>NC_059427.1:178751440-179063041 GCF_021028975.2 Sphaerodactylus townsendi | reverse complement strand
CATAGCTAAATCCCTATGAAATTCCTCTTTAGTTTCTAACATATTGCACTGATTATGCATACCGTTTCCCTTTCTCCCAGGGCCTTTCCGCACGGACCAACAAACATGGGTGAAGGGCGGGTTAAAACCCGTGTTGGGTGGGAACTTCGCATGGTTCCTGCCCCTAACATGAATCTAACCTGCCCCTCACCTGTGCTATTGGTTGCAGGGTAGTTTTTTTGAGAATCGCATTTTCATTTATTCTTTTATCTTAATGTGCCACACAGCCACGGCCAAGCTGTGAGGCACGTTCAAGGGCTGCAATCAAACTAGAGAATCACAGTCCCCAACTCCCACCTGCGCAGCTACGCAGGTGAAAGGGTCATAACATGACCCTGGGGCGCAGTCCTGCCTCCCTGCGGAGCTGCACTTTGCAGGGAGGCAGGGACCCAAAATAAAACACTCCTCCATGCGAAGGCACGTATACCATTCACATGGCTGACTGTCCATGTGAACGGCCCGGGCGAGGATGGGCTCATATAACCTGTCTCTCACCTGGGTTTATTGGTCCATGCAGAAAGGTTCTTGCATGGTGTGGTGATACCCCAAGAAATGGGGTTGCTTCTGTATGGCTCCCAAGCAGAGGCATTCACAGTGGCAATAGAGTGTCTGTAAGTGTGAGGTTTTCCCTCATACTTTATTGGACTCAGCTCCCTTCCACGTCCCCAGAGGACTTTGGGGGAGACTTTAAAATTATAACTGATGTGTTGCTATAGCATTAAGCGATAGACCAGGTTTGGCTTGTTAGCTGTGGCCATTTTTTTCTTCAATTATGGAAAACCAGGGGTTGGAAGAAAAAATGGCCTCTATTGGACTGTCAGTGGATTCACTTTGCCCTTTGTCCTATTCAGAAGCTTATAGAAAATAAAAAGGTCAACTATTGGATAGAGAGTTCTCTACCCTAATCACCGCAGCCAAGAAAACGTGCTCCCCCCTGTTTTTTACTCTCCCATTTGAACGGGGCCACTTGGCACACTACCTGTATTGCTTAATAAACCCTGCTCAAAGGAGAGCCATAATGCTCGCCAGGTTTAATGTTGTGCCTTCTGCCTTGTTACATGGCAGATTTAATAAGCAAGAAAAGGCTAAAAGATTGTGCCCATGTAACGATGGCTCAGTTGAATCTCTGGCCCACCAATTACTACACTGTCTCAGATTCAAGGAAATCAAGTATGTGAATCTTACTCCTTTACATTTACCCGATCTCCCCAATTTAATTAGATTACACTACTTGTTGGACAATCCTGATCCTTCTCTCTGTATGATAGTGGCAGACTTTCTCCTGGAAATTACTAAACGCCAGTAGATTTCCTTCAACCTAACATTTATTTCCTGTATTGTATATGCCTTTTAATCCGTTTTTTATTATTGTTGTACTGTTGTCTATGCCAATAAAGGCTTGCTATAATTGTTAGCTGCGGCAGTGAAAAGTGCCATCAAGTTTTAACTGACTTCTAGTGATGCCATAGGATTTTCAAGGAAAGAGATGAACAGAGGTATTTTAGCATTGTCTGCCTACTTCATTGATAGAATCCATTAGATTTATCGAGCTATGATCAAGTTGGTAATGTTTTTCCTCTTAGAACAGCACACACATTTTCCTTGCAGTAGGAAACACTGAGGTTACACATTTCATCACTGAAAATATAGCAGTGCAGGAAGAGGCCATAGTGCAAGCAGAGCCTATGTTGCAAAGTTAACTTCAGAATGGGCCTGTGCAGAGGACGCTTGGGAGCAGCTTACGGGCCTTTCCCCACTTACCTTAAGCCCCGCGCTACTCTCCTCAAGTAGCACGGGGTCCCAGGGCACTCCCCACGACTGCCGCTGTTGTGCCCCCTCAGTGCGCGGCATCCCTGGCGCTCTTGTAAAGGGCGCCGTCGTGGGGACGCCAGGGCGCGCGGCATAGGGGGGATCGGGGTGAGTGGGGAAACGCCCTATGGTTCCTGAAGCGCCTGTGCCTGTTGGAGGTGTTGGGGAAGCTCTGCCCACATTCAAGCCCGGTTTTATTCTTGGTGTTGCTCACAGGGCCGAATGCCTGGTGCTTGGCAGAGCAGCTGATACGGAGATCTACAGGCCTGTCAAGGACAACAGCAAGGTAAGGCTGAACAAAACATAGGCCATGCAGCTGTAGGGATACCTGCCTGATCTAGCAGACTCTGCAGTCCCTGGTTCAGTTGATGATAGATATGCATTACCAGGCTCTTCCCTCTGGGGGTTGGTAACAGAAGGAAGCGCCAGGTAAATGCAGGAAATGGCTGATGCAGCAAAGGTGCCAAGCCACAAAAGCAGCACATTCTTCTGGTCACTGGGAACAAATGCAGCGTTCCCAATTTCCTCTGGGACAGCTCAGCCTCTTCCTAATAGAAAACTGAATGTTGAGGGTATAGGTCAGAGAGGTGGGCAACTTGAGAGGACTTTTACTGGACTGAGTGTACCTCAATAGCCATGAAGTCTGACAATGCAGGGGTTTTTTTATGACTGGAGAAATTGTTTTAAGATCCAAATGGTGTAGTGACCAGAGCCAGGCTGGTTAAGAACATAAGAACATAAGAACAAGCCAGCTGGATCAGACCAGAGTCCATCTAGTCCAGCTTTCTGCTACTCGCAGTGGCCCACCAGGTGCCTTTGGGAGCTCACCTGCAGGAGGTGAAAGCAATGGCCTTCTGCGGCTGTTGCTCCCGAGCACCTGGCCTGTTAAGGCATTTGCAATCTCAGATCAAAGAGGATCAAGATTGGTAGCCATAAATCGACTTCTCCTCCATAAATCTGTCCAAGCCCCTTTTAAAGCTACCCAGGTTAGTGGCCATCACCACCTCCTGTGGCAGCATATTCCAAACACCCATCACACGTTGCGTGAAGAAGTGTTTCCTTTTATCAGTCCTAATACTTCCCCCCAGCATTTTCAATGGATGCCCCCTGGTTATGACTGTCCTGAGTGAGTAGGTGTCAGGAATTGCGCCTGGCGATTGAGGGCCATTCCTAGCTTAATGATTCTGCAACAAATTATATTGACAGGGGTGGCATCTGGGTGACGAAGGTGTACTTCCACTTCAGTGTAATTGTTACGAGATGTATGTCACCAGTCTGGTATATGTAATGGCACTTTCCTTTCTGTCTTGATCTTTATGGCTTCACATGATCGCAGATAGGTAGGCTGACCCTGGCAAGTTACTCCCAGGGGAAAACAGGATGTGTCTGTTACCCTGTGGGGGTAAACAAGCCAGGTAGCTGTATCTCTTCCTATCACCGACCTTGGGGCTGCTAAGCTCCAAAATAACTTTTTTCACTCGTTCTTCGGAAATACGGGAGGGGGACTCCTTGGGGATAAAGGGACTAGCGAAAGCCAGGTCTAGCAGAACTGGCTTTCTCAAGCTGGGTGCTTTGTTGCCTTTCAATACACGCTACTGATCAAGAATCAAGAATCTGTTTATTGACTAAAGGTTTTGATATGTACACATATATAGTTTATAGTGTTTTAAGCCATATAGCCACATATAGGTAGCCTTAAAAGTTAGCCTGCACAAAGAGTGAGGCACGTTATATAAAATCATCTTAGCTAACATCCCTGATGAGGCTTGGAATTGAGTTTGCTGAAAATCAGGTAAACACGGAGGAATGCGGAGGGGTGCCAGGGAGCAGCCTGACACAGGCTCTAAGTTGAGAGAAACGAGGCCTCTCAGAGATGAGGGAGCTAGCAAGCAATTCACAAATAGATAAGAGTTAGCAGAAGACTTGATTGCTATAGAAACTTTGTACATGAAGTGTTTTAGACTCACGTTACATTAAAAAATATGAGATGGAAAGGTGTGGTAAGAGGTGGGATAAGATGACCAGGTCTGTACGTCTACTTAACTCAACCCAATGAGCAAGGAGCGGGGAGGTATGTTTTTGTAACTATAAATTATGTTACACAGGCGGCAGCGCTTGGAACCGGCTCCCTGTTTGATTTTTAACAGAGAGTCTGGGTTCCCTCTTCTGCGCAAAATTGAAACAATAAAACTCTGAACGCTGAAGAAGCTTATGGATGGTTATTTGTGAGTAACCGGACAGAGCCTTAGCTCTGAGCACAGGGCCTAGCCCTGTGCCTAACAGTTTAACAGTAGGATCAGAGAAAACAATATATCCAGTAGTGCACACTGGTGAAAAAGAGCATTCTGATGCTCTGTAAATAAAATTCCGCTTTAGCACGTCTGTCATAAGGCGTCTCCCGCGCCCGCTCATAAATCTCATAAATAATTTTTGCCTGTCAAGTTTTTTGGAAATCCCAGAAGTACAGTAACTTGACATCTATATAGGATTTCATATCCATATCATTAAATATGTGCAGAATTCTGTTTCTATAAAAGAATGACAACCGAGGACTTCCAAAATATGCAGAGCGGGTCTGTATTAAATGCTTGTCAGCACCACTGGTTTGCATTAACTGGAGGATAAATGAGTTTTCGATGTAAAGGAATGAAGTACAAACTGTAGAAATTAAATACAAACCAGAGGGCACAAATATATGAATATTGGCTCCAGACATCACTTCATTTTTTGACTAGTATAGAAAGGCACACAATTGAATTACCATCTAGGATATGTCTATCTGACCATGGCAGCAAGATACCGATCAAGAGGCCTTTGATTTATATCTCTGCCTTTGTTGATGGTATTACTACTACGTTTCATCTTGGTCTAATTTTGAACTTTTGAATGTATTATTTTTTAATGTCTGATCCTCTTGGATGATGAATATGAACATTATTTGACCACTGAAGAAGGCCAGTTGGCCAAAATAAATTTGGTCAGGATCAACATTGGTCCATTACATTTGTGCACATTTGTGAAGCTATTATTTGGGGCCAGGATATTTGTTTTTAAGGAATATTGTAATAAATATATATATATTCCTGTATTTGTTTAAAGATATGCTTTTTACTTAAAAATATTGTCATTTATATTGTCTTAATTCTTTTGGTTCAATTCATTTTGGGTTATTTCCCTTTTCTTTTGTCATTGATTCAGGGAAGCACAGTAGGCTATCCCCAACTGTTTTTCAAAACCTTAGATTATTTTTCATAGAAGTATTCTTTCACTGAGCGTACTTTAACAAGCAATATTAAAAAAATGTATGTCAAAATATTGTGCCTGAGTGGCAGGTTGTGAAGCATAGTGTCTCAGAGGCATTTATACAGTTAGGCATTTCACGTCCCTTCTGTCTACCCCATCCTTGCTTTGCAGTGTTTTGAGATCTCCGGGGTGAAGATTTTGAGCTACCAGGCCCCCATCTATTATGGGAACCGCAGTTTCTTCCGCGATACCCTGAGCCGTCTAGTAGGGCTAAGTCAGGAGCGAGAGTCACGGGAGGATGAAGGCCCAGATATCAAGATGCACATCAGCACTGTGGTAACATTCTGGGGGGGAGGGGGGAGACTGAGATGGATTAGTGGGAGGGGGGTACTAAGGATTCTGACACCATGGCCCCAATTTATATCAGAACCCACCTCTGCAATCACTTTAATTATTTATTAAAACATTCATACCCTGCCTTCCCTCATGGTTCAGGGTGGCTTTGCAGGGGTAAAGAGCACTGACAGATCTCCCACATAAGGATTCGTTTAGCTTTCAAAGTTGATTTTATGAATAGTTGTGCGTGATTGTATGTGCTCAGTTCTCTAAATTACATTGTTTTGATAAACTGTCAGAGACCTTGAGGCGCTTTATGGAGTAAAAAGATATGAAACGTGAAACACCGTGAAAGTCATTAATGATACACAAAGGATTAAAAACGCAGAACTGAAGACCCAGACTCTATAGCCCCTGCCAATAATGCCTTCCCCACCCCAAACTGCTTTATAAAGGAAGACCTCCAGACGCATCTGGAGTTTCTGTTAAAGGATACCAGCATCACACAAGCACTTTCCCTTTTTACATTATGGAAAACGCAAATGTTTCTAGCAGACTGTGAATTCTACTTGTGGCTATTATTTAGGTGATCTTATCAAGGATTTGAATCCAAACCCCATATGCAGCCCCAATCTTGTTACTGGCTGTGTTTCACCCTCTGATCAGCTGCAGTCTATTAACAAAACAGAAGTGGGGTTGATACTCCGTGATAAATGATCATGTAAAGCAGGTCATGGGTTGGAGATAGAATAGGGAAGCTTCTTCATGTATTTCCTGAGTGAAGTTTAATTGTTTCTTTCCCCTCCCCTAGGAAAGCAGCATCTCTGTCATAGACAAGAAGCCTGGCTCAGGTACTTCAAAATTCTTTTCTTCCTACACCTGGAGAATCACCCTGGTGAAATGCACTTGATCTTTGCAGTGGGAGGTGATTTGGAGTAGAAAAAATGGCAGACAGGGAAAATAATTAATGCTCCTGTAACCTCTAACTGTGGGTTCTGTGGGGCAGAACTTGGAAGGAGTTGCAAAGAGCTAAATTTTAAAACAAAATGGTTTACTTCCTTAACAAATAACACTTTTAACATTTAACATTTAACATTAACAATTTACAGTCCTTCTGGGTTGCATTTCAAGTCCTTATCTTGACAATCTACTGATAAATGCCCAGTCCAATTCTTCCTGCTGGTGGTTGGCTTATGAAGACTTCAGAGGCTTGGTGAATGGGATCCAAGATGATGAAGGTCCCCAAACGAACTCCCATCAATTACATACATAGCAAGCCTTGAAACAAGGTGTTAAGAGCTTATAAAGAATTAAATCAAGGTCCCAGCCTGGTAGCCTTGCTTCCTCCAACTTCACCAGTTTTTGCAGCCTTCTGCTGCTTTGAGTCTCCACCCCTTTCTGGGTCAACCCATTCTGAACATAGGGGTTACGCTCCCTTTTGCCTTCACGTGTACCAAACAAGCATGTCACATCCTCCACTGTTGAGCAGCAGAATAGTTGTGGGGAAATGTGGAATTTTGCAGAGTTGTATGTCTTGTTTTGAAGGAGAGTTTGGAATCATGATGTCAGGAGCTGGAGGAGAATAAGGTCAGACTGAAAACCACTAGTATTTTCTACAAATCCTTCCATCCATGGATGGCAACTTTCTTGACTCTCTCCTAGAGATCCAGCATGGTGTAGTGGTTAAGAGCAGGTGCTCTCTAATCTGGAGAACTGGGTTTGATTCCCCACTCTGCCACTTGAACTGTGGAGGCTTCTCTGGTGAACCAGATTAGCTTGTGCATTCCAACACATGCCAGCTGGGTGACCTTGGGCTAATCACAGTTCTTCAGAGCTCTCTCAGCCCCACCCACCTCACAGGGTGTTTGTTGTGGGCAGGGGAAAGGGAAAGGAGATTGTAAGCCCCTTTGAGTCTCCTTACAGAAGAGAAAGGGAGGATATAAATCCAAACTCCACCTCCTCCTCCTCCCAGTACAGTTCCAAAATGCTTCCAAAATACTACTTCATGAAAACAGGGGACCCCCTACACACAAACATTTTGGTGGGCATTTTGGACATCAGTAAGGAAGAAGACGACAAGAAGGTTGTGCTCCGTCGACAAAAATGGAAATGTTGCATGGGACCCAGTCCATTGGTAGAACATAAGAGGAGGATGTGAGGCACAGAAAAGGACTGACCTATATACCGAGTGAAGGCATCCCGCCATCTTGTGAGAATGGACTAAACAGAAAGGGAGATATATGGCCCACCATTACCCCTACTTTATATTGTTCATTTTGGTCAAATATCTGTCAGGTTAGCGTTTCCCATGCAGTCAAGAGGGAATAAAATCTGTTCCTTTTTTGAATTCAGCACAAGATCTCACTGTAGTAGCCACACAGTTCACTAAATTAGTGACACCAGTCACTAATTCAGGGACTGAGACCTTTGTGTTGGGCTGAATCAAAAGGTGGCTTTTGGGGAGGAGACGAGTCTTTGAGACAGAATTCCGCAATTGCAAAAGTTTTCCTAGACATCAAAACTGGTTGGAGAAGCATGCACCTCAGAGCATGTTTAGAGTGGCACGACTTACTTCCCCCTTTAGCTACTGGATGCAGGATTGTGGATCCACCTTGGATTGTGGCTGATAATGTGGTCCATCTCATTTGTGCTTCCAGATGCAGCTATACAGGCCGTGGTTCTTGACTGCAGTGGAGTGGCCTTTGTTGACTCAGCTGGGGCACGTCTCCTTATTCAGGTATCAAAGGGAAATCTGTACATTTAGAGGGAGGGGAAATGCTTCCAGTTAAAAGAATGCGCTATGAAGCTCCAGAATCCTGCTGACCAGATGTTCTTCCTTCTAATCATGGCTGCATCCACATGGCATGGATTCTCCCTGTTACATTCATTGGCCCTTTATGCATTCTGCGCTTGCCCCACAGCTGTTGGCTTCATAGTGGGCTTTTCCCATTTTTTAAATATGTTTTGTTTAAACAGGATTCTCCTTCTGTGAAGTGCCCTCAACAGAGCCAGTCTGCCATTTTACCCACCAATTCTCTCTGTGCAACCTCCAGCTGGGGCAGTGGTGGAGCTACAAGGGAACATGGGGTGCACTGTGCACCGGGCGCACGCCTGGGGGTGCAGAAAATCGCCCCCAGGCCCCTCCCCTTTCCCCTCCCCCGTGGTGCCCCCCACCTCTTCCCATACTTATCTTAGTCCCCCCCCGTGGCGGAGCGCGCTTCCCACATTTACCTTCATTCCTTTCATTTTTTTTGAATTTTGATATGAACAGCGCCGCAAAACGCTTGTTTGCAGTAAAAATAGCCTGAGTCCATAGTTCTCAGGAGACCTTTAGTTCGCTGCTGTCTCCTGGGAAGTATATGGAACTCTACTGTGGGCTTTTACTGTGAACAGGCCTTTTGCAGCCTGAAAAAGTTCAAGAAAAAGGAAAAGAACTAAGGTAAGTGTGGGAAGGGGGGCACCGCGGGGGGACCATGGGGGGAATATAGAATGTGCACCGGGCACAGTCTGGCCCAGCTACGCCTCTGAGCTGGGGAGATTGCTCTCTGCTGGTTTTGTGTCTATGTGTGTGCCGTCTTGAGTCCAGCGTTATTTTGCTAGACCATGTAAATTTCACGTAGCTTTCACCAGTCTGCTGCTCCAGCGATAGAGTGGCAGTGTTAATTGGGGTGTTACTGGTTTTTTTTAAAAAGCTTTTCCAATTGCTCTGAATGGCTGCCTCAAACAGTGGGAGAAACTGCTGTTGGTTAGGCAGGGGAAGGCAGGGAAGAGTGAAAAACCCTGATGCAAGTCAAACGCATGCTTTCTCCCTTCACTTTCCCTGTGAACGGAGAGGAAAAGTCACACTTTCAGATGTTTCAGAAACTGCGGAATACTCTGAGGCGTGGTGAGTTTGGGAGAGGGGGAAACGTGTGTGTAACCGAGAATTCAACCTCAAGGGAATGTACACCCAATGCGAAGGAGACCACAAGGGCATAAATGGCCATTGGCACTGTGAAAACCAGTGCTGCATTTAGTGCAGCATCCCAGAATCACAGAGTTGGCTAGAATCATTCTGACCATCAGCCTACAGCAGGAGTCTGCAAACTATGACTCTCCAGATGTTCACTTGGCCATGTTGGCAGGGGCTGATGGGAATTGTAGTCCATGAACATCGGGAGAGCCATAGTTTGCAGACCCCTGGCCTAGAGCATCTTCTTAAATCAAAAATCTACTCTCTAGGTTTAATACTTGAAGATCTCTGTATGCTGTCACCCAGAGAGATTCTGCAAACCTTAAAAAGCAGACTTCTAGAACAGGAATACCTTATCTTGCTGGGCCAAGCAAATAAATCGTGCTCACCCCTTTCTGTCGGAATAGTACCAGAACAGGGGCACATAAGTAGCCAAATATCTTGAATCCATACTAACTAAACCCCACAATAGAGATGGATTATGACATAAGGCCAGATGCAATAATTTTCCATCGGCCATTACAAAGGGTCGCTACTCTATCTATCCTCTCTCCAGGGGATCGGGTCTGTCCCCACTGTAAAAACCAAGTGGAGACTCTTACTCACATTATACTTGACTGTCCGAAATATGTGGGTTGTAGCCTCCTCTCCTGGGCAGGTCTTAGACAAATCTGAAAGAGACTCTGATACAAATTTGTTGTGGAGCTTTTGTTACTGAATAGCAATAGAGGCTATGTCCTTGGGAAAAGTAGCAAAATTTCTTTTACAAGTGACAGAATTCTCTAAGTAACGTCCAATGCTAGATACAGTTTATCTGTCTGTGTTTTGAATGTACTTTTGATTTGTACTTCAGAAATTTCTATAATGCTCTGGAGCCTATTTTAATATGCCTAATAAAGGTTGTTGTATTGATGTTGTATTGATGGGCCTAGAGCAGGGGTAGGGAACCTGCGGCTCTCCAGATGTTCAGGAACTACAATTCCCATCAGCCCCTGCCAGGATGGCCAATTGGCCATGCTGACAGGGGCTGATGGGAATTGTAGTTCCTGAACATCTGGAGAGCCGCAGGTTCCCTACCCCTGATCTAAGACCTTCAGGTGCCTCCCGTGTGAAAACAAAATAAAGTTGCTTAGCAGGCTTCTTTGGGCAGGGCTGTCCACTCAGGCTCACAATCTTAACATTTTGCAAATCAGCACATTCCTATATATGTTTAAAAAATACATTCAGCATAACTTGGTCACTCATGGAACTATATATATTTTTATGTCAAGTAAGCATAATCAGCAAATGGGCGACTATGTATGTCATATATCCCTAGGGCAGCTCTTACAATATTGACCTTTCATACACATAAGCAAATGTATCTACTGATTCTTGCAAAATAACAACCTCAGCGGTTCAAACAGCTTGTCACTCATCCGGATGACTGATTTCCCAATTGTGATTGTACAACTGTACTTTTAGCTATATTTCTCAACTGTGGTCTTGCAGTTTTTATAATTCCCATCACACTGGAAGCTAATTGTGAGCCAGTGAGCATAATTAAGAATCGGTATTATACTTCACAACTCTGCTCACAAGAGAACCAAGCATTTCTAGCAAAATTCTCTATCTCCTGGCTCTTTCCCTACCCTCAACAAAACGTTTTTCTAATTTCTGAAGGCTTCCAGGACAAATCCAGGTCTCAACATTGTGATAAATTGTATTTTGTGTTATGGTTTGATGGTTCACAACATCACTTCTGAACTTTAGCAGAGTTCACAAAAACCAAAGCTTCCTGGTATATACTGAAGTCTTGGCTCTTGAGGAGTACGAACAAATTCTCCACAGTCTCAATTGGTCAAATGTGCAAGCAAGAAATTAAGATAAGCAAGAGATTTTCTAGTGCTTTCTGATGCTGGCAGCTGGCTAGCCATATTGCTGAAACAGTTTTGGGGAGAGTGTTTATCTGATAATGACTTGGGATCTTTCCATCGCTTTTCTGTGTCTCAAACAGAGGCCTTCAATGCAGGGCTCTTCAAAGGAGTTTCAGAGAGCTCTTTTGGACTTTCATGTACCATGTGAAATTCACTTCTGGATGACTTCCCAGACATTCCACAATACTTGAAGAATAGCACTCTTGTGATTTAGATATTGGTATACTGCAAAACAAATGATATTTTAAGTAGTCCAGTGCCAATAGAAAAAAAAATGTCCTCAATATTATGAGAAAGAATTTCCTTCTTCATTTTAGGAGCCCACAGAGGCAAAACTACTACACTGGAACCTCGGTTTTCGTTGGTAATCCGTCCAAAAAGAATCGATGAAAACCAAAACCGATGAAAACCGAGGCAAACTTTTCCATAGGAATCAATGTAAATCCAATTAATGTGTTCTAGGCACTCCAAAAAACATACCAAAACACATTTTTGGTGAATAAACATAGTGTTTAATGCTGAAAACAGTAACAAACAATAACACTAGGACCAGCTTCAGAGCCAGTGGACCAATGTCGCACCAGAAAGCTGTCCAAAGAGGTCTGTTTCTGATGCCTCTTTAAGATTTGTCTGAAATGGCGCAAGACATTGTCATTAAACAAGTTGCAGACATGGCCTGCAACAGCTTTGTCCGGGTGATTTTTCTCCACAAACCCCTACACCTTACTGCAAATCGATGAAAACCGAGATAAATTTTTCACTGAAAAAATCGATGAAAACCGAAGGCAATGAAAACCGAAGGCAATGAAAACCGAGGTTCCATTGTACTGTAAATCAGTGTCAATGGTAAAACAGCCTCTTGTTTTTATCACTCAATGACGGATCTATACTGCTTAATGTTGGTCTTAAGATACTAGACCTCAGCAAGTTTACCTTTCCATAGACCTCAGTGGCCCTGTCCTGGACAGCCCAGGCTAGTCTGATCTTGTCAGATCTCAGAAGCTACGCAGAGTTGATCCTTAGATGGGAGACGTCTAAGGGCATCCCAGGTTACTGTAGGCACCTCTGTTCTTCTCCTACCTTGAAAACCCTGTGGGGTCACCATAAGTCAGCTGTGACTTGATGGCACTTTCCACCATCAGACCTCAGTGAGGAGACCATCTGATCTCTTTTCTCTCTCAGCTGCTCTAACAGACCACAAAGACAGTTGCAGCAGTAGTCTGACGGCATGAGCCAGATTCCTTTTGCAAGAATCAGAGACCGCAAGGAAGGAGCGAAAAGCAGCTTGGGTGGCTTTTTCCAGCAAGAAGGAAAGAGTTAAATTTCCCTTTCCCTTTTCCATGCTGTTGTCTTCCTTAGTAAAGCAGTCCTGGAGGCTGAATTTGCAAGAGAGAGAGAGAGAAAGAAGGGGGAATCATAGAATCATAGAGTTGGAAGAGACCCCAGGGGCCATCAAGTCCAACCCCCTGCAGTGCAGGAACACACGATCAAATAATATAAACTCACGCAGGAAATCATAACGGGCATGCTTACCTTTGGGATGTTAACAGCAAGTGCAGGCACTGAAGACGAATTAACGGAACTATTTTGGGCTCTCCTACGACATTGCTGAGAGGAAGCTGAAGCTGCTTCCCAGTTCCTTATCTGTACTTCCTAGGGCAGTGGTGGCGAACCTTTGGCACTCCAGATGTTATGGACTACAATTCCCATCAGCCCCTGCCAATTGGCCATGCAGGAAGGGGCTGATGGGAATTGTAGTCCATAACATCTGGAGTGCCGAAGGTTCGCCACCACGGCCCTAGGGTGAATAGGTGTGTAATGTTTCCTGCTCACCTCCAGGGCCTTCTCAGCTTTGGCTGTGGCCTGGTGGAATGCTTTTGGCGAGTGAGATTCGGGCCCTGCAGGACTTGGTACAATTTTGCAGGGCCATCTAGCAGGCCTCTCCCCCTTTTCCTTTTTATATTTCCCTCCTCTCTTTTCACTGGCTGCATGGTGTGAATGGCAGTTTATACAGCATAAATCAGTTATTATAAACCCACTGGATGTTGTCAGTGTTGTGTTGAATGAAAAGTTTTACTGTGTTTTTATGGTTGGAAGCCATTTTGAGCCCATAAGAGGAAGGGTGGCCTATAAACTGAATGAAATCCTCAGTCATAATTTGCTAAGGAATGGAGTGAATGAACGACTCATTTCCCACCCATTGGCGCTCAGGACTGATTTCCAGCTGTAACCTTGCCCCCCCACTGCCCTGCCGGCACCACCCTCCCCATTTCCCTGTCTGCCCTCTCCTTGCCCCAAAGACCAGGCTGTGGTGGCTTGCCTTGCTACCACTCTTCCCGTTCCCCTGCCCTCTCTCGCCTTGCCCCAAAGACAGATTTGGATTCACAAATAAGAACTAGGAAATGTGAATAAGGAACTGGGAATCAACGTTACCCTCCTTTCTCCAGATCAGGGGTAGGGAACCTGCGGCTCTCCAGATGTTCAGGAACTACAATTCCCATCAGCCCCTACCAGCATGGCCAATTGGCCATGCTGACAGAGGCTGATGGGAATTGTAGTTCCTGAACATCTGGAGAGCCGCAGGTTCCCTACCCCTGCTCCAGATTAAGGCACTTTCTTTCAGTGGGAGCGGCTCTAGAAGAAAGCTTCAGTCTCTGCTGGGCGTGGTGGCAGGACATAAGCTGTGATCTTCATCCATTGTTTCCCGTGTCCTCACACTGCCATACGGTGCGGAGATGCTTAGTGGGCACAGGCTGTCCCCTCAGTGGGAATGGCTGTTCTTGCCAGGCTTCCTTGCCATGCTCGCCAACGCCAGAAACATCTTTTCAAGCCAGAACCGCCGGCCGCCCTTACTCTTTCCTCCTCAGGATATTGAGGAGATAGAAAAAGTGCAGAGAAGGGCAACAAGAATGATTGAGGGACTGGAGCACCTTCCCTATGAGGAGAGGCTGCAGCATTTGGGACTCTTTAGTTTGGAGAGGAGGCGGCTGAGGGGGGATATGATTGAAGTCTACAAAATTATGCATGGTGTAGAAAATGTGGACAGAGAGAAATTTCTCTCTCTTTCTCACAATACTAGAACCAGGGGGCAGTCATTGAAAATGCTGGGGGGAAGAATTAGGACTATTAAAAGGAAACACTTCTTCACGCAACGTGTGATTGGTGTTTGGAATATGCTGCCACAGGAGGTGGTGATGGCCACTAACCTGGATAGCTTTAAAAGGGGCTTGGACAGATTGATGGAGGAGAAGTCGATTTATGGCTACCAATCTTGATCCTCCTTGATCTGAGATTGCAAATGCCTTAACAGACCAGGTGATCGGGAGCAACAGCCGCAGAAGGACATTGCGTTCACATCCTACGTGTGAGCTCCCAAAGGCACCTGGTGGGCCACTGCGAGTAGCAGAGAACTGGACTAGATGGACTTTGGTCTGATCCAGCTGGCTTGTTCTTATGCTCTCACTTCCACCCAGGTCCCATTCCCCAGCCGACCAACTCCTTATTGTCCGAGCCAACTCTCCACTGGAGTATCCAGCTCAAGGTGTGGAAGTACGGCCCCTTCAGACGATCCTCATCCCAGGTGAGTGTCTTTTCCTTGAATCTCCGGGGCGAGAGGAGAATTAATGAGGGAAGGGCTGGACCCGGGGGCACAGGTTTGGGGTGGAAATGGCCCTTGGTCCCCTTGGCTGATGACCTTTGCCAACCAAAGTGTGGAGAGGGAGTGTGTCCCTATTTGATTCTCTCCTTGGCATCTCAGTGGCTTTTAGTTGCCATCAGCCATTGAACATCTTTCTGGGAGAGCGACTGAGCTGGGATTGTGGGGCACCTTAGCGGTTCTTCTTACTTGATCTTTGGATTTCAGAAGGGTGGTGCTGAGGGGCTGTTGCTTGGCCCATAGCTCTTCTTCTCCACAATAGGTACCAGGAGAGGTAGTGGGAGAGATGAAGGACTGAAGCTCAATCCAGAAAGACTGGGGTTCCATTGGTCAATGGAGAACCTACTTAGGAAGCGGCAGAGACAGCTCCTCCTGGAGGCTGCGTTCTCTAGGAGAAGAACCAATTTGTTGCTTGGTGGTTTCTGCTTCCTGACCAATGGTTTAGGTTGCCTTGGCTTCTTATCAGCTCTACTTGGTTTTCCAGTTATGACTGTTTCTTAAAGCTGATCTGGTCACAGTGATCCATATTCTGATCCCATCCAAGTTACTAGGGCTAGGGTTGGTTACAGGCATCACATCCACCCCTGCAGAAAGATCTCCAATGATTAACCATCTGTTTCCAAATGCAATTCAAAATGCTGGTTTAAGAAATTGGAAAGCATTAAATGGCTTGGGGGGCCAGGGTACCTGAAGGAACTGTCTCCTCCCATACTACTATCAGCTTGTGTAACCTCTATCTGTGTGTTCTGTGGGGCAGAACTTGGGGTGAAGTTGAAACAACAATTTTAAAAAAAACAAAATGGTTTACTTTCTTAACACATAACATTAAGCTTATCAACATTTAACATCACACTTCAGGGTCCTGTTCAAGGTTGCATTTTAAGTCCCTTCTAGTTACAGTCTTGTAATGCCAAGTCAATTCTTCTTGCAAGTGGGTTGGCTCCTAGAAGACTCAAGGGCTTGGTGAGCAGCATTCCAACATGGTGAAGGTTTCCAGGAGAACTCTCACCCATTACAGCCACAAAAAATTACTTAACAAGGTGTTAAAGGGCTTATAGAAATCAAGGTCAGTGTGGTAGCCTTGTCTCCTCAAAGAGCTCTGCAGCCTTCTGCTGCTTTGAGTCTCCACCCACTTTCTGGTTCAACCCATTCTGAGCATGGGGTTGTTGCCAGTTAAGATCATCCTCCAAGTCTTGTATTCTGTACCCCACTTCCAGAAATCACCTGGGCGATGACTAGAAATGGGACCTTTTCAGTGGTGGCACCTTGCCTTGAATGCTTTCCCCCCTCCGTGGGTCATCTGGGTACCTGTTTTATTTTTGTTCCAGATGCAGGTAACATTTTCCCCCCCCAAGACCTCAGGAACCCATGTTCAGATGTGTGTTTCCAGATCCCATGCTAGAGGTGACTACAGGTGTGCCGTTTGGGGTCTGAGCCATGTTTCCCCTCCCTCACTGTTTATGAGCAGCTTAATGGTATGTGGAGGATATTTGCACCATTAGGGGATTCCACATTTACAGATGGGAGACGCCTAGCGTTCCCCCAATATGGTGCAAAAACAGAGACCATTGGTAACCAGGAGGAGACAACATGGACATGTGTCAATTTCCCACGTTCAGACAATATCTCACTTGATGGGCTCAAGGATTTTGTGAAGACAGGAGAAAGAAGACAGGAAGACAGTTGGTGAAAGGCCAAAACTGTTGATCATATGTTGCAGCAACTCCCTCCCCACATGAGTGGGACAGTAGCAGGAGTTGGTCTGGGAGCGCTCATCCCAGCCGCAGAGCTGCTCAAAGGCCAGAAACAGAGAAGCAATGGCTGCCCAGTGGTTGGAAACAGGTGCACTCTCTGATCTCTGGAGGAACTGGGTTTGATTCCCAGCTCTGCCCGCTTGAGCTGTGGAGGCTTATCCTGGGGGAATTCAGATTAGCCTATTGCACTCCACATACCAGCTGGGTGACCTTGGGCTAGTCACAGCTTCTCAGGAGCCTCTCAGCCCACCTACCCTCACAGGGGAAGGGAAAGGAAGATTGTCCAGCCTTGGAGTCTCCCACAGGAGAGAAGGGATATAAATCAAACTACTATTCTTCTTCTTCTTTGCTTCTTCTTCTTCTTCTTCTTCTTCTTCTTCTTCTTCTTCTTCTTCTTCTTCTTCTTCTTCTTCTTCTTCTTCTTCTTCTTCTTCTTCTCTTCTTCCTCCTTCTTCTTTCTTTGCTGTCTTAAGAGCAGCAAGAACATGGAACAAACCAGCTGGATTGGACCAAGAGTCCATCTGGTCAGCTCTCTGCTACTCATGGTAGCCCACCAGGTGCTATAATTGATGCAATGGCTTCTGCAATGTGCTCCAAACAAAGAACAGATTTCACTTTATAACTTTCTGTCTACATG
This sequence comes from Sphaerodactylus townsendi, assembly GCF_021028975.2. Lineage (NCBI taxonomy): Eukaryota > Metazoa > Chordata > Lepidosauria > Squamata > Sphaerodactylidae > Sphaerodactylus > Sphaerodactylus townsendi. The sequence continues at coordinate 179,045,700 of NC_059427.1, read as the reverse complement.
ACTAGTTCCACATAAGTAATGCCAGACAGGCCTGACCAATTAGCAATCAATATAGACTGGTCATAAAGCTATGACCTCAGAAACAAATTAGCATGCACACAGTTCACCCTTTCACGTTTGAAGTGGGCCAGACTCTTACAAAATACCAACAGTGTTTGGCCCTAAGTAGATACCTTGTTTTGTCAGATGTCAATCTATAGAAATGACCATGTAAACAGCTGTCTAAACCATGAGAGTTAAAAGGAACCTCCATATTCAGAGACAGTATACCCCAGAATGGTGGATGCTAGGAACAAAACAAAATGCTGGGGATAATTAGGAAAGGAATTGAGAATAAAACTGCAAAGATTGTCATGCCCATATATATAAAACAGTGATCACGACCGCTTGGAATTACTGTGTCTAGTTCTGGTGGCCGCATCTCAAGGATATTGGAGATAGAAAAGTGCAGAGAGGGCAACAAAAGGATCAGTTGAGGGACTGGAGCACCTTCCCTATGAGGAGAGCTGCAGCGTTTGGGACTCTTTAGTTTGGAGGGCGATCTGAGGGGATATCATTGAAGTCTATACAATTATGCATGGGGCAGAAAATATTTGACAGGGAGAAATTTTTCTCTCTTTCTCACAATACCTAGAACCAGGGCATTCATTGAAAATGCTGGGGAAAGTGGGACTAATAAAGGAAACACTTCTTCACACCAACGTGTGATTGGTGTTTGGAATATACTACCCAAGGAGGTGGTGATGGCCACTAACCTGGATAGCTTTAAAAGGGGCTTGGACAGATTTATGGAGAGGGTCGATTTATGGCTACCAATCTTGATCCTCCTTGATCTCAGATTGCAAATGCCTTAGCAGACCAGGTGCTCAGGAGCAGCAGCAGCAGAAGACCATTGCTTTCACCTCCTGCATGTGAGCTCCCAAAGGCACCTGGTGGGCCACCTGCAGTGGCACCAGAGCTGGACTAGATGGACTCTGGTCTGATCCAGCTGGCTTGTTCTTATGTTCTTCTTACGTTCTTATGAAGACTATTTGTGACTGGCCAGTACTGGAAACAGTAGACTGGCCGTGATGGACTTTAGGATGACCTGGCAGGATTCTTTTCATGGTTTCTGGACTCCACATGGGGGGGGGGGAGGTATCTACTGACACAGCTCAGCTTGGTCTTGCAGCGAGAACATTGTGCTGACAGTGCGTCAAAATACATTCCAAAAACGGGAGAGGGGGAGAGAAAATTTATCCTTCTGCCGGAAAAAAAACCACAGTAATGAAATAACAACAGCTTTGCGATTGTGTATTGATTCTGCTGAAATAGAATTACATTCTGAAGAAGCCACTAAAAGACTTTTAAAAACAGGAAAACTGAACAGCACAAGTCTCGGAAATGGTGAGGGTGGGGTTGTGGTTGGCTTTCGAGGCAACACTGAGGCACCTGCTGGGTTGTAACACAAAATGGATGGATGAGGAGTGTGGGGAGAAACAAAAAGGGCCAGGGTTGTGTTTCCAGTTTTGGAAGCGAGAGGTTGCTCAGATGGAGACAGCAGTAGTCTGCCACAGAGAGGAGCCTGACAACCATCCAAGATCAAGCGTACTGTGCAGGACATTAGCAATCTACAGTTTCTGGGGAGGCAAACCGCTCAAAGGCAGGGGTGTACATCCCAAGGTCACAGAGACTTTGGGGCCAAACACTGACAACTAAATTGCCAATGTTTTAAAAGAAGAAGAAGAAGAGAGAAGAGAAAGAAAGAAGAAGAGAGAGAGAAGAAGAGAGAAGAAGAGAAGAGAAGAGAAGAGAGAGAGAGCTGAGGAGGAGGAGGGAGGAGGAGGAGGAAGAGGAAGAGGAGAAGGGGAAGGAGGAGTTTGGATTTATATCCCCCTTTCTCTCCTGCAGGAGACTCAAAGGGGCTGACAATCTCCTGCACTTCTCACAACAAACACCCTGTGAGGTGGGTGGGAGCTGAGAGAGCTCGAGCTGTGACTAGCCAAGGTCACCCAGCTGGCGTGTGTTGGAGTATACAAAGACTAATCTGAATTTCCCAAGATAAGCCTCCACAGGTCAGACAGCAGAGCTGGGGAGTCAAACCCGGTTCCCTCCAAGATTAGATACACGAGCTCTGCCAACCTCTAAACCCTGCACTGCCTCCTCATCTATCTAGCAATCAGGGACTTGATTTGAAGTGGAGTTACTGTGGCGGAGTTTAAAACTGAATCTTTCTTGGTTCCAGCCAAGCTTGACTTTGGGAGAATGGCCCTGACAGATGGGTATTTAGAGGCTGTGAACTTCTTCCAACTGAGCCCAGCGCATTACTAAGATAGGTAGAAACCTTGCAGGCAGTGGCGTTTCTAGGCTCTTTGTCACCAACCATTTAAGCTACAGATTAGGTCCTTTAGAAAACCATTAAGCGGCATTATGGAGGTTTTCTTTCAGACTTCAGAGTGAGCTGCTGGTTTTCTGCACTTGTCGGCTGCTGCAATCCAAGGTACATTTTCTCCCGTGCATTTTGGCAGTAACCCCTGCAACAATAGGGCATATTTGCACATAAAACATTATCAGAATGTTGGAGCTCTGTGATTTGGTACCTCAAGAGAAAGCACAGAGTTGCACTTAAGCCTAGAATTAGTGAGTTGCGGAACAAACCTAGGGTAGCTACCAAGAACAGCTGCAAGGTGTGATTAATTATGGTGGATTATTGGATTCCATTAGCCCTGCAAGCCGTTAGAATACTGGTAGAATTCTTGGCGGAGGAATCCCCTCCTGCCTGCCACATCCATATTTTGGAAGGTGGATGCCCCTAGTAGCTCTCTGCCCTCTACCCTTCTTGAAAGACCTCAAGAGGGGGACACATAGAGGTTCTCTCCACTATTTACAGGTTGAATTTCAACAACAATTTGTGAGTAGGGTGCTGTATGTGGGGTTTCCGGGCTGTATGGCCACATGTTCTAGCAGCATTCTCTCCCTGACTTTTTAAGCATCTGTGGCTGTAAATGCTAGAGGGATCTGATAGTAGGAAAGAAGAAGAAGAGTTTGGTTATATCCCCCTTTCTCTCCTGCAGGAGACTCAAAGGGAGACTTACAATCTCCTTGCCCTTCCCCCCTTCTCGCAACAAAGCACCTGTGAGGTGGGTGGGGCTGAGAGGAAGCTCAGAAGCTGGGCCTTGCTTGAGATTACCCCAGCTGGTGTGGAGTGCACAGGCCCCAATCTGAATTCCCCAGATAAGCCTCCACCCAGCTCAAAGTGGCAGGCTGGGAATCAAAACCAGTTCCCTCAAGGTCCAGATACATGAGCTCTTAACCTCCTTCCTGCTGCAATGGTTTCTTTCCCCACCCTGGACATCCAACAAGTATATGTATACTCCCATGGCACCGTTCCACCACTACATCAGATCCTCTGTGATGCCAGCCACGGTGCAGGCAAAACGTCAGGAGAGGAAAATGCACTATAGAACTGCAGCCATACAGCCCGGAAACCACACAGCACCCCAGTGATTCCGGCTGTGAAAACCTTCGACAACAATTGTGAATCTTTCTTTCAGTCCTTTCCAATGGTGGGAAAAATGTTTCCTTCGATTGTCTGCATGATAATATGTTGAATCTTGTTAGTTGGGAGGGGGGGAAATGACTGCAGTTCCATCTTCAGTGGGAGGGTTATGTGATAACTAGGTTTTGGTTTAATTACTGCATCTGAGCAAAATTTGGTAATGTACCCGCTGAGAATAAAACTCCCTGGGTCTTACAGGTGCCACTGGAGTCAAACTTTTTTTTCTCATGCCTTACCCTGATTGAAGTTTTGAATTTCTTTTCTCTGCCTTCTTGTTTAAATTCTTGGCTGCTTCTGGGTTTACCTCCAGGCAACAGTTTCAACTCATATGCAGGATCATATTTGGGGGGAAAGTCCAAATTCAGTTCTCTCTCTCTCAGTTCTCAAGTCAGAAAGTGCATATTTCTACTGGGAAGTTAGTGTTTTTCTCCTGCGATCCTGGGTCTGCTCTGTGACATTAATGCATTTCATGTATTTCCCTTGGTACAATAACAGCTAGCTCTCAGGAAAAGCAACATAATCATTAGACAGACACGGGTGCTGCTGTGTAAACAGGAGCAGATAAATTGGTTGCCTGGGTAGTCAGGCAGAACACTAGCTCTGCATAGCAAAGGCAGTTGGGCCTGACCGTAGCTGGAACTTCCCAGTAATCTGATCTTTCTCTCTCTCTCCCTCTCTCTCTGTCTCTCTTGCTCTCTGAAGGGCCTGAAGCCTATGGACCATAATGGGCTGTCAGTCCACGATGAAGTGCACTTACTTCGGTTACTTGATGGGTGAGTTCTTCCCTTTCCTTTATTTACACTCAATCAAACACAAAGGTTTTCCTCCACAGGTCATCCTCCTCATGGAAACGACGGCTGTCGCTGTCCAGCGTGGCGGCTGCTGCAAATTTGAGCAAGGTGAAAATAGTCTGGGCTACAGAGCAGCAATAAGTAGTAGGAAAGGTTTCTGCAGAGCTTCCAAACATTTGATGCACTTGACGCTCTGGGTTGTTTGTGCCGCCCACCACGCTGTGCAACCCAGGCCAGGTGCAGAACCATGAGTGAGGGGAGCTGTGTCCAGAACCTATTATTAAGCCCTGTGCCTGCGCCCATGCGCTCAGCACCAACATGCACACACCCTGTCCCCTTGGCGCTTCGCCTCTGCCGGGATGATGTGTTGATTCTATTTATGCCGCACACTGTCCAAGTTGCTCTTAGAATCTTCATACAGGAATGCTTTGGTCTGTGGGTGTGTGAAGGGCAGCACTGATGGGCAGTGGTGGGATCCAAAAATTTTAGTAACAGGTTCCCATGATGGTGGGACTCAAACAGTCGCGTAGCACCAATGGGGCTAGGTGGGGCACAATGGGGGCGTGGCCGGGCATTCTGGGGGCGGGGCATTAATAATTTCTCTGTTACTGTAAAAAACTCTTCCTATAAAAAAAAGTTCCTAATTTCCAGCTGGTATCTTTCTGTCCATAATTTAAACTCATTCTAGGTCTAACAGTGCCAACAGAAACAACTACTTCTCCTCTAATTGACTGCCTGTCAAATGCCAAATACTTTCAAATACTCAATTTTGTTTCTAGAAATCAAAGGAGGATACTTTCCTTAAACAAGGAACTTTACCATCTTCTAAAACATGTTTTTAAAACAGCCCAATGGGAGGATAGTCCGTTTCTACATGACTAACCAGCCACATAGAGCAAACGGGACTTATGATTTTTGGACCTAATGGAATTTCTAATGGAAAAGCGGACCCAATTAGTAACCCCCTCTCGGCACACACAAATAATTAGTAACCCACTCTCGGGAACTGGTGAGAACCTGCTGGATCCCACCTCTGCTGATGGGCCATACCCAGCCCAGGTTCTAAGGGTCTTACTTCTATCAGTGAGGGGCAGAAGAAATGATGGGATAAAGAGGTTGAGAAAGGACAGGATTCAAACGCTGGTGGGAACCCGTAGGGCCTACAGCACCTGGATAAGGAAGGGTGTTTGGATACCCTGCTTTACTCTTGATTGAAGAATCTCAAAGCTGCCTACAAACTCCTTCCCTTCTTCTTCTTCTTCTTCTTCTTCTTCTTCTTCTTCTTCTTCTTCTTCTTCTTCTTCTTCTTCTTCTTCTTCTTCTTCTTCTTCTTCTTCTTCTTCTTCTTCTTCTTCTTCTTCTTCTTCTTCTTCTTCTTCTTCTTCTTCTTCTTCTCACAACAGACACCTTGTGAGGTAGGTAGAGTTGAGAGAGTTCTAAACGAACTGTGACTAGCCCAAGGTCACCCAGCAGGCGTCATGTCAAGGAGTGAGGAATCAAGCCTGGTTCTCCAGATTAGAGTCCAGCTGCTTGTAACCACTACCCACGCTAGTGTTCCTGGAGGCTAAGGAATTACTTCCTCCCCAAAGATGTTTCCAGATGGGAGGCCTACATGGCACCTACCTTTCTGTCCTTGGGTGCCGCCCCAAGGCATTTCTTTTACCTAGGCTCTTAATTGAGGGAGTTCCATCTTTTGCAGCTGTTGGGAGCCAGCAAGGTGTAGTGGTTAAGAGCAGGTGCACTCTAATCCGGAGAACCGGGTTTGATTTCCTGCTCTGCCACTTGAGCTGTGGAGGCTTATCTGGGGAACCAGATTAGCTTGAGCACATGCCAGCTGGATGACCTTGGGGTAGTCACAGTTCTTCGGAGCTCTCTCAGCCCCACCTACCTCACAGGGTGTTTGTTGTGAGGGGGGAAGGGGAAGAAGATTGTAAGCCCCAGGTCTCTTACAGGAAGGGATACCGATCAAACTCCTCCTCCTCCTCTTCCTCCTCCTCTTCTTCTTCTTCTGTATCCCACCTCTGGAGCAGGGGAATATAATCTGGAGAACCGGGTTTGATTCCTCAATTTTTTACCTGAGTGGCAGAGGCTTATCTGGTGAACCAGATGTGTTTCCACACTCCTATACTCCTGCTGGGTGAACTCTCTCAGCCCCACCTGCCTCACAAGATGCCTGTTGTGGGGAGAGGAAGGGAAAGGAACTTGTAAGCCACCTTGAGTCTTTTTACAGGAGAGAAAGGTGGGGTATAAATCCAAACTACTCGTCCTCCTCGTCCTCCTCCTCGTCCTCCTCCTCGTCCTCCTCGTCCTCCTCCTTCTTCTTCTTCATGTTCTTCTTCTTCATCATCATCATCATCTTCTTCTTCATGTTCTTCTTCATGTTCTTCTTCATGTTCTTCTTCATCATCATCATCATCTTCTTCATGTTCTTCTTCTTCTTCATCATCATCATCATCATCTTCTTCTTCTTCTTCTTCTTCATGTTCTTCTTCTTCTTCTTCTTCTTCTTCTTCTTCTTCTTCTTCTTCTTCTTCTTCTTCTTCTTCTTCTTCTTCTTCTTCTTCTTCTTCTTCTTCTGTGGTCTGCTTCTGGCCTGAGGACAATTTTAGGGAGATAATTTTAGGCTGCTGCATGTTGCTTTTTTTGCAGTTTGTTTTATGCCCTGGCATATCTGTTTAAAATAAGAAATATTACAAGCAAACACACACACACACACACACACACACACACACAAAGAACTAGAATCTCCCCCCATCCTCTTTTATCTTGATTGTGAATCTTTGAACTCGACTCCCATGTTCCCATCTGAAGTCTATCTGGTCTTCTTTAGCCTCCCACATCTGCTACAAACCCCCCATTTCTCCCAGCAATGGTGGTTTAGTGTCTTCGAGATGCCGTGATCACCAGAAGTTGGAAGTCATTTGTATATTAGGATGTCAGTTTGTAAGACACCGTTGAGGTTTTCTTAATTAACGCTGCTAACGTGCTCAGGGGGGGGGAAAAACTTCCCCAAATTGTATGCTGGGGTATTTTCATACCACATTCATGCCAAATTCTAATTTGCCTTCTTGGAGTAGAGAAACGTTCCACGCACACACAGTCGCAAAAGACGTTGTGTTTCATAATACCCAGACACCCAGAACCCGAAAATGCGCTTCCTCATCAAGCAGAAATTGTCCCTTTATGACCGAGTCCCCGAAGACATTTGTAAAATGTTTTCAACGATTTACCACGATGTATATATCAGCAGAGTTTAAAACGGAGCTACTCTGGTAAGATGAGAAGGCCTAGTAGTCTTCTTGCACTCACTGCAGCCTCCCACCACTGTTGGAAAAGAACACTCTCCACGCAAGATGTTCTTTCCATAGGAAGGTTTTACTTTAGCAGTTGCACGGTTACACAAGTCTATTCTATACAAGACTATAAAGCCATACAGAACTCTTCAGCAAGAACAAAGTTGAACACACACACTCTGAACTCAACTCTCTCTATCTCTGAACTTAGCATATACAATGCTTTGGTACTTATACATTCAAAAAGGATACCTCCCCCCCCCGCCCCAGCAACAGCCTCTCATTGGTCTAGAGCAGGGGTCTGCAACCGGCGGCTCTCCAGATGTTCATGGACTACAAATCCCATCAGCCCCTGCCAGCATGGCCAATTGGCCATGCTGGCGAGAACTGATGGAAAGGTAATCCATGAAGACATCTGGGCACCATGATTCTGAACCAGTCTAAGTCTGGATGAACTCGCAATCATGTTAAAGGTTAGCTGCTACTTCACCCTAGACTTACTGTCTCCGGCCTTGCTGTGTTGGCAAACTTCTGCTAACTAGGAGATGACCCTTTTGCGAACCTTTATTTATTTTTATATATATATCATGACTTACCACGATGTATAGCCATACGCATCCCCTCCAAATGGGGATTTCCACGAAACGCCATTTTATTTATTTCTCCTCTTCCCTCTGCTTTGTTGAAGAATATTTGTTTCTATGTTTACATGGCAAGAGTTACTGCAATTCTTTGCATCTTTGCAGTCCCCTCCTTCAATGGTATTCGTTTCCACCCAAATAAAGACCTGGAAAACCAGGTGAGAGGCAGGAATGAGCTAAAAAAATAGCATGGAGGGAAGGCGGGAAGGCAGAGAGGTGTAGGGGTATCTTAAAACAGTGGTGAGCTGGTGGCACTCAGATGTCATGGACTACAATTCCCATGTCCAGCCCTGCCAGAAATTGGCCATCCCTAGCAGGGGGCTGATGGGAATAATAGTCCATAACATCTGGGACCACCACAATCTTAAAAAAAAAGAATCACACACAGACAGAGTGAAACCCAGTTTGAAAACGTTTCAACTAAAGAATTGTTTTAAAAGGGCACCCATTTAAAACGTTTTGAGGCTGAAAATAAAATGTTTTGGTGTAGAAACAATGCAGAACTCCACAGAGGAAGCGTTCTGTTTCCTGCCTCCAAACGTTTTAAAGTGTCTGTGCTGAAAGGACCATCATTTAACATATATAATTGTGGATCTGAGATATTTTGCTACCCCAAAAGCATCTGTGAAGAGGTAGATCCCCTCCGGGGATATGAGAAGGGTAAAAAGTAGATGACTGGGGAAGGCAGTGGCAAACCACCTTGAAAACAGTCTGCCTAATAAACATCATGATGTGACATCACCTCGTGGGTCAGTAACGTTTGTGAAAGGTATCTTTTATGAACAGGGGATCAACAGGAGGGTTACCTTTCCTACATTCTTTAAATATTTTTGTTTGGATCAGTTTTTTTGGGGGGGGGAGGGAACCTCATGGGGCATATTGTATCTCCCTGCAGTTTTGAGCACTCCATTGGGAAGATCAATAGATTTCTGGATTGTTTTGTACACCTGTGGCTTTTTCATTGTCTACTGAAATAAAATCTTAAGAGGGAAGTGGCTGTATTTTAGGAACGTCGTTTAGTAATGTGCAGGTGACAGAGGGCATTCTGATCCTCGGGCAACTGGAGTAGAAATTATTTCCCATCAACATAAGCAGTAAATAGCCACCACTTCTGGTTACCCTAAACTACTACCTGTGCATGTGTGTGGGGTGTGTGTGTGTGTGTAAAGTCCTGTCAAGTTGCAGCAAACTGATGAGAACCCAATAGAGTTTTCAAGGCAAAGACTTTGGCCTTCCGCTGCATGACAATGCATTTTCCAACCACTTTCCACAGCTTCTGTTTGCAAATTGGATTTTGCTATCCCGCACAGCTTCAAAGAGCACTGAAAACGGTTTGGAGTGCACTATTCCTGCGTGTCGCGAATAACAACTGAAGTTTGTTTGCCACTGCCTTCCTCGGCATAACAACCCTGGTATTCCTTGGTGGTCTTCCATCCAAGTACTAACCAGGGAACAACACTGAAAATGAAATCCCATTTACATCGGAATTCTGTATGACCTCTAGAATCGTGCACAGAGACACTAAGGCCCCGCACATGCAAGAATAATGCACTTTCAATCCACTTTCCAGTTACTTTGCAGCTGGATTTTTTACTGTGGGCGCAGAGAATCCACTTTCAAACCATTGTGAAAGTGGATTGAGTGTGCGTTATTCTGCATGTGCAGAAGGGGCCTCAGTTCTGCATTCTGAAAAAAATTGTGCCAATGAAGCAGATGTACATTGCTATTTTGTTCTACATTTAATTTAAAGCATGTTTTGCCCTTATCTGTTTTCTGGTGCAGAATTGTTGCCTAGTTGTCTCTTTCCATATGTTGTTTGTGTGAGGTTTTGTTGTTCACCAGTTTTTTTGTTGCTGGTGTTGTGAATTTGTTTGTTCCTATTTGCATTGCTTTTGTTTCAAAGCCAATTAAGCTCCGTTTATATGTTACCGCTGCTGCGAAGCGGCGTTGTCTCGAAATTAGAACCAATGAATTAGGAATCTCAGTTATTCAGGTTTTTCTATTTCCAGCATTTCCACAGAGTGTGTTTGCGCTGCATGTGCATCTTCCTTATCTTTATACTATTGATACAAGAAGGTAGGTGGATGGAGTAGTCCTGAATGCACAGTTGCATGTACCTGTTGCTTAATGAATTTTTTTTTGTGATGTTTCACCAAAGCACATCATGTGCAGTAGCACATGCTATGCATCGGTGAAACACTGTTTCCCCCCCCTACATTTATGCTGAATAACAGTTTATACATAGTCTAACCCTCATTGATGCAGCTGGCCTCCTCGGGCGGACGCCCCACAGCCCTGGCCCCTGCCTGGTGGAACACTCTTCCTCCAGCTGTCCGGGTCCTGCGGGACCTTGGCGAGTTCCGCAGGGCCTGTAAGACACAGCTGTTCCACCGGGCTTTTGGAGTGTCCAGCCGCTGATAAGTTCCCCATTTTACTCTCCTGTGTTTGGGGTCCCTTACCATCTATGGGACCCTTTCCCCCCTCTCTTTGGGAGGTTTTATCAGGGTTTTTTGTACTGGCCGCCCGTTTTAATATATTGACCGCTGTGTTTATTTTAATGGGTTTTTAATTGTATATGTTATATATTTATGTTGTTCACCGCCCAGAGCCCTTCGGGGGTAGGGCGGCATATAAAACTCGATAGATAGATAGATAGATAGACAGACAGACAGACAGACAGACAGACAGACAGACAGACAGACAGACAGACAGACAGACAGACAGACAGACAGACAGACAGACAGAGACTGTCTAAAGCTGGATTTGATTTAAGAAAATATAGGCCATTATGTACTTGTGGTCTGCCCTGCAGATAGTGAGTATATATTCCCTTCAGGTCAGATTCTCAGTTATGCACATGCTTTCCCCGCTCCCGCACTCATTGTGCTACAGATCAGATCATCCCCGTGGTTTCCGAAAGTGGATAAAGCATGACTTTTTCAATGTATTGTCGAAGGCTTTCATGGCCGGAATCACTGGAGTGCTGTGCGGTTTCCGGGCTGTATGGCCGTGTTCTAGCAGCATTCTCTCCATACATCATACATATACATATGTATACATATACATATACTATACATCAAGGGAACCACTGACCGCATAGGAAAACTGATGAAGAAACATAACTTACAAACAATCTACAGACCCACTAGGAAAATTCAACAAATGCTACGTTCAGCAAAGTATAAGAGGGATCCTCTAGCTACTGCAGGAGTCTACCGCATACCATGTAGCTATGGGCAAGTCTACATAGGAACCACCAAACGCAGCGCTCAGACAAGAATCAAAGAACATCAACAGGGCCAAATCATCTCAACAACACCAGTTCTGAGGCATGGCCACACACTCACATTCAAAACGGCAAAAGTGATTCCTTTCCCGCCCCCATCATATTTCAACACCTGAGTCTAGATTAAGAGGCGCTTCCATACTTAATGGACGTGTATATGAGTAACCTGGAGAGAGACAGAATCAGATATTCTAGTTAAGCATCACCTCTTGGTTTTTAAGAATATCATAAATGTTCAGGTCGTATTGCAAAGCCACTCCCACCCCCCCAGCCCCCACCCCAGCCAGCTAATTGATAAATGATAGTGGAATTACTTTTCATAAGCACGGCTTCAAGGTCGGGAAGGAGACACTGTTAGAAAATGAAAACTATAAATAACCTTCCTTTGGAGAAGGGTGGGAGGCCAGGCTTCATACTCCGATGCCACAGGGTGGATTTGCACAATCATGTACCGCATAAAAGCTTTCAGGTTTTCCAGCCGAGGGGACTTCTCTCCTCCACACATTCAATGAGGGCCATTTCGAGTAGCTCCTACCAGCAATGGCATACAGAGAGCACACCTGTGGCTATTTCCCTGCTCAAGCGCATTTCGTGCAGCAAAACAGAGTGGGGACAAAACTGCTTGGAAGAATCGAGGAGAGGAAAATAGCTCTTAGCAATGGTGAAAAGCATCCATTGCTTTGCTTATTACTCCGTTATAAAACAGAGTCGAGTCAGGTTGACTTGCAAGATTAAAATGGAAAATGCAGTCCAGCCTGCCAAGTTTCCCTGGAAGCCCGGGCTGCGACGCGAGTGATCCTGAAACTTCCTAGCCTCCTTACAAGCCAGTTCAGGGTTTGAGATGATTTTGGATTCAAATGAAGAGCTTGCATTGTGAATATGCCATAATAAGCACTGGGATTTCCCCCCCTAAACGGTTCCCCACAGTGCAGACAGGCTGTGCGCCTGAGCACTCCATAGGCAGGGTAACAACACACCCTGGGGCGTCCTCTTACCTGAAGGAGGGAATAGATGGAAAAAAAAGGAAAATAATATCAGAGAACAGGAATAGAAGACACAAAGCATATTCCCGATCTCTCTGGGAATACCATAATGGATAGATTAATTGTAGCCAGTACCTTTATCTCTATGGTTGAGGCCGATTGGCATTAGAGCAATCACCTTAGCTAGGTGTAATGCCTGCCTTCTTCTTGTATGGACGCCACCTTGGAACACATAAAGGAAATGCCAGTGTGGCATAGGTTCTGTGGAAACAGTATCTCATATGCTGTTGGTGTCCCTTTTATGAGATAGATGGGAAGAAACACATAATCCCCTTCCTGCCATGGGTAGAAGGCATTACAGATAAACAGGGTTATATATCTTTTTAAACATGCAACTATAGACTGTTGGAAGCAGTTAGCTAAATTTTTTTAATGGTGTCATTTTATTTCGTCAAGAAGTTGTAAAGGCTGTTATTATCTTGCAATGTTAAGGTTAAACTATTTATATGCCATTAAAGGAATTATTCGAAATCGAAATCTGACACAAGAATAGGAAGGAAGGAAGGAAGGAAGGAAGGAAGGAAGGAAGGAAGGAAGGAAGGAAGGAGGAAGGAAGGAAGGAAGGAAGGAAGGAAGGAAGGAAGGAAGGAAGGAAGGAAAGGGAGGGAGGGAGGGAGGCAGGGAGGGAGCGACAGGCAGGCAGGCAGGCAGGCAGGCAGGCAGGCAGGCAGGCAGGCAGGAAGGAAGGAAGGAAGGGAGGGAGGAAGAAAGGAAGAAGGAAGGAAGGAAGAAGGGAAGAGAGAGGAAGGAAGGAAAGAGGGAAGGAAGGAAGGAAGGAAGGAAGGAAAGGAAGGAAGGAAAGGAAGATTCTTGTCTGTAGCCCTATGCTAGAGATAGAAGCTAGCAACAAAAGTACAGTGGTAGCATCAAACTTCAAAACTCTTTTAAGTAGACATGTTCCACCCTGGCACCATATTTTCCCCTGTTCCGGGTCCAGTCAAAAGTTTTTTTTGTACTCAGTTTACTTGGTGGATAGGTCAGAGAGGCACAATGAATTAAAAGGCAAAAATAAGATAAAATACAAGCATCCTCTGGATTTTATTTCTACTTCTATCACCCACAGTCCCTTATAGCAGATTGGTCATTTCTCCCTTGGGTTTCTTTCACAGCTGTTCAAATTAAGCCCATCAGTTAACTCCCTTACTTTATTTTTTGAAGTTATAGAGCTGGGCTGAAGTAACTAGAAACAGGATTGGGGCTTCAGGGTTAAGGCCAAATTCTGCATTCTTGCTGTTTTGATTCCAGTATCATTTCGCTTTTGTGTCTTCCTGGTGAGCAAAGAATCTGGGGTACCTCCCACTACCATTTGCTGCTGCTTCATGCTGGATTTTTTTTCTGTTAAAAAACAGCATTGTTCCAACTATATTTTTCTATCAACTGCTTATTAATGGCCTACAAGTGGAGTAAACATTGCACAATGTGGCATTCCATAAAGTGGAGAAACAATGAACGTGAGACGGACTGAAACCTACAACATCATCTGAAACTTGAAATGAGGCAAAAATAGCAATGTTGGGACTTCTCAACATCTCAATGTTGCCTCCCTTAGCTATGATATTTGTTTTATTGATCACTTGATTGAGTTTCCAGGTCTCAAGCTCCTTGAGAGACCCTGTTCCTGCAAAGAACAATTTGAAACTCTTTCCACCTCTTGAAGAAGAGTCTTTTTCTCCGTTTCCCTACCAGATTCACAACAATGGCAAGTGACAATATCCAAACGTTAAGAGAGGGAGAGCTTTTTGAAACCCGGGGGTCAGGAGAGGAACAAAGTCTAAAGAAACCCACGGCGGGATTTTCAGTTCAAGCTCCCAATAAATCAGAGAGCCCGCCGAGGGAGGCTGTATTAAGAAGAGATTGACAGGCCTCACAAGCGGCTGCAAACTCAGCCCCGGCGAGCACTGTGCGGCGTGCAGTACAGAAATACAAAAAGAAAAAAATGTGTTCTGGTTCCTGCAGTTAACAACAACAGTATGTGGTTGTGGGTTTTGCAGAGTGCAAAGGGACGCACCAGAGCTGGGGATGGTCTTGAATGTCTCATCCCTTTTGTTTTAACCTGAAAAAAAACACCCTGTGTTGAGTTCACTTCTCCCTGGTATGATTCAAAACGAAAAGTGTTTATTTTCTCAGTGTCCTGCTTCTTTGCATGGATTTTGTTCCTATTGGCTTTGATCAGGCGGAACGATTTCACTGATGGAAGAGATGTCTGTCAGTGGAGCAGACTTTCCTTGCCTGCAGCCTCCTGCTACAGCCCAAAATGTTCCCAAAAATTGTGCTCCTGGGGAGGGACACAGCATGATGGAGAAGGTCAGCAGCAGGAGGGGGGAAACTGGCAAAAACTGCACCTGCCGTTCCATTTTGCTGAAATTTGGCTTGGGATCCAACCCCGTTCCTGCACCAATCTGCATCTTATTAGACATCCATTGCACATATTAATGACTTATAAAAATGTACCGCACACGGTCACAATACAAACAAATTGACAAAACCAACAGTGCCAGTGGAGAAATGAAATGCTTGACATTAGTGTAAATGAATACGGTAGGAAACAAAGCAGGGAATGTTTGCTCATCCCTTATTGCACGTTTGTGGGGTGGGGTCCCTCTCAGGGTTGGCTGAATCACCTGCCTGTGGGGTTTACCAGCAAAGTTAGCTCCTAGAGTCTTTCATTTTTACTTTCCACATTTGCACATAGAGGACTGCCCTCCAGGAAAACATCAAGTTGAAGGCTACCCCCAATGATCTCAGGCCGAATTCCCACTGAAAATTTAATCTAGGTACAACCAACCCCTTCCGCACACACAAAATAATGCGATTTCAAACCACTTTCCTTTGTTTGCAAGTGGATTTTTTGCTATTCATACAGCTTCAAAGAGCACTGAAAGCAGTGTGTAAGTGCATTATTCTGCATGTGCGAAATGAACAGGTTCAAAAGAATTGGCACAGTTTTATCCAGGCTCCAACATCCTCGCTGCAGCATGTTTCTAGTGAACACATCTAGGCCTGCCCAGCAGGGTGGGGGGGGGTGCCTGCTGTCAGGGGTGCAATTGTTAAGCTAGCAGCACCAAAATTTCAGAGTGTCTTTAGGAGACCCTCATGATGATACCACCCAGATTTGGTGAAGTTTGGCTCATGGGGGCCAAAGTTATGGACTCTCAAATGTGTAGCCCCCATCTCTGATTACCTCCCATTGGAGTGTTTTTTTCAAAAAGGTGCATATACAAGCAGGTCCAGGAAAATCCCGTGATGGGGGGGGGGGGCGCAAGAAATGAGACTGATCTGTGTTCGGCTGTGAGGAGATCTCGAGGGCCCCTGGATATTTTGGGTGACTATCCCAGGATTAATCGCCAGTGAGGAAATCACTTTTAGTGACATCGACTCTTGGGAATCAAACCTGGTCAATTTGCATAGCCCCGCCTCTCCATCTGCACAGTTTCATCCTAGGTTAGATTTCTCAGTTGGGATGTATCAGTATGGGTGTCTTTCATTTCTTTTTGTGCTGATTGGCAGTGAGCATTTTTATTTTTCATCCGCTTGTATTCTTTGTTACATTCCGCATTTCAGTTTATCTTTATGCTTGAGGCATGTGTAGTTTTTACACCCTTTCTATTTATCTGTTTATTTTATTATATTCACTAGCAGTAAAGCCCGCTGTAGGGTAAACAATACAGCAAGCCTAGATAGGGCAAGGGCAGGGGACTGATTGGAGGACTGGGGGGGGCTACCCGGGGTGGGGTGGAGAGTCTGGAGGGCTTTCGCAGCCAGACGAGATGGAATGTCCCTCTGCCAATGATAGAACCAGGACTCACTTTATGGTCCTGCTCATATTGGTGGAGGTTCATCGTCCAGTTCCATCTCTTAGCTTTATTATCGGTGAAGATTTATTTTACCTTTCTCTCCAATGGGGATATTGGCTTATATGAATTCTCCTCTCTTCCATTTGTATCCTCACAACAACTTTTGAGGGGTGGGTCAGGCTATTGAGGGGTGTCATTAAAGGTTTCCTGACTTCATGGCCTCTGATCTCCCAGATATTATTATTATTATTATTATTATTATTATTATTATTATTATTATTATTATTATTATTATTATTATTATTATTATTATTATTATCATCATCATCATCATCATCATCATCATCATCATCATCATCATCATCATTATCATTATCATTATCATTATTATTTTGCTGTCAAGTCACATCTGAATTATGGTGACCCCTTGGTTGGGTTTCCAAGGCAAGAGACATTCAGGTGATTTGCCATTTAAGGAGTGTTAATGTGGTTTCTGGACTATGGCTGTGTTCTAGTAGCATTTTCTCCTGATGGCTGCATCTGTGGCTAGCCTGCATCTGTGGCATCTTCGGAAAATGCTACTAAACTTCTGTCCTGTCAGATACTACACAACACCAGTGATACGCCATTGAAAGCCTTCAACCAGTTTGCAGCCCCCCCCTCACCCCTCCGCTGTGGCCACCCTCTGCCCTTACCTGCAGAGGGAACTTCTTGTGGGGTGGAGGTGGAGCCAACAGTTCCGCGCCATACTGCTAAGCCCCTCCACCCTGGGAGGAGGAGATTGTGGAACTTTAACTACTGTAGTAGCCAGTTTTAACAACGGTTCTCGAACTGAACAAAAAATTAGGTACGAGTTTTACCAAACTGGTGCGAACTGCTGAATCCCACCACTGCCTTCGGCTATACATTGATTTGCCATGGCTAGTCCCTCGCTACACCACAGTATTCACAAATGGATGCTGATTTTTAACATCTATTTTACTACAGGATTTAACTACTTTGATTGAGGAGGAAAGACAGCTCCAGTTTCATCCCAAAGGCAAAGGAATGCTAAACGAAACTCCAATTTTGGTATCAAACCAGACTCGTTTAGGTTGGTAACATTCTTATTCTCAAATACTTAAAGTCTGACTGAAGTTTGAACGGTTATATATTAAGAGTTGCTTCAGGTTCTTTGGGCCTTAGTTTTAAACTTTTAAAAGTATTTTGGAAGATCTTTGGATTAGAAATGTTATCCCTGGTTGATTTAAGCATTTTAAATTTTATTGTTATTTGGTTTTGGTGGCTTTTACGCTTTGTTTAATGTGAGTGGCTTTGGGAGTAATATCTACGGAAAAGCAAAATCTAAATGTTCCAAAATAAAGTAAGCCACTCAGAGCCCCTAAACCAGTTCTTCGTTAACTGCAGGGGACACACACTGGTTAAAAAAAGAGTCTTATATGACTGAATAGACTGTATGCAGTTTTGCATTTCCACCAATAAATGACATTGCTGTTGGCTTCAGAAGAGAACAGTGATTCCCTCCCTAATTTCAGACTCCCACCCTGATCTGTAGGCTGTACTGACCCCAGAACAAAGTTTGGGTGGGGGGGTCAACGGACCAGAGCTGAAAAAGTCCTGATTTGCACAGTTTGTGAATGGGTGGATATGTGTGTGTGTTTGTAAAGTGAAGTCAAGTCAAATTAGAGTCAGCAGGAGGGCAACCCATGGGGCGGTGACCAACCTCCTCCAGATGTTCATGGACTACAATTCCCATCAGCCCCTGCCAGCATGGCCACTTGGCCATGGGGTTTTCAAGACAGCCAGAGTTCAGAGGGGTTTTGCCGTTGTGTGCCACTTCGGAGCAACCCTAGCAATAAAACTGCTTAAGGGTGAGAGATTCTCTGTTTTAATTGCACAAAAAGTCTCGTGTGTGTGTTGGGTATGGAGGTGGTTATTCCTTTCGACAACATTAAATCAATGCAATCAACCATTCCTGCAATCAGTGAAAATCACTTACAGCCTCAATTAGATAAAGCTTTAAATGAACCATTAAATCAGGGCAAAAAGGAGTTTAAAACAGTACATTATTTTATTAGAGTTTTTTTTTTTTTAAAAAATGCGTTAACTATGCATCAGGTGTGTGCGAACCCCTCTGAGCAATTTTGTGCCAAGGGTATTACTATTTTTTTGGTTGCCCTCGCTTGTCTCCAAAGGCTGAGCGAAGAGGGCTACACAGGTAGAAAAGCTAGACAGAATTTGATAGATGCTTGAAATCTGACAGGTTTCTTGTAGAAGCAGTCATTTTAAAAAAATCACCTGCAAATTTAGGAGTGCAAGGTATCCTCTCCCCAAGAACTTTGAGCATCTTCCCAAGATCATATTTAATTTATAAATGGATCTTAAGAGCTCGTGTATCTAATCTGGAGAACAGGGTTTGATTCCCAGCTCTGCCGCCTGAGCTAATGAAGGCTTCTCTGGGGAATTCAGATTAGCCTGTGCACTCCCACACACGCCAGCTGGGTGACCTTGGGCTAGTCACAGTTCTTCGGAGCTCTCTCAGCCCCACCTACCTCACAGGGTGTTTGTTGTGAGGGGGGAAGGGCAAGGAGATTGTCAGCCCCTTTGAGTCTCCTGCAGGAGAGAAAGGGGGGATATAAATCCAAACTCTTCTTCTTCTTCCTCCTATAAGTGCTTAAACAGGAACCTCCACATTTGCACCTCTAGTGTGAAATTACGTAAAATTGAAAACACCCAACAGGAAGCTGTTCCAAAATGGTGGTGCTCACACAATGTGCTCATACAATGTGGTGCTCACAAAATTGTGGTGCTCACACTCCACACTATGAAGTCCCTGCTCTGGCCATGCATCCTGAGTGGAAGGAACCTGGAGTGAAACCTCTTTTGTTGGAGGTGAAAACGCTGCAATAAAATTGTGTGTGTGTGTGTGTGTGTGTGTGTGTGTGTGTGTGTGTGTGTGTGTGTGTGTGTGTGTGTGTGTGTGTGTGTGTGAGGAATTATAAATTGCAAAACAAGTCATAAAACAAGCAGTATAATGATTCTGAAATCTGAAATGATAGGCCATTTCTGCATGCAGTGTTTTCCTTGCGGCTGCTTGCTTTGCTGTGGTGTTTTCCTGTGTTTTCCTGTTCACTCTAGGTCTAGGGACTGTGGAGCTGAGCAGCCATTTTGTCCACACACACAGATACCCCCATTGTGTGAGCAAACTCTGCCTGGGCTGCTCCATTTGCTTTAGGTTTGTTTGTTTTTTAAAAAAAACAGGGTTGGGGGGGGGGGTCTATCACTCCTGTTCTAGAAGTCTGAATCCACTTTGTTTTCCTTCACTTTCCAAGGGAAGGGAAAAAATTGCATTCTGGCCCGTTTCAGAAACAGTGGGGAGAGTCAGATCTAAGTGCACAGTGAGTTCTGACAAGGGGAAACATGTGCGTAACTGAGAATAGAAGAAGAAGAAGAAGAAGAAGAAGAAGAAGAAGAAGGAGGAGGAGGAGGAGGAGGAGGAGGAGGAGGAGGAGGAGGAGGAGAAGGAGGAGGCAAGGAGGAGGAGGAGGAGGAGGAGGAGTTTGGATTTATATCCCCACTACTCTCCTGTGAGACTCAAAGGGAGCTTACAAACTCCTTTCCCCCCCACAACAGAAGGTAGGAGTGGGTGGGGCTAGAAGTAACTCAGAAGAACTGTGACTAGCCAAGGTCACCCAACTGGCGTGTGTGTGGGAATGCACAGGCTAATCACAAATTCCCAGATAAGCCTCCACAGCTCAAATTGGCAAGGCAGGAATCAAAACCAGTTCCTCCAGATTAGAATGCACCTGCTCTTAACCACTACGCCACTGCTGCTCTTAGAATACAGCTCTAAGGGAATGTATGCTCAATGCAGAGGAGACCACAAATCCACAAATGGCCATATTCATAAAAGAGTCATCAGATTATTTATCATATTCCTTTGTATGGTGTGTGTGCATTGTACGGGTTAAATGCATCAGTTGTGTGGCAGTTCAACATACAATGCACACACACACACTACAAAACAAACATATATAATGCACACCTAATGTATCATGTTGATTTATTAATTCACAAATAATATTGCAAAAAGAAGTGAATCTTGTGGAGGAAGTTTAATGTGAGGGAACTGGATGGCGATTAGAGTGAAGGGGGAGGCTATCCCACACATCTCCTTGCATGCAGAAGGTTTCTCACAGAGGAATGCATCTCTGCTAGCAAAATGGGTCTGCAGGATGCAACCCTAAAGGTTCAATTGCAAAGGGAGAAGGCGGTATTAAGAAGAAGAAGAGAGTTTGGATTTATGCCCGCCCTTTCTCTCCTGTAAGGAGTCTCAAGGTGGCTTACAAGCTCCCTTCCCTTCCTCCCCCCACAACAGACACCTTGTGTGGTTGGTGGGGCTGAGAGGAGGATTCATGAGAGAACTGTGACTAGCAAGGTCTGTAAGGAGCGTGGGGTGAGGCAACATATCCTGGTTCACCAAGATAAGCCTCTACCACTCAGGTGGAGTGGGGGAATCAAACCCAGTTCTTCAGATTATAATCCCAGCTCTTAACCACTACACCACACACAAGGCGCGGGTTTGGACTTCTGATGGCAAGGCTGAAGAACGGGAATGCATTCCTAGATGGGTGGTGGTTTGGAAAAAAACAAGAGATGAGTTCTAGCGGTAGCCTTAAAGAAGCCACTGACCGGTAACTTTGAGATGAAAAGGAGCCAGCCAGTCTACCTGTATCGGGAATGACGGCTTCCTTTGTTCCTTCCATTAGCTTGGCATGCCTAAATACCTGTTTACGCTAATGTGGTCCTTGCCCCATAAGGATGATAAATGCAGCATGGGTCCGAAACATTTGAACAAATTTTTATATATCGATTTCATCAGACGGTACCTGGAGAAGTGGCGGGGAAGGGAGAGAATGAACCTTCATGGCGTCCAATTACAGTAGAAGTGGAACTCTGTCAGGTTTATTGAGCAATCCAACAAATGAATGGAAAACCCTACCAGAGTCAGCTGGTCTTTTCTTGCCGAATAATGCATCTGTGTCTTCAGTGATGGAAGCTGGAATTTGACTTGTCCGCGGGGGGGATCAAAGAAATGAAATAAATTAAATAAATTCCGGTGGAGATGCGATCTGTCAGGATTTGGCCTGGGACAGAGGAATTGGCGGATGAGGTGAGTGAGAAAGCGGCAGAGCTCTTTCTCAAAACAACTGACCTTTCCCACCCTTGGGTCTTGTTGCGGGCGGGCTGATAAAACCCTTCTTCCTTTGAAGTTATCAACTCTAGTGACTTGAGAACTACTCCTATAGGAGACTCAAAGGGCTTACACACTGTCCTTCCCCTTCACAACAAACACCCTGTGAGGTGGATGGGAGCTGAGAGAGCAGTGGCGTGGGAGGGTTAGAGCATTATTATCTAATCTGGGAGGAACGGGTTTGATGCCCAGCTCTGCCACCCTGGCTTCAATGGAGGCTGTCTGGGGAATTCCAGATTAGCCTGGCCACTCCACATGCCAGCTGGGTGACCTTGGGCTAGTCACAGCTTCTCAGCCCACCTACTTCACAGGTGTTTTGTTAATGAAGAGTGAAAGGTAATCAATGCCCAGATCCTCTACAGAAAGAAAGAAAGGGGATATAAATCAAACTCTTCTTCTTCTTCTCCTTTGGGTCGAGGGAGCTGAGCTGTTGGTAGTGTTTGGTGGGCTCTCCAGATGTTCAGGAACTACAATTCCCATCAGCCCCTGCCAGGATGGCCAATTGGCCATGCTGACAGGGGCTGATGGGAATTGTAGTTCCTGAACATCTGGAGAGCCGCAGGTTCCCTACCCCTGGCCTAGAGCATCTCTGTTCTAACTGCTACTTGAGGACTTCCAGAGAAAGGGGAGCTCACCACTTCCCTAGGCCAGCTTCATACAGTTGTCCAATCAGCTGCCCTGGAGGGCCAGCAAACAGACCACAGAGGCCAAGGACTTTCCTTGCTGTTGTCTGTGAGCACTGGTTTTCAGAGCTTCCCTTTGGTCACTTTGTGCTAGTACCAGTTAATAGACCTTTTCTCCATGAGGCTGCCTGATCCTCTTTCACTTTCTATGGCTGATTCCGCATGGGCCAAAAACAGAAGTGTGAAAATGGTGTAAAAGGGTTTAAAATGATGTAAAAGGGTTTATACTGTTTTCACACCGTTTTCACACTGCTGTTTTTGGCCCGTGCGGAATCAGCCTATGCTAATAGCCATTGCTACAATCACTGCCAGTGGATTTTAACTGTGAGCACTGGGGTAAATTCAGCCATCCTCCAGGGACTCTTATTCCAAGCTAAAATGAGCTCCTTTAAGTGGCTCTTTCTCCAATGGAAGAACCCCTTATGTTGGAGGAGGACTTCAGACTTGAACCAAAAGGATTGGGTGCAAACTTTTAAATAAATGATTGTGTGTGTTTAAAGTGTCACCAAGTTACAGCTGACATGGCAACCCCATAGGTTTTCAAGGCAAGAGACTAATAGAGCTGGTTTGCCATTGCCTTCCTCTGCATAATGGCCCTGAAATGTCTTGGTGACTGTAGCCAGGGCCAACCCTGCTTCCAGGATCTGACCATATCAGACTTGCCTGGGCCAGTCAAGTCAGGGCAATAAATAAATAAACTTTGCTCAGTGGAGTGGTAGGATGTGCTCCATTAATTCCTTACAGAGGAAAATAAAATAGAAAATCTTTCCAAAGGTGATATCCTCACTGGCTGTCAACTCCTTTTACATGTGCAAATAGATCTTAAGCTTACTCTTTTGTACGGAAGGTTTGTTGTGTGGGGGTCACATAAGGCAAAAAGAAATTGGATGCCAGGAAGAGGAAGAGGATCTAGCTGCACATTGAACTGTCCACCCCTCTGCCTTTTGTCCACCCCAAATCTTGTTCCAGATTGACACTTTTGTCAGCTTTGCAGGGGGTCAATTCAGGGAAGAGTAAGACTTAAGCCTTCCCAACTGCTTAGGTTGCCCAGTCAAAATGGTTCCAAAGAGCCACTTTTCCCTGCAGGGTGGAAACCTACCTATATATGTCGGGAGTGTTTTGATTGTGTGTTCCTGCATGGCAGGGGGTTGGACTTGATGGCCCTTGTGGTCTCTTCCAACTCTATGATTCTATGTGTAGTCAGACCTCAGAGCTCTTCACCTGTGTCTCACCTGGCCCAGAAATGAATCAATCAGTGTTGATTTGGGCTCTATCAGCCTTGGCTCAATATAAAATACGACTGCTGTTCAAGTTAAACTTGTGTACTTACAAGAAGATGAATGGACAGTTGTGAGGAGCGGAGTCCCCCAAAGGATCAGTATTGGGACAGGTGATTATTTATTTAATTTATTCATTAGAAATCCAAGGATTTGGGTGAAAATAAAAAACAGGAAGTAGCCCATAATGCCAGGATGTGACATAAGCCCTTTCCACACATGCAGAATCATTCACTTTCAATCCACGTTCACAATTGTTTGCAAGTGGATTTTGCTATTCCGCACAGTAAAATCCAGCTGCAAAGTGGATTGAAAGTGGATTGAAAGTGCATTATTCTGCATGTGCAGAAGGGGCCATAGGCTTGCCAGCCTCCAGGAGATCTCACCATTGTGTCTGATCTCCAAGTGACAGGAATCAGTTCTCCTGGAGAAAATGGCTGCTTTGGAAGGTGGTCTCTATGGCATTATACCCTCTCCTCCTCATATCCCATCCTCGTCATGCTGCACCCCCAACATCTCCAGGTATTCCTCAACCCAAAGCTGGCAGCCCTAATGTGATATAAAGAGTGGATCTTCTCCAGCTGCAAACAGCCACCATTTGATCAGTCTGGAGGGATCCTTTGATTGGATGGCTCTTCCAGCTATGACATTCTATAGGGGAGACAAGCACACCATCTCAGATCCTCAGACAATCATGGAGGTGTTGTGAGGGACCTATGAGGGTGGATTATAATTAAAGGCATCTCTAAGATTTCCCAGTAATGGCTTGCTTTGCCTTACAGGTGTGCATTGAATGCCAAAAAGCAGGTGTGCAGATGCACTTAGCCGCTTGCAATGGTGAGTGGGTGATCTTGTCCCTTCCCCATTTGACTTTTTAAAGGCAACGTTGTATTTTTGCATGTGCTTGAGAAGAAAGTAAATGATAAGAACATAAGAACATAAGAACAAGCCAGCTGGATCAGACCAGAGTCCATCTAGTCCAGCTTTCTGCTACTCGCAGTGGCCCACCAGGTGCCTTTGGGAGCTCACCTGCAGGAGGTGAAAGCAATGGCCTTCTGCGGCTGTTGCTCCCGAGCACCTGGACTGTTAAGGCATTTGCAATCTCAGATCAAAGAGGATCAAGATTGGTAGCCATAAATCGACTTCTCCTCCATAAATCTGTCCAAGTCCCTTTTAAAGTTATCCAAGTTAGTGGCCATTACCACCTCCTGTGGCAGCATATTCCAAACACCAATCACACGTTGCGTGAAGAAGTGTTTCCTTTTATTAGTCCTAATTCTTCCCCCCAGCATTTTCAATGTATCCCCCCTGGTTCTAGTATTGTGAGAAAGAGAGAAAAAATTACAGCGTGATGTAATAAAACATTCAAGGTGGCTTACAAGCTCCTTTCCTTTCCTCTCCCCACAATAGACACCTTGGCCCTTTCCCCACTTACTGTTTGCTGCGCACTACTCTGCCCAAATAGCGCGGGGTCCAGCGGCGCTCCCCACGAGTCCGGGCGGCGACAACGCAGCTGGCCCTACTCTGCCGCTCTCCCACCCCCTCAGGGCGAGTAATTTCTGGCGCTGATAAAACGGCACGTTTCATGACCGCGGGGCAGTGGGGAACACGACCCTGCACCAGAAATGACTCGCGCTGCGGGTAGCGCGCCGCAAACAGTAAGTGGGGAAAGGCCCCTTGTGAGGTGAGCTGAGAGAGTTCTGAAGAACTGTGACTAGCCCAAGGTCACCCGAGAGGAATGTAGGAGTGCAGAAATACATCTGGTTCACCAGATAAGCCTCCGCCACTCAGGGGGAGCAGCAGGGAATCAAACCCAGTTCTCCTGATTAGAATCCACCTGCTCTTAACCACTACACCACACTGGCTTTCAGCAACGACCTGGAGGATGGCAATCACATTCATGTCATTTTTCCCTACTAGAAGTTAAAGCAGCTCAATAGGACCATTTTTAGATCAGGGAAACAATTTATGGGGTTGTGAGTCCTTTCTCAGGGGTCATCCCCTCTCATGCCTCCATCCATATTGATCTGGGGAGGGGGAAATGACTGTTTTTAAAGAACCGCATTATATAGAGACAGTTTGGATTCTGGAACTCCACTCTTCTATGTAGTTGAGTTCTTGCAGTTTTTATTTTCAGTTGTATCCTTTCAATCGGGGACACCCTGAAATATTTTATGTGTGAAGCCAGCCTTTGTCTCCATGCAGGCGAAAGGCTCAAAGTGACCACCAGGTGGAGATTACACTGCTCTGTCTGAAATGCAGGTAGAAAAATGCAGCCTCAGTTTGCACTATATAGGGAAGAGAGTGTTGCAGCTTTCCTGGATTTAAAAGGGGCATTTGACTCCATATCTAGAGCCTTACTGTGGAGAAAATTGATGGCGTTACATATTGACCCCAGACTACTGTTCCTCATAAAACAGCTATACACTTGCACTAGCTGTAGAATAAGAGCCGCAACAAAAGGACCGCTCACAGAAAATATCATCACAACCAGAGGGGTCAAACAAGGCTGTACATTGGCCCCCACTTTGTTCAATATATTCCTTAGTGATCTAGTGCCAACCCTCCAGAAGGCATGTTCCCAAACTAAGCGCTAAACCGTGCCCACGTTACTTTATGCTGGCGACACCGTTCTTCTTTCCCACACTAAAGTTGGTCTCACTCGTCTCTTAAATTGCTGTGCTGAATATTGTAAGAGGGAAGAGAGTGGGGGTTTCAACCTCTGTTTTGGTATTCAAAACTAGCTCCTCCCCACCAAGTGGGGGCAGGGGGCAGGGAGATGTGTTCACTCCTTTAAAAAGTGAACAACATGGGGACTGAGTGGAGGTTAAAGGGTTAAACACACTCTCTTCTGTGCCCAGCCACGAGGCAAATTGAGGCTGCACAAGCTGGCTGCTTGCATTTTATGAACAGTTATCTTCTTTACTTCATCTGTTTAAGTCCTCCAAGAGAAGGTTCTTGAATGTGGTGGGCGGTCTGTGGCATGAGTAAGGGACAATTCACACCTGCTTGTAAATCACACCTGACTTTTTCATCACTTGATGCCTCATAGATAAATATGTGAGTGGTCTTCACTGGGAAGCCTTCTGTGTTAGGAAAACGCTATCTGCGGATTTTTGATTGATGGCAACTCATTTGCGAATGCCAGTCGCCCACTTGAAAAATGTGACGCCAGCCCACAATGACAGCTCCCTTTGTTTCCTCTTCTCCTTCCAGCAAATGTCCTGCGAACCCTAAGTTTGTGTGGCCTCATGCATCACCTGCACCCACAACAGATTTTTGTCACCGTTCACGACGCTGCGTCCTACCTCCAGCAGATCACGGTAAGAGGCCAAAGGCATGGAGAAGGAAGGCCTGTTGCTCTCCTCCGAAAGGAGATGTTCCAAATTGAGAACAAGACTCTGGAAGCCAAGCACATTTGCTTTCCAGGACTCCTTGTGGCATTTCTGCCAGAAATACATAGGAATGTGATTCAACACAAGGCACTTTGGCTATAAGCATGGTTTACAGTCTCAGACTCAAGAAAGCATAGGAATGCGATCCAACTCGAGCTACGTTGGTAAGGAGGCTTTTTGCCTGAAGAAAAATCCTTTGAAAGCGGACTTCTTATTTTGAAAACTGCTCGTGCTGGGCTTCCAGAGTCTTGTTTACAATTGGACTCAATCAAATTCTTTATTGCAGTCAAAGACCAGCACATATTAATACAAACTGAGAAGTGCGCTTATACACAGTCGGTGACCGTTTACTAAAAGGTCAACTCGCGAAAAAGCAAGTAGTAGATAAAATACATTTGATTATGTCAAAAGATTAAAAAGTTAATATAATTACACTTGTAAAGTGCCTGTGCAGTCTTGCTAAAACCTATAGTGACATTGCTAGAAAACTCCGGCCTCCGACCATATCTTCTAAGGATCACAGTTTCTTCAGTCTTTCCCTCCCTAAACTATTCAGCCGGCAGATGTCTCTTATTGTGTTTGTAGATTAAAGAACAAAAACGGGCCAAGGTTGTCCGTGTAATTTTTCTTGGTCCCTACCTGTCAATATGTAGGCCAGTACATCTTTATAGTTTAGGCCTATTAGACCTGTCATGGCTGGGCTGAGGATTTCCTTTCGGGGCTTTTCAAAAGTGGGACATCTAAATAACATGTGTTCTAATGTATCTATTTCGCCTAGAGGGCGCCTCTTTTCATAAGGGATTTTCTTGTATTTCCCCTTTAACAGCGAGGAGGGAAGAGAATTACATCTGGCCAATGAGAAAGCTCTTCTTGTGTTGCTGTTTTCAAGGAAAAACAGATATGGTGCTGTTGTTACTTGCCATCTTAGGTGTTCCGGTGCAATGTACTTAGGTGTTTTTAGGAGATCTGTTTGTCTCTCAATATCAAAAATTCTCTGCTTGACCTGTATACGGGCCCTATCAGCTCCCATGGCTATTAGAGCTTGTATGGAGAGTCCCATCTGTTGTATGGTGGTTTGGACTTTCTTATGCCAGCTAGACTGAAAATTGCTGAAAATTATCCTACAATTGGACTAATTATACTTGACTCTCAGCGTCTGAAAGATGATATTAGAATATCAAGAGAAGTTGTCTTGAATTGAGATGTGCCTTTCTTCCTGTGTTCTGAGTTCTATTGCAATTTTTATATAATTGGGGATTATTGTTTTGATTGCACTGTTGACACTTCATTATAAATTTCATAAACATTTATTGGTTGTCTCGTTGTGTGCAGCAGAGAGTGAATTGTATTTGTATTTCATTGTAATGGTTAAGGTGTCAGAGGGCCTTTCCCCACTTACCTGAAGCCCCGTGCTACTTTAGGAGAGTAGCACGGGGTCCCCCAGCACTTCTTCACGCAGAGGGCGGCGACAGCTATCAGCCTTCCTAACGCTGCCATCAGTAAAACACAAGCGTTTTCCTCAGCTGAGGCATCCCTGGCGCTCTTGCAAAGGGCATCATGGGGACGCCCGGGCGTGTGCCAGGGATGCCGCGCGCTGAGAGCAGCAGGCGGCATAGGGGGGATCATGTGCAGTGGGGAAACGCCCAAAGATCTGGGAGACTCAGGTTCAAATCCCCACTCTGCCGTGGAAAGTGAATGATTTGCTGGATGACCTTGGGTCAGTCACACTCTCAGCCTTGACCCTAGTAAGTATTTGGATAGAAGACCTCTCAGGAATACCAGGGTCATGATGCGGAAGTAGGCAACGGCAAGCCACCTTTGAAAACTGTGTAGGTTGCCATAAGTCAGCTGTGACTTGACGGCATTTTCCACCACCAGGGTAGAATTATCCTGCCTCATTTGAGCCTGTGGTAGTTTCTTCTGGATGCAACTGGGGGGGGGGGGGATCCAAATACCAGCAGGTTTAAGGAAACATTCAGCAAAGAGACTGATTAAGGTACAGGACTGGAGGTCTTTCCTCGCAGATGATTTCCCTGTGGTTTGAGTGTCAATCTTAGCATTAGACCTCTATATAATATCCCATTTGTTTTCTTTCTGAGGATTCTTCCATGTCCCTCTGTGCTTTCCATATTGGGTCAAAGACGGTTTGCAAAAGCATTGAAGAAGGACAAGGCAGCCCTTGAAAGACAAGCAGAAAAAAGCAATACTGTTAAGGAAGCTCAGCAGCCAAAATCATGGAGAAACCTCCGTGTGAAAAGACCCTAAATATTCTTATGCCAAATACCTAAGTGTGAATAGAACCTGTCATCTGTCAAGGGTTCCATACAAGCATTAATGCTCAGCTTGTTCTTTGGTACAAGAACCGACTTGGTGATTTCAATACCAGGCTTGGGAGGGGGGGGGGAGTGTGTGTTGAGAATGTGAAAACTGGTTTATTCCTGTGATAAAGGATGGACATCCTTATTCTCAAACACCAGATTGTCATGATGGTGGGGGGTGGGGGATGACTTGCCCTGAGATGTGCCTGATGGAGAACTCTTTTTATGGTTTCTGCTTAGGAAACTGTGGAGCAGAAGGACCCAACCATCTGGGTATAATGCTTCGCTGTCTGTCCAGGGCCAAGGACTGAATCAAACCAACGCATATGTAGCAGGATGAGATTGGAGAGCATTACTCAGGGCAGCTGGCTGCCTCTGAGACATACAAAGTCCTCGCTGCCAAGATGAAGTGCTGGCTTGCAAGGAAAGACGGCTGAGAATGCTTACCCAAACAAGAACGGAGACACCAAAGGGAAGAAGGCGGCACAGCGAGTCAAGAAGCACCTTCTAATCTGGAGAACCGGGTTTGATTCCCCACTCCTCCACCTGAGTGGCAGAGACTTACCTGCTGAACCAGATGGGTTTCCACACTTCTGCAATCCTGCTGGGTGACCTTGGCCTAGTCACAGTTCTTCGGAACTCTCTCAGCCCCACCTACCTCACAAGGTGTCTGTTGTAGGGAGAGGAAGGGAAAGGAGCTTGTCAGCCACCTTGAGTCTCCTTACAGGAGAGAAAGGGGGGATCTAAATCCAAACTCTTCTTCTTCTCAGCCAGTAGCTTCTTTTCTGGGCCATAAACGGGATAGCCAGATGTCACTTTAACTAGCCTGCCATTTCAGTCCCAGGAGAAACATCTATATTATGCACCCTCCTGTCCAAGCTCACACCATTCTAGACTGCAGGAAGGAGAAACCCATACAACAGTTGCAAGCCGCATCGCACATGGCATCGTAGGAAAATCCTTGGTTGCTGGCGCATACCTTTTTTTGTTGTTGCTGTTACATTACTTTGAAAAGAATAATACCTTTGAGTTTCTACAGGCCTTTCCCCACTTACCTTAAGCCCTGCGCTACTTGAGGAG
This sequence comes from Sphaerodactylus townsendi, assembly GCF_021028975.2. Taxonomy (NCBI): domain Eukaryota; kingdom Metazoa; phylum Chordata; class Lepidosauria; order Squamata; family Sphaerodactylidae; genus Sphaerodactylus; species Sphaerodactylus townsendi. The sequence goes on along the minus strand of NC_059427.1, from coordinate 179,015,307 downwards.
AGTAGCGCGGGGTTCCTCCTCCCTCCCCACTGCAGGGGTGGCCACAGCGCAGCCGCCCCGACGCTGCCGCTGTCGCGCCCCCTTAGCGGGCGGCATCCCAGGCGCTCTTCCGAACGGCGCCTTGATCGCACTTCGGGCGACAGAGCACGGGTCGGGGACGCCTGGCGCCAAGATTAGATGCCGCTGAGAGCAGCGCGCGGCATAGGGGGGATGGAAGGGAGTGGGGAAAGGCCCTACATTATGCCTAAAAGCAAGCTACTTTTTAATATGTCCGCACATTCGCGTCTACTTGAAGCTGCGGTTTAGAGGAATGCTTTCTGCTTGCCTGGAGGGACGAGCAGCACATCTGATCAGTCAGGGTGCAAAATGCAAGACGGGCATCACAAGCCAAAGCAAGCGTGAGGTGGGGATCTGCTCTTACAACATCACAGCCAACCAGTTTCTATTACACTGGGATGAGAGACCATCAAGGGAGTCCAGGGATTGCTATGCACAGGGAGGCAATGGCAAACCACCTCTGCACATCTCTTACTCTGAAAACCCTACAGGGTCACCGTAAACGGACTGCGACTTGATAGTACATTCCTCCACCACCTCCATTACAGTACTTGTACTAATTTTTTACTGGTCCTTCTCTTTTGTGCCCGACAAGCAGCAGTTGAGTAGGGGCTCCACCTCCGCACCCAGACATGAAGATTAAATGACGGAAAAGCTTCAGCTGTGGGGACAGGATCCCATGTATGCAGGCTTGGTGCTCAGTTGTACACTTTGGAAGATGGACTATTTCTCCTCAGGGCTCAGCAAGTCGGCAGCAGCAGCTACAAGAAGGTCACCGCCCAAAGTCTCAAAGCCTGCCTGCCCGAGTGAGGCCTAGAAAATTCGAGGGAAAATCTGCTCAAAGATTTGCAATACCTTCAGTGTTAAGACGACTTTAAAAGGATAAACTGGTGGTTCATTTCACTTGCTAGACCGTACGACGGACTCTTTGCTGAACAGTGGTGTATAAATACTGTCAATAAACAAACGGCATTAAAGGCACATAGGCAGGTCCAGTTAAAAAGATGGCAACTTTAGTGAGATACCAAAAACAAAACAAATAAAACCACATTGACATTTGGAACATTTATTTCTTCACCTTCTCCCTGGCCATCTCCCCCCCGCCTCCCCCCAGCTTTTGATTCAGAACCCGCCTTTTTCCAGTGAATTTTGATTTCTGACTTGGCGACCTTTAACAAGAGATTTTAATGCACAATCGAGCAACGATTTTTTTTAAAAAATCTCACAACACTTCCACATTCTTTATTATTTTCCTCCAAGTTATTACCGTTACAGGAAAAAAAAATCTTTTTGGAGTGATCCAAGCCAGCATGGCGTAGTGGTAAAGGGGAAGGGACTCTAACCTGGAGAACCAGGTTTGATTCCCTGCTCATTTTCCACATGAACTCTGATCTGGTGAATCGGGTTTGACTCGCCTCTCCTCCACATGAAACGTGCTTGGTTTACCTGGGCTAGTCACTGTTCTCTCAGAACTCTCTCAGGTGTCTGCTGTGGGGGGGACAGAGGGAGGGAAGGCCATTGTAAGCTACTTGGAGACTCCTTAAAGGGAGAGAAAAGCGGGGTTTGAAAACCAACTCTTCTTCTAATTGCAAGCAAAGTCACTGGGACAGAGGCTCTTTCCGCACACGCAGAATGCGGCGTTTTCAAACCACTTTCACAACTGTTTGCAAGTGGATTTTGCTATTCCGCACAGCTTCAAAGAGCACTGAAAGCAGTTTGAAAGTGCATTATTCTGCATGTGCGGAATGAGCCTAAGTGCAAAAGGGAAGTTAGGGTTCCAACCAGTGGGACTGAGGGAAATGACATGGGGAGCCTGGCACAGAATTTAGCCAACATCAGTCAGTTTCCTGTTTGTAGTCGGAGGAGCACCACCACCTGCCCTTCCAATGAACGAAGGACTGTGGGAAAAGATTCTCTTATCTGAGGGCATGAGTACGTTCTTTAGTGCGAGGAATTCAGAAACATCCCCGCTCTGCTTGGGAGGGGGGAACGAGGACTCCCCTTCCTTGGGAGATTGGCTTGCTACCTGTATGGCAGGCATGTCCCCCTGCTCTTCTGGACTCCTACAGGTTGGATGGCAAGCAGCTCAGCAGGAGGTGGACTTCACAAGAATGGAACAGGGGAAAGGCTTCATGTCTCAGGCATGTTTCCTTGACAGTCTTGAGCAGTGGCGTATCTGCCTAGGGACAAGGGGTACCCCTTGTCCCCGGGCGCCACTCTTCTGGTCACATGGGGGACGCAAAATCGGGGCCCCACGTGACCAGGAAGTCCTGCTGTCTCATTGTTTTTGCGTGCCTCGACCCCATCCGAGGCACGCAAAAAACGACGAGCACCCTCAACCCCACCCTGGACTCCCCCCTCTCTTCAGAAGAGACTGCAGGCTGCCGGCTGGGAACCCAGCCAGCAGGGGGAGTCTGGGGGGGAGGTGGGCACCCTAGACCTTGCCCATGTCCATGGTGACATGGGCAGGGTTGAGGGCAGTGGGGATGGAGCCTGGGGGCATCAGTGTGGAGCTAGGGTGGTGGGGGGCAGAGCCTGGAGGGCGTCCTGGAGACAATTTGTCTCCAGGCGCCATTTGCCCCTGGTACGCTTCTGGTCTTGAGGGCAATATAAACATTATCTCAGGGCCAGTTTTAAGGGGCCCTGGGCATAGAATGTTCAGGGGCTCCCAATGCCCACTATTAGGTCCTCTTCATTGCCTGCCCACCTGCCTGGGTATCCTGCTTCTGCCCACTCGCACCCACTCCCACCATCTGCTCTTACAGCTGCCCACACGTCCTTTCCCCCACATGGCCTTCTTCAGAAGTGCTAGGGAGCACATGCAGTTGGGTGCAGAGGTGACCAATCCCTCACAAGCAGGCAAGAGAACAGTGCAAGCACAGGCATCAGAGGATGCATGAGCAGGGAGTCAGTATTGGCAAGCGACGCCAGAAATCATGGGCTTTCCCCCTCAGTGTTTGCTGATACCAGCCCTGAGTTTTCGGCCTCCATTGGCTTCGGCCTAGCATTACGCTTGACACACGGATCATATTCAGCAGCGCCCGCATTCCCTTTGAAACGTCTCCATGAGATCCTTTGAAGCAGCAGGATGTGAGTATCAACGATGATCAATCAATAAATATTAATAAATAATTAGATTGCACAGATCTGAGTTAGGAACTCCCGAATTAAAGTAATCAGCAAAGCATACTCTGGAAAGGGACTGCCCTGCCTCTTGTGGGGATAGTCTAAAGAAGGGCTGGAGATGGGGAGGTTCAGCCGTCTGTTTGCAAGACTGATACTTTCCCCCCAAACCAGTGGTGGGATTCAAATAATTTAACAACTGGTTGTTTACAAGCACCGTTTTTTCAAGCGGTTAACTGGTGCGAACCTACTGAATCCCACCGTTGCCCCAAACCGTGGGGATGGACTTCCTACTAAACTCAAGCAGTGCCGTGGGAGAAGAAGGATTGGCTATATACATTCAGCAAAATGTCTGACTTGGGCACAGGAAATTTCTTCCAGGATGCAGGTGGGAAGCAGTACATTTATATCATTCCCTATTAAAAATCTTGTCTACATATAATAGTGATTCGGTGAAATGTCTGTATGTTGATTGGAGGGTAGTTTTTGTGTGTGGCTATCTTTGCTACCAGCCAGTCCCCCCACAACTCCGCATTAATTTTTGTCTGCCTCCTCCTCTCTGTCGAGAGGAGCCCAAAACCTTGCCTCTGTCATTTGTTGCCAGACTAGTCATCTGGTATACATAATATATCTATATACGGAGCTGCTCAGTGAAGCTGGGAGTATGAACAACCGCACATCCCACCTTATATGTGCCTTCTCCTGAACACAGGCCTATGTATGCATAAATTTTATCCGTGGGAACGGAACCAGTGTGCGTACATACCCATGCATATGTTCAAGTGAAGGTGCACAGGAGGGGGGTGAAGGCCAGCACATGTAGGGTAAGTATGCTTGGCTCTATACAAAGATGTGTCAATGTATACAGTGCTCATACACCCACAGACTGAATCCATGTCGCACTGATGCTCAGTTGCAGAGGCACTAACAGGGTGCACAGAAGTGTCCTCTGCACTTTTATTAGTGATCCTATCACAGCCATATTCTCCGTGCCTGAACTATCAGGGGGCTTTTTGGTTTAAAAAGAAATCAGTAGATGCTGTAGCACTCTGGGTTATAGTGCTATAGCAGTATAGCAACTACCACTTGCTTTTTTAAAGACAGCAAAAAGTTGACCAGTGGTGAGGAGGGGGAAATGGTGCCCACAAGGGTAAGATGGCAGTAAAATTTCACCAATGTGGACAGGAGGTTTGAAAAGGTTCATCTTCCCATCCTCTGTGGTTGCCAATTCCAGGTTGAAAATTCCTGGAGATCTGAGAGGGAAGCCTGGGGATGGTAGGGCGTGGGGAGGGAAGAGATCTCATCCAGAGTATCATGCCAGAAAGTTTTCTCCAGGGGGAACTGATCTCTGTCATCTGGAGATCAGTTGTAATTCCAGGAGACCTCCAGGCTTCACCTGGAGGATGGCAACTCTACCAGTCACACAGCATGCAAACCCACTCAAACCACAATCCCTCAGGAAAGTCTGGAGCAACAGGGGAAATCCTGGCATGCAGACATCTGGACAAATGGCATTGTGTGGATGCTCTGAAAACTGTGTTTCCGTTTACAAGCCAATGCTGAACAAACCATCCAGGTGGAGTCAGCCGCATACACCACACTTATCTCTAGTGTCTTTTGTTGGAACTGTAGGTTGGATTTCAATGGGTGTTAACTACTTTGGAATCCAATTCTAGCTGAAAAAAATCAGTAAAGGGAATGTAATGTAACGTATGCCTACCTGCTCATTTCACTACGTGAAAAAGCTTTTTTTTTTAAAAAAAAAAGGGAATGCAGAGGTGCAAACTCCCCAAACTTTGAGATTTTGCTGGATATATAAACAGGCCCAGAACTGCAAGTACCTGAAATGCCATTCCTTTCAAGCTTTGAAGTGGCTAAAAACTGGCCAACCTGCAACCGACATCTTGTTTCAGATGCCCAGTTTTGAACTGTCCCTTATTTTTAATATGTGACTCTGGCAACTCAGTAAAGTGAAGGCATTGTCCTTATCAAAGGAGAAAGCGTGGAAACGCAAGATTTCTTTAAAAGAAAATAAGGATTTGGCTGAAATGCAGCAGAATTTTTCATCTGCTGATATCTCTGTTTGACGGGAATGGTGCTGAAAAATCACAAGGATAGCCATAGGAATGCAACACCTTCCCTGTTGTCTTTAAGGAACAATTAGCTCTGGATCCACTGGCATTCCCCACAAACGCCTGAGCATCATCAGTTTATGAAGGCAGTGACAGCACGGCAAATATGCTTGTGTTTTACTCCTAATTTCCAATCCCAGCCAAAGTTCAGTGCAATAGCCTCTCCAACACTTCCATTTCTTAAGATGCAAGGGTGTCTGCAGAAATAACACTGGGACGGGGCAAGATTTATTAACTGTCACTGCAGATCAGTATATTTAGAATTCCAGGCGGGCAATGCCCTGCACTGCCTCCCCATGAACACACTGGCACAACCTAACAAGGTGTGAGAAGGGTGGGAAAAATATAAAAACGGAGACCTGATTGGCTGCAGCCTCCACGGCTACCCTCTCAACGCTAGACAGATCCCATGCATTTCAGGAAGAGCAGTTATGCGGGAGGCTTGCCAGGTTGGGAACGAGGAGGAAAACGAGGGAAGGCAGAAAGACTTGACAAACAGATCTGGTTTAAATTAAAAACTGTACAGTCTCCAGCAGATCAGCTGTCTGCTTCAGCATATAAAAAAAGTGCACCCCGTTAGAAAAGAAACAAAGTCTATCCCCACCCCTCCTGCATCTCGTGAGTCGGCATCCATCGAACACACAGGTCATTTTTTGTTGTTGTTGCTGCAGCGAAGGGTGAACCTGAAACGTCTAGAGCCTGGAGTGCATTTGTCCACTCTGTCTGAGTCTGTGAACGTTCATGCCACAGTTTCTGTTGCTGCGGCTGTTGCAGGAGAGGGTGAACCTGAAACGCCTTGAATCTCGAGCGTGCTCGTGTCCCCCTTTAGTGTCCTCTGGTGGCAGGCTCGTCCCCCTCCCAAGCATCCCTCTCCCCCAGTGGTCGCTGTAGTCTTTGGCACTTTAAAAAAATAAAATAAAAATCTCTCAGGGTGACAATTCACTTGCCGGGGGTTCAGAAAGGGGGCACAGATGCAAAGACTTATTGGCACAGAAAGTTGTGGCACTGCAGATCAAGTATGTTCTCCCCACCGATCCAACCCTCCTCAATGGATGAAACTGAAACAGAAGGTTAGGATATCCTGGATCGGAAGCTGTTTGGTGTGTGTGCATGTGCGCATTTGTGTGTGTGGGGGGGGGAGGGGGCAGGCAGAAGGAAGCACAGAGATTATTAGAAACATCGGAGATTCCCAACACGGAACGGAGGGGAAGAAACAAAAAGTCCCAGTCAGTTTACCAGTGTCAAACTCGATGTAGAGTTATTCATTCCAGGTAGCTTAGTCTATAAATGCAAGACAAGGAAGCAGCTGTCCACTCCAGCGCCAGTCTCAGGAACAAGCTCAGCCTTGCTGCTCCTTCATGCTAAAAAGATTTTGTTTAAAAAAAGGACAGTAGGGAGGGGAGTGGCTGCCCATTTTCCAGATCCCAAGGCCTGAGGATGCCAAGGCCTCCCTGAGTTCAGGGGGGAGGGGGTTGGCTAGTTGACAAGCAAGGCTATTTGCCCACGACCTGTGGCCGGAGCAGGCTGCCTGAGATCAGCAGAACCTGGATGCCTGAGGATGTGGCCGGTTGCCGTGGGGACTCTCAGCACCCTGCCAACGAAGGCTAGTTGCCCGTCATGCACTTGAACCGGTTCTTGAAGTAGAAGAAGCTGTGCTTCGTGATCATGCTGTCACTCGAGTTGGGGTAGCGGAATTTGGCATACTGCTTCTCGCTGTCCGTCTTTAGCCAGGGCAGCTTGATCTTGGACGCGTGGTCCACCACCACGTCGGAACAGGAGCCCACATGCAGCACACCCAAGCCGTCAATGAAGAACTCTGGATTTGGATGAGGGGAAGGAAAACAGGGTCACCAACATAACCAGGAGGCTCTGGGCGATTCTGAACAGGCCAAATATAATGGGTTCAGGCCCTTTTTTAAAAGCATTTTTTGGGGAGAGGTTCCCATAGAACTCCCCCTGCCCCCAAATGCTTCTGACCTGTTATATTTGCCTGAACCTGGGTTAAATGAAAATCTCTATTTTTTCCCCTTTAACCCAGATGTCAAATGCTTCCTGCCTGCCTGTGTGAACTACAGGAAGCAGGAAGCATTCTATGCCCACTCTCTTCCATCCACCGTTATGGTGGATCCCTCAGGTGGTCGCCATTAGAGTTCTTGTTGCGGAGGGAGTCTCAGGAAGGAGCTGGATTATCAGGGGGTGAATTCTCGGGTGGGGGGATTCTCAGGTGCAAAGTTCGAACGGAAACACTGTGCTACACACACACACACAAACACTCCACTCACCAAGGTGGGCAACACGACTGAGACGGGGGTCGAATCCAACTTGCAGCACCTTGTCTGTTCGGGCGAGGAAAAAGTTGATCACTCCATCGGTAACCACGCAGCTTGGGAAGCCCTCGATGACGTGGTGATAGCCTTGCCGGATTCGCAGGCAATCCCCGTCCTTGTCGCCAGGCTGCACGCTGATCTGCTGCCGGTAGGTGGTAGTGTAGCCGGTAATCTCTCGCACGGCTCCACCCACCTGCAAAACACAGGAGATGACATTTGGCGGTCTGGATGGAGAGACGGGAGGAGAATGGAGCTAGAGGTGCTTGCACCAGTTCATCCTGAAGAGTGAAGCAGGTATTATCAGGTGCTCAGAGGGGATTGCCAGAATCAAGATGAGGTCTGGCGATCTCCTGGAATTACCACTGATCTCCAGGTTATGGAGATCAGTTCCCTGGGAGAAAATGGCTACCTCGAAAGACGGAGTCTATGACACTGCCCTGCTGAGGCCCCTCCCCTCCCTAAAGCCTGCCCTGCCTTTCCCTGCCCCCACCCCCAATCTCCAGGAATTTCCCAAACTTATTCAGGCAACCTCATTCAGAGATTTGGACGAGGCCCAAATGTGGAAGCAAGGTTTAAACCAGGGGTCTGCAACCTGTGGCTCTCCAGATGTTCATGGACAACAATTGGCCATGCTGGCAGGGGCTGATGGGGATTGTAGTCCAATTGGCCATGCTGGCAGGGGCTGATGGGAATTGTAGTCCATGAACATCTGGACAGCCACAGGTTGCAGACCCCTGGTTTAAAAAATTCCAGATTCCAAAGTAAGGTTTAGCCAGGGCTAGGCTGCCCAGCTCTGGGTTCAGAAGGACCTGGGGATTTGAGGGTGAAGTGAGGAAAGGGACCTCAGAACGGCATGATGCCACATAATCCACCTTCCAAAGCAGCCATTTTCTCCAGGAGAAGGGGAACAAACTAAATAATGAATAAATACATAACGAATAAGCCATCTCAGTAGTCTGGAGATGTTGTAATTACAGCGAATATCCAGCCCCTACCTGGAGATTGGCAACTCTAGGGCAGAGACTCTATGAAGGCACAATAAAGGACAGTTTCTGGAGGCATGGACATATGGGGTTAGACTCCACCAATCATTTCTGCAGAAATTTTGCCAGTTCCTCCCACCCTTAGCAGATTTCAGACTCCCCTTATGCTATTTCAGGGGGTCTCCCATGCCCAAGAAGTAGCATTTTGGGTGGGTGGGTGGGTGGGTGTCCTGATTCTCCTCAACTGTCCTGGTGGTCTCCTGAAGATTTTTCACTTTAGGAACGGTTACTGGGATCACTCCACACGCTCCCCACACCCACCCCACATATCAAGGCAGAATTTCACTGCCAGTTTGAACCCTGGCCACTGAAACCGTTTGGATGGAGAGATGTCCGTCTCGATAGAGGGAACACTCAGGAAAAAAAGCAGGAAAGCAACCCACCAGGTCCAGGCTAGTCTTCTCGAGGACGTCAAGCAGCTTCTCCACTTTGGTGCGAGGTGAGAAGATGAAGTCATCGTCCACCCAGAGAACATATTTGGTGGTCACCTGGGAGATAGCAAGATTCCTGCCAGCAAACCAACCCTAGGAAGGAGAGAGATGGAGTCATGAAAGAAAAGTCATGGGAACTGCCAATGTCAACCCCTTGTCAGGCTACAAAGAATTGCCACTTGCCCGCCTCGTATTGTACCAAGCTCTACACACCATCCATTTTATTAAACACCCTCAATCTCCAGAGTTTTGCTCCTCCTCTTGGGTCTTCCACCACCGCCATGTCCCCATAAATCCAGATATTTCATATAATTCCTTCACCATCATCTCAGCTGGTCTCTTTGTTGACAACTGTGGGGAAGAGGAAGCCACAGTCGGGGTCCTAATTTGACCCAGAGGCCTCCACTCACCAACCACTAGCCTAGGTTACCAGCTCTAATATTACTTCTTATTTGGAGTGTGATATCAACTCTGGGATCCTCGTGCAGGCGATTATTCTAACCCAGTTGTTTGTCCTTCAACCTTGGACTCTGTCCTAAATTGATCTACATTTATTAATCTACTTCCCTGGGGTGAATCATGCGGATCAGTATCGCACAGAAGTACGAATGAAATGGGTGGGGGAGGGGGGACTCCATTAGTTCATCCTGACTATGAGCAGAAACAAAGTCTGTTGAGAGGGAACACATCCGTGTTAAGTGACGGCATAGCGACACTAGGATGCCCACTCACTGCCTGCTAGTTTTAATTCTCAGGGGTAGTGCATGTGTATAGCATGTATTTTTCGTACCAAGGAAACATGCCTCTCTTACGACATAAGGAAAATAGGTGTTTATAAATGATGGCTATATTTCATGGCCCAATTCCTTACTCCACCGCAGAAGGCAATCCCCACCCCTCATGGGGGATTTGCCCTATGAAATCCTGAAAAAAAAACCTTTGAAATGCAGCCTGAGGCCACAGGGTTACCAACCTCCAGGTGGGGTCTGGAGTTCTCCTTGGATTATGAAGAAGAAGAAGAGTTTGGATTTATACCCCACCTTTCTCTCCTGTAAGGAGACTCAAGGTGGCTTACAAGCTCCTTTCCCTTCCTCTCCCCACAACAGACACCTTGTGAGGTAGGTGGGGCATAGAGAGTGCCAAAGAACTGTGGAAAGTCCAAGGTCACCCAGCAGGAAAGCAGGAGTGCAGAAACACACCTGGTTCATCAGATAAGCCTCTGCCACTCAGGTGAAGGAGTGGGGAATCAAACCCAGTTCTCCAGATTAGAATCCACCTGCTCTTAACCACTACACCACACTGGCTCTCTCCAGACCACAGATATAAATTCCCTTGGAGAAAATGGTAGCTACTGAGGGTGGATTCTATTGCCTAATATCCTTATTGATCTCCCTCCGCAAACCTTGGCCTCCCCAGGCTCTGCCTCCAAATGTCCAGGAATTTCCCTACCTTGAGTTGGCAACTCTATGCCTTCCCACAGCCCAGCCCATACCTTGCCAAAGGGCATGAAGTACTGTTCGATATGCGGCCCTTCCACCCGTTCAGGGGTCTGGCTGTCGTCAGCAATGATGATGGTCACCGTGGGGTAAAACTTGCGGACGCTGTCAATCATCGCTCGCAGCTTGTCATAGCGCAAGAAGGTCTTGGTGGCGATAGTGACCAGGGCGCTGATGTTGTATTCTGCTGCAGAGAGATGATGGGTCATGCAAGAGGCTCAGATGGGTGCAGAAGAAGGATGGCTTGACAGGGACAAGTCCTTTGCAATGGGTTCATGCAGAGCATAAGCAGCGCTCAGCACTCCCTTGGTGTTACTAAATTGACAGCATGTGCCACTGATCACAGCTGCCCACCTCACCAGATATATTGTGTGCTGCTTGTGTTTCTGCTTCTGGGACTTCCCTGGTAGAACTGGAAAAGGGGCATGGGTTGCTCTAGGATTTCTCACTCTATGATCCTTTCTGCACTGCCCCACTCTGCATGGTAAAGCTCTCTCTCTCGTTGTTTGTAGGTATGAATACCAGTGTTCTAGTGCCCTGCCAACTCAAAGAGCCTCTCTGTGCTTATGACGGTGCAACATTTCTTCAACTACCTATAAAATTGTTCAGGAAGGCATTTTTAATGGAGAAAATAGAGATAAGTAATAATAGGTTTATCTAGGATAAAGCACCGTTCTATTTATGAAGTACCACATTCTGCTTTGTTTAACTTCTCAGAGCTATTTTGCCCAAAAGACAACTGAGAGATAATATAAGATCAATTTTGCATGTGTTGGAGTACTATGAAAAACATAATGACAAACAATTAACCTCAATTTTTCAGGATGCTGAGAAGGCATTTAATAATGTTTCTTGGTTGTTTATGTTAAGAACATTAGAAAAAACGGGGTGTGGAAACAACTTTATGAAAGGTGTAGAGGCAATCTATATCTAACTGTATGCTAAAATAATTGTGAATGGTACAATGTCTGGAAAATGTGAGATACAAAAGTGAACTAAACAATAACTATTTCATCGTTATTGTTTATATTGATTTTAGAGATACTTGACAGATATATAGGAAATGATAACCAGATTAAGGGATTGAAAATTGGAAGCCATATAAATTGAGAGCTTTTGTGGATGATTTGGTGGTTATATTGGAAGACCCTATCAAAATGTGGAAAGATTGCTAAGTAAAATAAAGGAATCGGGAGAGCTGGCTGGATTTAAACTGAACAAGGATAAAACCAAAATATTATCCCAAAATGTGAATTTTAAAAATCACAATTTGATTCAGATATCTCAGTTTATGATGGTGAAAATATCTCTGAGTGTGGATGACTAACAAGAATTGTGTGTTATGTCAAAACAATTATGTTAAAGTATGGAAAGAAGTCAAGAGAGATTTGTTGAGATAGAATAGATTGAATTTGTCTTTTTTTTTTGGAAGAATATCTGTGTTAAAGATTAAAGTTTTGCCAAGGTTGTTATTTTTGTTACAAGCCATTCCAATAGTTAACATCATGTTTTAAACAATAGCAAAAAAGATATAAGCAATTTCATTTGGCAGGGAAAGAAACCAAGAATTCAATGTAAAAATATCCAGGATACAAAGGAAAGGGGGGGGGGTTCCTTTCATTTCAAAATTCAAATTGTATTTTGAAGCTGATTGTTGAGTATGGGTAAGGGAATGGGTGACTTTGAAGAACAGTAGAATTCTGGATCTGGAGGGATTCAATAGGAGGTTTGGTTGGCATGGATATTTGTGGTGTAAGGGGAAAATGCACATAGATTTTTCCAATCAGAATGTTAGGAGGAGCTTATTATGGATATGGTTGAAATAGAAGAGATTTGTTGCAGGAGTTACTCCTCTGTGGTTGTCTCCAACTGAAACATTTGCCAGGAAAGAAATGAATATGCAAGAAAAATGGCCAACATATAGAGAGCTGTGGATTTTTCAAGATAATAAATGTGAACTTAAACCTACGAATGGTTTAAAAGAGAGAACTGAAAATTGGTTTCATTATTACCAACTGTTCGAAACACTGAAAGGTAATAAGAATGCTGGTTTTGATTCACAAATGACAGATTTTGAATGCAATCTATATATAAATGATGACAAATTGATTACCAAAATGCATACTTTAAGAATCTTTAAGAAAGGGTCTAGGGGGGACCCGGGAAATTACAGGCCAGTCAGTTTGACATCTGTTCCTGGTAAATTAGTAGAATCTATCCTTAAAGATAAAATTATTAAACATGTAGAAAAGCAAGACCTGCTGAGGAAGAGTCAGCATGGCTTTTGCAGAGGCAAGTCCTGTCTTACAAACTTACTAGAGTTCTTTGAGGGTGTAAACAGGCATGTGGATAAGGGGGAACCAGTGGACATTGTCTACTTGGATTTCCAAAAGGCTTTTGACAAAGTTCCTCACCAGAGACTGTTGAGAAAACTCAGCAATGAAGGAATAAGAGGGGGGGAAGTCCTCCTATGGATTAAAAACTGGTTGAGGAACAGGAAGCAAAGAGTGGGTATAAATGGGAAATTCTCACAATGGAGAGATGTAGGGAGTGGTGTCCCCCAAGGATCTGTTTTGGGACCAGTGCTCTTTAACTTATTCATAAATGACCTGGAAGTAGGGGTGGGTAGTATGGTGGCCAAGTTTGCAGATGATACCAAATTATGTAGGGTGGTAAGAACCACAAAGGATTGCGAAGAGCTCCAAGCGGACCTTGATAAATTAGGTGAGTGGGCTAAGAAACGGCAAATGCAGTTCAATGTAGCTAAATGTAAAGTGATGCACATAGGGGACTCCCCCCTCGGGATATTATGCGTGCCAATTCAGTCATTGGTGCGCCAACATAACCCATCTAACCTACATACGCCTGGCTGGGTTGGGGCCATGCTTTTATACTTTTATAATCTTACTGTTATATATATTATTGTACTGATGCTGCTTGTTTTATGAATTTTTGTACATTGTTTTAACCTGTTTTAATTTATTTATCCTGTGTATTGTTGTTTGGCCAATCATATGTGATATTGTCAATGCAGCCCTTTAGGGATGGTAGGTTTATAAATGCGATAGATAGATAGATAGATGAATGGAGAAATGAATAGATAGATAGATAGATAGATAGATAGATAGATAGATAGATAGATAGATAGATAGATAGATAGATAGATAGATGAAGCCCAAGATAGATAGATAGATAGATAGATAGATAGATAGATAGATAGATAGATAGATAGATAGATAGATAGATAGATAGATAGATAGATAGATAGATGAATGAATATAGATAGATAGATAGATAAGAAAAATGTAACTCTGGCTAGAATGCCTGGAGATTTGGGGATGGGCTGAGATCATTTCAGGGCATCAAGGCCCCAGGTGAGAAGGATTACATCATGGTTACCAAATCTGGGCCTTGGACACACCTGTCCTGATTCATTATAATTGTGGGACTCAAAACCGTACACAATCATCCCTCCTCTGTTTTACCTTAACAATCTGTGGTGGGCTTGTCTGGGAATGCATTGATAGATTTAATGTCACCTAGCCAGTTTCATGAAAAGGCAGGATCTGAGGAGCCAGACCTCCCTGATTCTAGTCCGGCACCCATCCGTTTTAACAGCTTTCTCACCGGAAGTAATTTGGCTAACTTATTTTAGGCACTTTGCAATTTAATGGCGCAGCTGACAAGGAGGGCTACGGTGGGGTTTTCCCATGATTTTCCATTCAAGGGATGCCTCCTGTTAGAAAGTGTCCCAAGACAAGAAGACGATCTGCCATGAGCTTCTTCACCGCTGAAGAACTGAACCGGGTCATACCACCTCAACCAGAGCAGGGTCACTGGTAGGAGGATTTCGAGGTATTTGTGAATTTCTTGCATTGTGCAGTGGGTTGGACTAGATGGCCTTGGAGGTCCCTTCCAGCTCTGTTTTCCTACGTTTCCTAAAGTATCTCTACCTTAATGCTTGGCCTCACCATAGCATAGGTCAGTGATAAGCGAACCTATGGCACGGGTGCCGGGGGTGGCCTCGAAACCCTCTCTGTGGAGCACTTGCGAACAAGAGTCACCCCACACACACACATCTAGGCTGGCCTGGAGCCTGGGCTCTATTATTGGCATTAAACCCAAGACCCTAGTTTGTGAGGCAGTGTAGAGTAACCCTGTTAGGAAGTGCTGTTAAACCTCACTGAGATTTTCATGTGAAGAACTAAAGCGCAATCCCTTTACCTGGGAGTAAGCAGTTTGCTGTAATGGGGCTTGGTTCTGAGCAGCTCCCTCCCTAGGGCCGTGATTCACCTGTTGGAAGAGTTGCGGTTGCTTCAAAGAAACAAGAAGCCACCGGCTACCACCAAGCACCTCCTGAGTAAGGCATGCCTCCAGGAGCCAACCCGTTTTCTAAGCTGAAACCTCAGCATTCAGGTTAAATTACCCGCGTTAGCGCACTGCGATACATAAATGGGTTTGGGGTTGCCATTTTGGGCACTTCGGTCACCGAAAAGGTTAAGCCATCACTGGCATAGGTCAACAGAGAGGTGACAGGACCAATCCAGTCACTATGCATTAGTGTAGAAGTAGAGAGAAATGAAGCTGGCTACCCAGAGTGTGTCCGTAGAAATCAACCAATTTTGGCGGCTGGGATGAGGCTCCCCAGATCCCGTCACCCTCTCCTGTTTGCTGCCCGGTAGATACCTTCCAAAAAATGGGTACTTGCACCGGGCTCATTCCAAAGTACATATGCAGGCAGGAAAACCCTCCCTCCATGACCCGATATAGCCGGGTTAATCCTGCCTGAGTGAGGTGAAAGGACCTTAAGCGCATTAGCACTGCTCCCCTCAGCCCTTCCAGCGGAGGCTCACCCTGGCGATCCCAAGCTCTCCTTGGCTGGCTCTCTGGAAAGACAGATACCCGCGGCTTAGTGGTATAAATGCTTGAGGCCGGCAGCAGGGTGGGCTGCTCTCGGGACCTCGCTTGCAGGGAGTGACCTTGCTTCGGCCTCACGAGGGTTTTGGGGCCAAGTTGCCACCTTGCGGGTAGCTCCTAGAGATCTCGCTATTGTCGATCTCAGATGACCACAATCAGTTGCCCTGGAAAATGGCTGCTAGAGGACAGCATTGCACCCTGCGGTTCCTGCCCTTCCCCCACTCCCGCCTCCCCAAGTTCCGTTCCCCAAACCTCTCGGTATTTCCCAACCCTAGGGAAGGCTGGAAACCTACTTTGGGCAGACAGGGACAGAAGGGGAGGGAATGCACCCAGGGAGGAAGTCGCCCTGCCCTGCCACAGCACCCACCCACCCGGGCAGCCCCAGGCGCCCAGCCATGCCCCAGGGTGCTGTCCGCAGGCATTGCTCCTTGGCCCGTGGGCATGCAGCCACTGCAGGACAGCCAGGGGTTTGAGATCAGTCACCATGGCCGGTACAGGCCTGGTTGGAAAGATTGAGTAGTGATAAAATGATGAGATATGGGTAAGAGAGGAATTTCCTTCCTCTCCTATAATATTCAAACTGGCAGGGAGGGGTTGTCACCTTTAATTAGCTGGTTACAAATTTCTTTCTTAACAAAATGGGTAGTTAAACCATTTAACAAGTTGGCTCCTAGCATATGGAGTTTTAAAAGGATTAGACAAGATTTACAGAATATAAAATATTCTGAATATAAGCTCTTTCTATGTGCAGAGTGGATGTACTGATGAAATCCGCGATCTACTGCGGCTTTATCCTTCAGTTCTTCCAAAGAGGTCAAATGGGTATCGTTTATATTCTTCATTATATTCTCCAGTATATTCTCCGAGCAACCCGTGTAAAGAGACTTTATTTTACAATTCAATGACCAGATAGCATGTAGGAAGGTTAGGCGGAAAGAAATGTGGAAGAGTTCAAAGTGAGGGCAGGATCTGAACCCCAGACCTCCTGTATGTGGAAGGGTTTAGAAGTAGGAAAAATGTGTTTTCTTATGTATATTTATAGGCCTCTTCCCTCCAGGAACACAGGACTCAGAAGACATTTAAAAATCTAAGAATACAAACACTTACAATAATTTCTAATACATCAAAGAGCAGTGTATTGTCCTTCTTTGGATTCACATGCTGTGCATCTGAATCCTTGCCTCCTTCCGGGGAACCCCTCATCTGAACCTAGGTAGCATTATAAGTCCCGCTACTCACCTCCCTAATCTCATCCAAATCCTATTTTTCCCTACTGCTTCTATCTCTCAGAACTGCTGTAGCAAGCCTCTTTATGTCTTGCTGTATGAATGTCCCTACCAAACCTATCAAAACATTTAATTTTACTTTGGTTTCCTTGTATTCTCTGTAGAGCGTTTGAGGAGGCCATTTTCTGGTAGAGTTGTTGTTAAAGATCCCTCTAGCCTACCTCTGGCTGCCAAAATAATGTTCCCACTGCTATTTTTGGAGCGTTCTTCTTGCTGTTGAGCTAGCACGGGGTAGGAACCTCAAACTCAAGAGTATCATCTCTGCCCTTGCACTGTGGCTCCACGAGCGAGCCGCCCGGCTTCATCCTTACCCACTTACCTGCAGGCAGCAGAGCGGGAGCTTGGGTGCTGTGTGGTTTCCGGGCTGTATGGCCGTGTTCTAGCAGCTGATGCAGGCGAAACGTCAGGAGAGAATGCTGCTAGAACACGGCCATACAGCCCGGAAACCACACAGCACCCAAACAGAATGTTAATGAACAAGCTAAAATTTTATCTCTACATAAATCATTCCATGTAATATATCAAACAAGGGTTAGAGGTTATCAGAATAAATTACCTGTAACAAGTTATCTCAGCCCATATTTTCATGGCAGAGGACAGAAATTCTGATACTTGTACAGCAATTTTTTTAGTCAATCCCAACCAGTAAAATTTTGAAGGATTCTTCTGCTTAGAAAACAGTTTTTTTAATCACCTCAAACATGTTCCAGTAAACCCAGGTGTGTCTGAACGTAAGAGCTACAATGGTAGATCACAAGGTGCACAAGGTGTCTGCCGCATGGTGGGGGCAAATGTCTGTCGTGGCAAGATTTCTTGTAGGGACCTATTTCCTAGAACTCTGCTTTCACTTTCCATTCTCTCCTCAACCACTTTTAGCATGGCTTTAATTTGCTTCACTGCCAGAGAAGAATCAAATCCAGAGAGGGGAGATTTGCCAGTGAGCACAGCCCACAGCTGCTCTTTCCACTCCCTCGCACTGCCATCCATACCTTCCTCCTCATCCCCTTTCCATGTGGCCGTCTCCTTCCTGCTTCTCTAAATGCTCATATTGATATATCAATATAATAACACAGTTGACTTTCACAAGGAACTGTAGAAGCAGGGTCATTTTTGCCCCCCCCCCCTTCATCCTCCCTGATGATTGGGAGAGCTTTTAAGCACTTTATTTTAAAAATACTCTATTTTAAATACTCTCTCTTCTCCTGTGGCAGAAGCAGTGAATGAGTAAGTGAATGTGTGAATGTATGTGCATAGAGGGGAAGGGAGGTGGAGAGAATATCAGCTGTAGTCTTGAGACTACTGGGCGTGATGAGATCTGTGCCTTTAAGGCTAAGTTGACGGGCGGAGCTAAGAAAACTGGGAGAAGCAGAGGCCCAGCAAACTATGATGGAGGGTGTGGACTGCCTCCTGTAAATAGAAAATTGCAAGGAGATATCACTACAAGCCCACTCCGCAGTGAAGAGCCCCGAGGCAAGCGTTGTATGTACAATGGGCCAATGAAATAACACCTGAGCCAGTATTTTATTTACATCAGAGCAGGAAAGAACCAATGGCTCAGCCTTTTGAATACCTCTTAATTTAGAACCATTTGTGTCAGACGCTGTGTAAACATATACATTTACACAGCGTTTGACACAAATAATGCTAAATTAATTACATTTTAAATCCTGCGCTTCCTCACAGTCACTAAGATTGGCCCTCGATAGAAGGCAAAAGCTAAAGGCCCCCAATGGCAACAAATTCCTTCGAACGCTTCCTGATTCCACAGTTAAGATTGTGACCTTCAAGGCTTTCTATAATGAGCAGAAGTCTCTCTGGCTGTTAACAGCTGTGCTAATAAGTCTAAATAACTGGCTCCAGGGTAGAACTGGAGAGGTCAAATCCACTGTCGAAATGAAGATAACAGAATGGTCACTTCCTAGAAGAGGGCTTATAGTCACCCACCCTGTGTGCCCACTTTAGGAGACCAGACAAATATGAACTAATTCAAAATACATCAGACTGGTCAAATAACCAGGGCAACCCCAACTGTTGCAGCAGTTTCAGCATCCTCCCCCCAAAACACAAGGAGTCCCACAGGGATGCTTATTTCAACGGGGAATCTGCTCAGCCGTTACTAAAGGGACGAAAGTAAAAAATAGAAGTCGCCCTTGCTCCAGCGTGCCAAAGACATCCCCAGCCCGCAACAATGCAGAAACAAACTCGAGCCACGTGGAAAGTTACTCTGCACATGTTCGGTGGCACTCCTTCCTTCCTTTCTCAGCCCTTCCTTGCCTGTTCACCGTGCTTACCTGGCAAAAACTCCAGGAGGCTGGGGTCACGTTCCATTCATTCCGGGGAGGGGGTTTCCTGAGCCCCCACCCCACCCCGCCCCCGATTTGGGACGCACGCAGGCTCAGACCATTGCTCCAGATCCCCCCCCCCCCCCCTTGCACAGGAAACGCAGACTTCACGCCTCCCGCCCCTGGAGCGTACGGAAACTGCGGAGAGGGGCCATCTGTATCACTTGGGCCACGGGGGAGAGGCTACTACAGAGGACGGGCCAAAAGCAGCTGCTATTCCTGGCGACGAGCTTTTCCGGGCTGCCCCTGCTTGCGCCGCGGCGCGCTCCCAGAAGAAAGCTGGGACAGCGAGGCTTGCAAGCGCAGAGAGGGGACTCTGCACATGCTCAAGGGGGCCGTCGGTCGTCGTGGTGCACTTTGCCCTCCCCCGTCCCCAAGGGCGCGCCTGGCGCTCCCCTGCAGGCTCTCAGCTGGGGCAGGCTCTCTCCCAGGAAAAAAAGCAGCCTGGAGGAAGTCTTCCCCGAGAACCTAGATGAGGAAGTCCCTGGCTTCTTCCCGGCCATCGCCTTATGTTGCTGGGGCCCTCGGTCCCACATACAAGCGTCAACAGCAAAGTGTCCTAGCAACGCAGAAACAAAAGCGTCAAGTATAATATAGCCACCCAGGCTCCCAAACGTAGCTATGCGGAGTAGCCTTCCCGGCTACTAGTAGTGATCTGAGTTCTCTTAAAGGTACTTCACTCGCGGAGCACCAAGCCAAATATTAGGCCATTTACAAGATTTCGGGTGATACTTCTGTTTGGTCCAATTATCTGTATGGATAAATAAATTCCAATTCCAAAGCCTTTATTGGCATTATAAATTACAGAGTTAGTAGAAAAGGGGCATTTATCTACTAACTGAGACATTAAAACATTAAAATACATTAAAACATTAAATACATTAAAACAATGTTGAACATTCACAACCACGCCTTGTAAACCGCACATATAAATTAATTTAACCATTACTACTATGTAGGCAATGATTGCGCCTGACCAAATAGTGCCTCAAAAAACTTGCAACATTCTCACATACAAGATCACAGGACCTGTTGAGTAGAAAGTTCAACCCAGATGGTAACCTGACAGCGTTTGAGCTCTCTACCAATGGACAGATGTACATGGAGTATGGATAAATAATGGAAAAAAGAATTCAGAATAATATCAAGGGAACTTGATAGAAACTTCCACACGGTGAGCTACGTACATGCTCCCACTTCAGGGCACATGTCTTTGCAAATTCTGTTAATACTGGAACACGCTCAAAAGTGTTGTTCCGGCTTCCCTAAAGACATAATGATAGGATTCACTAACCAAATAATAAGCAAAAGCGATAGAAGTTTTCTCAGGAAAATAGTTACCGGGTCCAGCTTCCAACCTTGGAAGTGGCATGCAATGAGAACGAACTCCAACCTCCTGACCCACCCAGTTTCCCAATCTGAGACAGCCATGGGGAACTGCTATTTTGTGCCACCAACTGATTCGTGGCTTCCCCATGACCATGGGGAGTTTCAAGGCAAGCAGTTAGAAGGGTTTCAAGGGTTTCAAGGCAAGCAATTAGGAGAGAATGCTGCTAGAACACGCCCATACAGCCCAGAAACCACACAGCACCCCAATTACAAGGTTGTTTACCATTATTTTCCTCCACGTAGCAACCCAAATTTTCCTTGGTGGTTTCCCACACAAGTACTAAGCATGGCCAACCTCAAAGCTGTGATAACTGATCTTGTCTCATTTAGTGGGCATACATGTATAGTGATCAGTAAGACAACATTTCCATAACAGGCAGATAGCAGCTCTCCAAAGCTGCAGAAGGTGAATGCTGAAGCTCCTCTCAACATGCCCCGGTGCTGCCACAAACTAAGCCATTCATGCCTGAAATCAAGAAATTAAGAACCCAGCATGGACAACACATCACTCATCTGACTTTAAGTCCATGTGTTCTCCATGTGGACTCCATAAAGGAATGAATCATATCACAGATCTAATAAGGCAGTGGATCCAAAGTGACTCAGCCAACTCTCCACTATCTAGCCCAGTGGTGGCGAACCTATGGCACGGGTGCAAGAGGTGGCACTCAGAGCCCTCTTTGTGGGCACGTGCAAACAGAGTGCCCCCTCCACACATCTAGGCTGGCCTGGGCCGCTGGGCTCAATTATTAGCATTAAACTTAAGACCAAGTTTTGGGGAAGCAGTGTAGGTAACCCTGTTAAGCGCTGTTAAACCCCACTGACTTTCATGCGAAGAACTAAAGTGTGATCCTTTACCTGGGAGTAAGCTCGGTTGCTGGCAATGGGGCTTGCTTCTGAGTAAACCCTCCTAGGGTCGTGATTCACCCGTTGGAAGAGTTGCATGGTTGCTTTAAAGCCAAACCACTGACTACCACCAAGCTTACTCCCGAGTAACGCACACCTCAGAGCCAACCATTTTTTCTAAACTAAAACCTCAGTATTCAGGTTAAATTGCCGTGTTGGCACTTTGTGATAAATACGCGGGTTTTGGGTTGCAATTTGGGCACTCGGTCTCAAAAAGGTTCGCCATCACTGATCTAGCCTATGACCCCTCCAAAATCTACTTTCTTCATTCATCCACATATGAAGAAATTACCGGTGTTTTCATTTTTCAGCCATATTGGCCTGAATCACCTGTCTATCATTGACTCTGCTGGGATCCTCGTGTCCTTGGATTTTATCTTACTTTAATAATTTTTTCCCTGGATTTTCTTTGGAAAATTTGGGAGGTGAATGATTACAAAATGCAGTGTCCCACTGACAGGAGAGAGACCCTTCCAGATCTCAGGTCTTCACAAGCCAATCACTTTCTTGGCATTTCAACTGACACCCTAACTCTAACCCTAAAACCTACTTCCGGCTATATAAGCCTAAATCATTGACCCCCAGTGACGAAGGGAGGGGGAACTACAACAACAACAAGCCTTTATTGGCATACAAAACAGGACACAATTTCAAAGTAAAACAAAATTTTAAAACACGCTTAAAATTACTAATTTCCAGTATAAAATTTGCAACAGTCTCACAGAAGAGCACATCAGAGCTGTTCAGGAGGTTGGGTATCTTGTAACACTCTTGCCACTGAGAAAATTGCAAGAAAATGGAATTCATGTATTTCATGCGTATCTTGTCATATGTCGGGCATACAAGCAGAGAACGGTCAAGTGTTTCAACCGTAACCAGATCACAAGAACAAACCGTTTTAGAACGTTCTATGTTCTTAAATCTTCCCTCCAGAAGAGCTATATAAAACTGAAACATTGACCCCCAGTGACGAAGGGAGGGGGAACTGTGCCCAGGGCATTAGCTGCCCACGTGGCCCCTCCCGCCTCCACCCCAAATGTCCCCGAGACACCCTGCTCACCCCTGAAACGCCCCCACCCCCAACACGTGACGGTAATGACGGCACCTGGGTCAAGCCGCCCCAGGTGTCCCCGTTGCTGCCACATGTCTGGGGGGCCCTGCCTACCTTATCATGGTGCAATGAACTGGATAAATCTGCATTTACTCTCATTCCAGATCATCCTTGTGCTTGTGAGAAGCATTTTGTACTGCCGCGGAAAAGAAACTCCGACGAGAAAGAGGATATGCTCCATTTCACAATCAAAAAAGTGCTGCCGATTCAGTAAACTGTACGCCAGGGAAGTAATTAATGTCTCCACTTATTAAAATGTCTTGATCCGATCTACACTCTCTAAACTCTTTTAAGCTCTGCATCAAGAAACCAGAGATTCTTCTACCAGAATGAAGGACACAAAATTCACTGACGTCTATCATCTCCTTTCCTTGCTCGCCTATTGTATTCTTCTTCCAGGAACAAAAGATTGTCAAAAACACAAATAAATGACTCCTAGATCAAATCAAGTCGGAACTCTCTCTAGAAGCTAAAATGACTAAACAGAGGCTATTGTACAAAAGTCACTGAAAACAATGCTAGGAAAAGTTGAAGGCCGCATGAGATGGACCGACACAATAAAGGAAGCCAAAGCCATTCGTTGTGCAAAACCTGAGCAAGGCAGTCAATGGTAGGAAGTTTTGGAGGACATTAATTCAGGAGTGAATGTATGGAATGAGTTAGAAATGAATGTATAGAATCACCAGATCTGGGTTGGGAAGTATCTGGAGATTTAGGGGGTGGAGCCTAGGGAAGACAGGATTCTGGGAGGCTATTTTGTTCAGGGGAATCATCTGGGTTGTCAGAAGATCACCTGTAATGGCGAGCCACCTGGAGGCTGGCAACCCTACAAATGTACATTGTTCAGCACGCACCACCAGATTGTGAACCAATCCGGCATAGGTTTGGATTGCATCAAGTAACTGGCCAACAAGGTTGCAGAAACTGACTCACAGATGACAGGAATCACCTGGGTCTCAGGTTCTGATCCACCCCACCCAGCAAAATAACCACACAGTGAAGTTGCAAAAGGGGGTGGAGAACAAGCTTTTTTCTCTCTTGCTCTCCAGGATGCGGGGTGGGGCAGGGGGCGGGGCAGGGCAGGGCACAGACACTATGATGAACTCCCCTTTGCAAAATGGAGCAGAGAAAGCGCTGACAGAAGTCCCAACATTTTGTTTGTCACTGCAATCAACCTTGAAAACTTGGGGTGGGGAAATGGGGAGGGAAGTCGATTGCTTTTGATGATCCCATCGCGCCCCACTAATTTGATAAACATTTCAGCAAACCTGGAAAGCTTCCAGGATGGGACATTAAAAAAAATTCCCACCCCACCCTCCTAAAAAGCTTTGCTGCATACAAATCAGAATTTATCCAGCAAGAGACTAAAAGCAGACTCTCGGCAGATTCCTTCTACATAATAACAGAAAGGGTGCATTTGAGCGATAACATGCTGGCAGCTCCGCCACCCCTCCCTCCACAAATGATCCCAATCATGGAGAATCAAGCCTGCTTCTATCTGCACAGCCCTAACTAGGCTTCTCTGCCTCTGTCCCACTGCCATCTCCCACCCTGGACACTCCACAGGTATATGTACTCCACTTGCTTTATTACCATCAGATCCTCTGAAGATGCCAGCCACAGACGCAGGTGAAACGTCGGGAGAAAATGCTCCTGGAACATGGCCATACAACCCGGAAAACCCACAACACATTAGCGATTCCGGCCGTGAACGCCTTCGATCATACACTAAGCCTTGGATTGTTGTTATTACATAGGGTTGCCAATCTCCAGAGGGAACCTGGAGAACTTCTGGAATTATAACTGATATCCAGACTACAGAGACCAATTCCACAGGAGAAAGTGGCTGTTTGGAGGAAGGGCTGTATGGTACCACATTTCCTACTGAGGTCCCTCCCTTCCCCCAAACCCTCCCCTCTCTAGGCTGCATCCCCAAATCTCCATGAATTGATTACTATTGACCTGACAGCCCTCACACAGGTAGATTTTATACAGTGGTAGCAATACTCTACAAGAGCCATGCAGAGTAACATGGACACATTAAGAAATTCTGGGCAGGATAGTACTTCCTCAAAAATTGTGATTTCTTGTATTTTGCCGTAAGGAACCACTCTGTGGGTTACACTTGACATTATTTGTTACTCAGGGAAGAGAAAAGTGAAAGTTCCCTCTAGTTTCTGACATGTCGCTTGGGGTAGGGGCCGGGGGTGAGTAGATTTTAATAAGATATATAAGCCTTGCAAATTGGATGCTTCTGGGGCAAACTGGATATGACCAGGAGTTCTGGGATTCTTTCCTGGGCTGTTTCGTTTTCAAAAGTCTTGAGTGGGTTTTCGGAGCAGAGGAGAGGATGGGAAAGCAGATGCTGCTTAATTATTTTTGGTTTGCATGACAAAGCGATTGAAGCAATAGTTGCTTGGTAACCTAAATTACCCATGCATTCCACATTTGGGCAGGTACCAAGGGCACTTCAAAGTGCCTCTGCATTTTTTATTTTTTTTTTGCAGGTTGGAAATGAAATCCTCACGCATTCACAGGCGCCTTTTGGTCTCTCAGATAGCACATTTTACAAAAAGCATTTTAAGCAAGGATGCTTCAGCACCTGACAGCTCAGCTCATGCTCTGACTCCTGGTTGTGAGCAGGGAGCTGACCTCTTATTTGGCTGCTGGGATTCCAGAGGGTTCCCTCTCCCTCAGTCACCTACTCTACCTTCAGTCACTATTCTTCTGTTGCCTGACGTAGACCTGGTAAGACAGGGACAGCTGAGGCGCAGTCCATGGGTGATATGGCAGTCAAGGGCAGTGTTCTTGTTTCCAGAACTTGTCCCCTCAGAGGTTTGTGACATTCTGGTTTTAAGTGATATATGTTAGAGGTGTCACACTCTGGCGCTTCAGATGTTCATGGACTACAATTCCCATCAGCCCCTGCTGGCATGACATTGGCCATGCTAGCTGGGCTGATGGGAATTGTAGTTCATGAACATCTGAAGCGCCAGAGTTGGACACCCCTGGCCAAGACCAAAAAAGGGCTTAAAAAAAAAAACTGCTAGCAGGGGAATGCCCACAGAGTCCAAAACAAGAATTTCTGTGAACAAACATCTATGTCTGTGTAACCCCTATGTTCAGAATGGGTTGACCCAGAAAGGGGTGGAGATTCAAAGCAGCAGAAGGCTGCAAAAACTGGTGAAGTTGGAGGAAGCAAGGCTGCCAGGCTGGGACCTTGATTTAATTCTTTATAAGCTCTTAACACCTTGTTTAAGGTAACCGCAAAGATTGTTGGGAACTAGTGGGAAGGGAGTTGTTTATTTTTGCCATATTTGTAAATGTTAGAACTTATTGTTTCAGGGCTTGCTATGTATGTAATTGATGGGAGTTCGTTTGGGGACCTTCGTCATCTTGGATCCCATTCACCAAGCCTCTGAAGTCTTCATAAGCCAACCACCAGCAGGAAGAATTGGACTTGGCATTTATCAGTAGATTGGCAAGATAAGGACTTGAAATGCAACCTAGAAGGACTGTAAATTGTTAATGTTAAATGTTAATTTTAAAAGCATTATTTGTTAACCAAAACTTCCTGTAAGTCCTTGTTTGTGCTTGTAGTTGATATTTGCCTCTGGTGCTTGGATTGTGATGGATCATGCCAATTGATTTCTATTAGTTCTTGTGCCCACGATTTGCCTCTGTTTTCGTTGACCATCTCAGGATGTAGGGTTTCAACTGGTTTTGGATCGACTTCCCATTCGTAAGGTATATTGGAAGTTGAAGCAGCAGTGGGCTCTATGCACTTGTCCAAAGTCGCAACTCCCATAATTCGAGGAGTTCTGCTTGGATTTTCTTCTTTATGTTGGGTGTTTGCTTTTCCTGTATTAGTGGGTAGATCATTGTACATATGTTCTTCTGTTTCTTTTAGAGGTGAGGAACTGAGAATCAGAGACAATTGTGCTACCAATTGTCTCCAATCATTAATTAAATCTTGGGTTGGAAGACTGAGCTTTGGCACAGCGATTCTGGGCTCAGTTCCAATAAGATTGTTGACAGTTGTATTTTTAAACATTCTCACCACATGTATATCATATTTTTCTTGCAGATAGTCCTTAATTTTAAAAAGTCTGTTAGGAGTCATAGTTTGCGTGAAAGTAAGGGCAAGTCTTCTGTAGTAACCCATTTTGGGAAGCGTCTCAAATCTTAAAAGATATAAATCTGCTGGTTTGCAGTGCAATAAGGAGCAAAGTGATTGTCTAATCCGGAGGTAGGTGTCCCAACGATATGCATTCAGACTGGACTCTCTAATATACAAAGTTATTTGCTCCCTTTGCAAAACGAGGGATTGGAAATTCAGTTTAGTGCAGGGATTTGGTTTCTGAGATTTAAAATGAGAACTGAATTGTTCTCCTACTAGCAGAAGTTGATTGCTAAATTGCTCCATTGTTTGACTGAGCCTATTCAGTGACTCTAGTTTAGTTCCAATCAGGGGCGAACCTAGGCAAACTGGAGCCCGGGGACAAAACCTGAGTTTGCCCCCCCCCCCCCAGTGAATGGGCAGCCACCCTCCCCCACCATGAACAAACAATTATTTTTTGCACCAGCTCACAAAACACCTCCCACTCCCAGCAAAACACACATGGCTCTCTCCCCACCAACTCTTTTCCTAATTTCCTAATCACAACAACCCTATGAGGTAGGTTGTTAGCCTGGGAAACAACTCCAAGCCAGTGCAAGTGGATATTAAGCATGTAAACCTCTCACAAACCACCCCCAGCAAAACATTTACCAAACAAATGTCAGCATCATCTCTCACAAAACACCTCCAGTGGAATCCACCCCCAAACAGCATTACTTTCAATGGTGCTTAAACTAGGGAGCTCAGATTCTTCTTTTAAATCCACCTTAAAGGGAGAATCTGGGGTCTCCGATTAAAACAAAATTGAAAGTGATGCTGTTTGGGGGTGGATTCTCCCCCACCCTGAAACAACATCACTTTTGAGGGTTGGAGATTTAGATGAAACAAATACCAGATTCAGCCAGAATCTGGGCAAATCTGGGCACATTTGGACAAAAAGTGTCCAATTATGTCCTGCCCAAATATGAACAAATGTGAATGCAGCTTTTGAGGGGGGTGAATGGGCTTTTGAGGGGGGTATTTTTGGTGTTTTTCGGCCTGCAGGGAGGGCATTTTTAAAGCTAGCGGCACCATGATTTCGGGGCATCATCCAGAGACTGCCCTGATGATATCACCCAAGTTTGGTGATGTTTGGTTCAGGGGAAGCAAAGTTATGGGCCTTAAATGGAATGCCCCCATCCCATTGTTTTCAATGGGAGCTAACAGGAGATTGGGGCTACCCATTTGAGGGACCATAACTTTGCTCCCCCTGAACCTAACTCCACCAAACTTGGGTGGCATCATAAGAATAGTTACCAGATGATACCCGGAAATTTTGGTGTCACTAGCTTTAAAAATTCTGGTTTTCATGTTTCACCGCTCCTGCACATGAAGCCTGCTGGAGTGAGTGAGCGGTGAAACACGCAAACCAGCATTTTTAAAGCTAGTGACACCAAACTTTCAGGGTATCATCAGGAGACTGTCCTGATGATGCCCCCACAGTTTGGTGCAGTTTGGTTCAGGAGAGCCAAAGTTATGGACTCTCAAAGGTGTAGCCCCCCTCCCCTATCAGCTCCCATTGGAAACAATGGGGGATAGTTGCACCCCTTTTGAGGGTCCATAACTGAACCAAACTGCACCAAACTTGGTGGGCAACATCAGGACAGTCACCTGATGATATCCTGATAATTTGGTGCTGATACATCTCAAAATGCGTCCCCTACAGGCACCCCCAGAAATTTGCCCAAGATTCTTTGTTCTGCAGTGACTTAGCTGTATTGCTGTCAATGGGGAATTTCTGGTAGAGGGCTGTGAGGTGCACATTTCTGAAGGTATGGTCACAAAACTTTCAGGGTATCTTCAGGAGAGTCTCTGGATGACACCATCCAGGTTTGGGGAATTTTGCTTCAGGGGGTTTAATTCTATGGGACCCCAAAAGGGTAGGGCCCATCTCCCACTGCCCCCTGAAGTAAAGTTCCCCAAACCTAGATGGTTTCATCCAGAGACTCTCCTGAAGATACCCTGAAAGTTTTGTGGGTTTACCATGAAAAATGTGCACTCCACAGCCCTCTATCAGAAATTCCCTATTGACAGCAATGCATCTAAGTCACTGCAAAACAAAGAATCTTGTGCAAATTTCTGGGGGTGCCTGCAGGGGGTGCATTTGTAGATGTATTGGTACCAATATTTCAGTGTATCATCAGGAGACTGTCCTGATGATGCCCTCCAAGTTTGGTGCAGTTTGGTTCAGGGGGCCAAAGTTATGGACCCTCAAAAGGGTAGCCTCATCTCCTTAGTTCCCATTGGAAAGAATTGGGGATAGGGACACCCCTTTTGGTGGTCCATAACTTTGCCCCCCCTAGACCAAACTGCACCAAACTTGGAGGGTATCATCAGGACAGTCTCCTAATGATACTCTGAAATTTCGGTGCCGATATGTTTAAAAATGCGCCCCCTGTAGGCCGAAACGTGAAAAAAACACCAAAAAAATAAAAACGCAATTCGGCTGGTGATCCGAATCCCATGGATTCGGATCTGTTAGAAGATTCGGACAGCTCAGATTCGGCCTAGCTCGTCCGAATCCATCCAAATCAGTGCAGATTCGGTAAAAATCCAGATTCAGACTGTCTGAATTTCCAACCCTAGAGACCTTTGCTTCTGAGGGTTCAATTTTATGGGCCCCCAAAAGGCTTATTTTGTTTCCATGCTCCTGCCCATGAAGCCTGCGGGCTGAGTTCTCTCAGAACTTTCTCAACTCGCGCCCCCCCACTCCAGAAGCAACGTTCACCAAGCTTGGATGCTATTACCCAAGGCCTCTTGGAGCCACCTTGAAAGTCTGGCGCCTCTATCTTAAAAAAATGTGTGGTCAGTGCTTACACACTCAGAAATTCCCCAGAATCTGCCAGGCTCTTCAGCAAGTTCTATGGTGGGAAACATTATTTTTCCCACCATAGACTTCAATGGGGCTTTCTGTTATGCCCAGCTGGTGCTGTGGTAGAGGTTTCAACAGGAGGCAATGTGGTAGTGGTCTTGCTCTGGGTGGGGGGCACTAAAGTTTGCCTGGGATGGCTGAATGCTGTGGGCATCAGGTTCACCTTCAACTTGGTGCCCACAGCATTTTAGCAAATTTGGTTGGTTCCTTTCAGGAGACTCACACCAGCAGCCCTGCAGGAAATGCCCCCACCCAGAGCAAGACCCCTACCACAATGCCTCCCATTGAAATCTCTACCACAGAGCCATCTGGAGCATGGAAACAAAATAAGCCTTTTGGGGGTCCATAAAATTGAACCCTCAGAAGCAAAGGTCTCTATGCCTGGATGCTATTACCAGGAGGGCCTCCTGAGCCACCTTGAAAGTCTGGTGCCTCTGTCTTCAACAATGTGCAGCCTGCCTACACACTCAGAAATTCCCCATTGGCTACAATGGAGCAAAGTCACTGCAAAACAAAGAATCTTGGGCAACTTTCTTGGGGTGCCTGTAAGGGGTGTATTTTTAAAGCTAGTGACACCAAAATTTCAGGGTATTCTTATTATGCCACCCAAGTTTGGTGAAGTTAGGTTCAGGGGAAGCAAAGTTATGGTCCCTCAAATGGGTAGCCCCAATCTCCTGTTAGCTCCCATTGAAAACAATGGGGATGGGGGCACCCTCTTTGGGGGTCTATAACTTTGCTTCCTCTGAACCAAACATCACCAAACTTGGGTGGTATCATCAGGACAGTCTCTGGATGGTACCCTGAAAATTTGGTGTTGCTAGCCCTAAAAATGCGCCCCCTGTAGGCCAAAACGTAAATAACCCTAAAAAATTAAAAATCACACAAACGACCCTGAAATGGTGGCGCCCCCCACGTGACCAAATGGGGGGCGCCCGGGGACATAGGGTACCCCCTGTCCCTAGGCAGAAACGCCACTGGTTCCAATATTGTTAAAATTGTCCAAAAGAAGTTCCAAGGTTTTGGAAATAAGCATGACTTGGCAAGAAGTAAAATCAGTCAGTGGGGCGTTTTGCTTAATTACGTTGTGACCAGCTCGAGGAGACAGGGGAGTGCATGATTCATTCAAGGCAGCATCTTCGCTATGTTGTTGAAGTTCCTCTAAAATAGCAAACCTATTTTCCAGGTCAACATCTGTTAGCAGTTCCTCAACTGTGGATCTATCTTGAAAGTAGTTAGCTATTTTACTTTGTTTTTGTTTTTTCTGCCCAGATAAATTGGGGGAGGACCGCCGACGTTTCCTGTTTCCCATATTTCTCAAACAGAACAATATTTACACAAGGAGAAGTAAAAAATCACATAAACAGCAAAAACTCCTCGTACTTAACTACAGCTGGAGTAATTTACTAACTAAAAACTGCTCAGCAGCGTCGAGATGCAAGCTCATTCCAACTTCCAACTTGGAGGAATTCAAAACATTTAGAGCAACTTATTCAGGCTTGATGGAATTATTATAAGACGGCAGAAGGTTAAAAATATGATAAAAGTTAATAAATATTTGGTAAAAGTTAATAAATATTTGGTAAAAGTTAATAAATATTTGATAAAAGACTTGCGGAGAAGGTAAAAGCGTGCTTCCCTCACGCCTGCCGGAACCGGACGACGACGACAAGAATTATGATGATGACATCAGTCATTGGGAAAATATATGCTAAGACACTTCTACCCAAACTACAGGCCTGGACGATTCATCAGAACATCATTGGCCCAGAGCAAATAGGCTTCACGAGGGGGAAATCCACGTTAGACCATGCTATGCTTCTTACGCATCTGGTTAATAAATACTCCAAAAGTCCAAGAAGCAAACTTTATGCTGCCTTCATTGATTTGAAGGCAGCTTTTGACACAGTCTCTAGAGAACGTCTTTGGAATAAATTGGCTATACAAGGAATAGACAATAAACTTCTTTTTCTAATCAGGCAACTTTATACAACACAAACTGCAGAGTTAAGTGCTCACGTGAAGGTCTCATGACTGATTCTATTTCTACCTTTAAAGGTGTGAGGCAAGGCTGTGTGTTAGCACCAACCCTTTTCAATTTATTTTTGAGTGACCTTCCATCAGCCTTATTGGAAATTAATAACCATGCCCCTAAATTAGGCTCAAGGCATATTCCAATACTTCTATATGCTGATGATACCATCCTTCTATCTCGCTCAAAAGTTGGACTTAGTCGACTGCTGAATAGATGTGGGCAGTACTGTACAGATAACGGACTAGTCATCAATTATCAAAAGACCAAGATTTTGATCTTTGCCAAACAATACAAAAAACATAATCTGGGTGATTAATAAAGTGCCAGTGGAGCAGGTGGTTAACCAATACAAATATCTTGGAATTACATTTTTCTTATAACCTCTCCTGGTTTACCCCCACAAAAAAAGCTGCTATTGCAGGTGCTACCATCAGTTATTCTGCCATTGCACGCTTTGCTTTTATGGAAAGGGGCCACTCCCCTTGTCCCAGCAGCACTAAAAATCTTTAACTCTAAGATAGAAGGCGCCAGTTACTTTTATGGAGTACCTATCTGGTCTCAAGCAGTTAACATCGACTCCTTGAATACTGTCCAATCCAAATTTTTCCGCAAAATTAAAATTATGGGCCTGCCAAATTGTGTACCGTATGCGGCCCTCTGTGTAGCACTGGTCCAAAATTCAATGGTTAATAGGGCTGGGGTGAGAGGTTTTAAAGTTTGGCGTCGCCTGCATTTCTCGCATGATGAGCACTCGCTGATTCACCTACTTTTGTCTGATACTCAGGCTAATCCATGGTTCTCTCTGATCGAAAGAAAGATTGAATCACTTGGTATATCTCTCGACTCGCTTTTCCCGCTATCTAGTTCAGAATCCTACAACTTGTTAAAACAAAATTGTTGGAAAGCGAATGGATTAATTTATTTAGGGCTGCTATGAAAACTTGTTCACCCTTACATCTTTCAATACCCCTATATCAAAACAGGATGGCTCCCTATTTGTATTTTTTGACTAATCCAATGCAGAGAAGAGCCCTCACACTTGCTCACTTCAATGTTTTCCCCTCCGCTTTATTGCGTGGTAGATTTAACAACTTGGAAATGAGCGAAAGGGTATGCTCTTGTGGTGAACAACAAATTGAAACATTGGCACATCAACTGCTTTGCTGCCCTAAATCTGCTAATATCAGATCAAAATATTCCAACATTCTTTCTAGGATACCTAGTGAAATGGAAGAATCAAGTAGACTTCCTTTCCTTCTGGACAATTCTGACAATGAAACTTGTGAATTGGTTGCACAATTTTTACTGGAGGTGATGCACAATCAATAATTTATATTTTATCTTAAACCTTTGTATTTGTATACCTTTTATCTTAAACCTTTGTATTTGTATACCTTTTATCTCAGGTTTTTTATTGTGTTATGATTATTGTTATGCCAAATAAAGGCTTATTATTATTATTATTTGTTAAGGAAGTAACCCATTTTGTTTTAAAATTTAGTTCTTTGCAACTCCTTCCAAGTTCTTCCCCACAGAACCCACAGTTAGAGGTTACATTTGCAATTTCAGACCTAGGATCTTGTAGATCCAGGTTCGAATTCCAACTCTGCCATGGAACTTGCTGGATGGCCTTAAGCCATTCACACAGACATTCAAGTACCCTGTCTCACAGAACTGTTGTGAGGATAAAATAGAAGAGGGGAAAGGATGTAAGTCACTTTGGGTCCCCATTAGGAAGAGAGGCAATGGAAACTTCATGCCTCATTCATACATCCTGTACTTGCTTGCGACAACTTGCTGAGGAAAAAAATTAAAATTAAAAAGTGAACACCATATAGCAATTTGGCTTACATCACAACTGCCTTTTGATTCCTTCCATCTTCAAAACATTATCTGGTCAGGAATGCATTCCAAATGGGAGATTTGTAACCTTTAGTGTAACCTACAGCACCTTGAAAGGCAGTCAGAAGAAATATTTTTCTGGGAAGTAAGCCACATTGAATACCAGTAGATCTGAGTAGGATTACTCTCTCAATTGGCTTTGGTTCACAAAAGCAAATCCCCCCAAAAAATCACTGAAGGGTGTCACAGAACTCTGTAGTTTTGTAAGCAGCATAGAAAGCTTGCAAAACAAACACATTTGTGGTTGAATTAATACAGTTTCTTTGACTTATCTAGGCTTTCTTGCCAGAACATTTGGGAGCAGAGCCTATGTTTAAGCATGGCTAAGGTGACCAGATGGTCACCTTCGTCAACCGGGATGGTGGGCAGACCCCCATGCACGCGCACACACACTCGCATAGCCTTCTGGGGCTCTGCCATTTCCCACCCTGTGACAGGGCGGGAAACGGCAGCGCCCCAGAAGGCTGTGCGCTCCTGCGGCCGCCCGGGAGGCTGCCGCACTGCCTTGCGCCCCAGAAGGCAGTGCGGCAGCCTTCCAAAATCCGGGACATTGGGGGAAACCCGCGGGACGCGGGGCAAGTTCTCCCAAACCGTGAATGTCCCGCCAAAAGCGGGACGGATGGTCAGCTTAAGCATGGCTAGCCCACACACTATGAAGGAATGGAATCCTTTCCAAAGAAGGCTTGACAAGAAGGCTTGATGTTTGCAAGGAAAATGAACAAATGATAAAAAGAGACCATGTGGATACTCAAAGCATTCATTAGAATTAAAGGAGAAGCTGCAGATGAATCATTCACCTGGGATACATCAGCTGTTATAACTGCAGCATCCTTTGACTGGGAATACAAATGTAGGCTAGAAAATGGCAAATAAACTTGATTTTGCTGCCCAGGGGCTGATTGTGCACAGGTATGTGGGTTGTGCACAGGTATGTGGAGTAAGATATGCCCTGTCCCTTTACGACAGGCTTAATGAGCTGCTGAAGCTTTCCACGGCATAGAGATCAATAACATCACTTATAAATAATATCCCATGGAGCCATCTGTTGAAAGCCTCTGTTAGGAGCAGCAGTGGCGTAGTGGTTAAGAGCAGGTGTACTCTAATCTGGAGGAACCAAGTTTGATTCCCCGCTCTGCTGCTTGAGCTGTGGAGGCTTATCTGGGGAATTCAGATTAGTCTGTGCACTCCAACAAACGCCAGCTGGGTGACCTTGGGTGAGTCACAGTTCTCCTGAGCTCTCTCAGCCCCACCTACCTCACAGGGTGTTTGTTGTGAGGAGGGGAAGGGAAAGGAGATTGTAAGCCCCTTTGAGTCTCCTACAGGAGAGAAAGTGGGGATATAAATCCAAAGTCCTCCTCCTCCTCCTCCTCCTCCCTTCTTCTACTAAAAGATAGGGCATTTGTTCTCTCTAGGCCGCTGGCGTTTCTGTGTGGGGGCATTTTGGCCCCTTTCCCTCCCCCCAGTCCCTGGCTGAACTCCCTGCCTCCGTGCCGTATTCCCCCCCACCACTGTGCCATCACCACCGCAACTGCAAAAAACCCACATGAAAAAACAAACCTTTTCCTCCTCCGAGCGGTAGGAGTTTGGCGAGGGCTGGACATGGCACCCAGGGCTTGCCCCAGGCACTGCTTTATGGCAGTATGCCACTGCTCCTGGCAGTTGGCAATCCTGACAAACAGCAAAAAGAGACGATAGATTTCTGCAGTAGTAGAATGAGCTGTATCACTTCAGGTTACGAGGAGGGGGGGTCAACTTCTTAATCAGCCCCCTAGGGGAAAAATCTGTGCAAATAAAACAAAAAATTAGCACATCTCAAAGAAAGGTTCTAGCGAGGCTTTGTATGCTGGCTACTTTTTATTATCATGGGTGGGGGGGATATGTAAAAATTGACAAAAAACACCTCACAGTCCAAAGAGGTACAGTCCATTCAACGACCTCAGCACTCGGCCTCCTCATTAGGATGTATTTCTTCTACAGATGATGGAAACTAATTTAAACGTGATAAAATTAAAAAAAAACACCTGTGAGTAACTTGTTACTCACCTGGCAAGTAAAAACTAACAAACCTGGGCTTGAGCAGGAGTCTGGACACCGTTGACTGATGGTGTAATATCCCTTCTAGGAAAAACCTGGAAGCACCTTCAGTTCACTTTAGGAATTCCTGGAAACTCTGGTCATTCTGATAACACTGATAGACTGTATTTTTTTCCCCTGCCATCAGAGCAGTGTCAGGAAAGAGGAATAAAAGATGGGAGTTCCCTGCATCTTAGTGGGAACCTTGGTAAAATTGCATGGGTAAGTTTTTTTTCCCCTTGCCAATAGGTTACTTCGCTGGCCAGCTTACCACGAACACGTTTCCTGCTTCTGAATGGTTATCAGATGAGACACAAAGGTGTAGTGGTTAGAGTGTTGGTCTAAGACAGTGATGGCGAACCTATGGCACGGGTGCCAGAGGTGGCACTCAGAGCCCTCTCTGTGGGCACGCACAAACAGAGCTCATCATTTGGGGGGGAAATCGCCCCACACACACACACACACACACACATCTAGGCTGGCCTGGGCCACTGGGCTTGTTTATTAGCATTAAACCTAAGACCTAGTTTTGGGGAAGCAGTATAGGTAACCCAGTTAAGCGCTGTTAAACCCCACTGATTTTAATGCAAAGAACTAAAGTGTGATCCTTTACCTGGGAGTAAGCTCGGTTGCTGGCAATGGGGCTTACTTCTGTGTCGTGATTCACCCGTTGGAAGAGTTGCATAGTTGCTTCAAAGCAAAGCCAACTACCACCTAGATTACTCACAAGTAACGCACGCCTCCAAGCCAACCATTTTTTCTAAACCAAAACCTCAGCATTCAGGTTAAATTGCCCTGTTGGCACTTTGTGATAAATAAGTGGGTTTTGGGTTGCAGTTTGGGCACTCGGTCTCGAAAAGGTTCGCCATCACTGGTCTAAGATCTGGGAAACCCAGGTTTGAATCTCCACTCTGGCACTTTGGGCGTCCATTGGGGAGAAACACGGGGCATTAATGAAATAAATTAAATAAATAATTGATAAATAGAAGAGAGATCATTTTTTTTAATTGAAGTATCTTTTCAGACAGTGTAATTTGCTGTGCCATTAAGAACTCTGTGTAGCCCATTTTCACTTTTACTTTCAGTCTAGGATTTCTGTGCCTCCAAAGGCGCTGAGCTCCTTTAAATACTTTGCCGCCTTTTTGGCTTACCTTTCCTTCCTGATAGCCCTTCAGCCAAACAGAGAGAAAGCCAGAGCTGTGTACTTCAGACAAACTGAACATCTTTAAAACTGGTATTTAAACTCTAGCTTTCATACTAGTCTGATCTGCCACAAATACCAGGTGACGTTATTTATCTCAGGGCCAAGAGAAGATTCACCAGCCCCCTTCTATGCATTAAGCCTTTATTAAAAGGGACAAGACACGGTTGTCCTGGCCAGTTCACATCTCTAAACTTACATGAATTAGTACTAGAATTGCCAGAAGTTCTGGCGAAAAAATGTCCTGTCCAACAATATTATCTCAGAAAATTGAGAGATGAAACCCTAAGTACTATCAAATAGAACAGAACAAAACACTCTCCAATGGCCAGTATTGGCCATTGGCGGGTGTTTTGTTTTGTTCTGTAAAAATGTCCTGTCCCTTGAAGAGAGGCTTAAAACATAGAAATGGGCAGCTGCAGCTTTTCAAGGTTAGGAGGTAAATAACATGACCTATTAAATACCATCCCATTAACCCTCTATTTGAGGGACAGGACCAGGGCTGAGAAGTCTCCAGTCAGGACAGGGGATCTCTTGCCCCACATTCCTGTTCACTGACACCACATGGGGGCTGGGGGCTGGGGGCTGGGGGCTGGGGGCTGGGGGCTGGGGGCTGGGGGCAAGGGGGAGAGAATAGAACAAATTTTAAAAACTCACTGACATCTCCCGCCCCATATTTCCTAGAAATGGCATCATTGCGCAGGCACTGCTTGGTCGGGCAGCCCTAAACAAGACATGTTTTTTTCTACAGGTCTGTTGGCAACCCTAATTAGTATTCATTGTGGGCTCCACCTTTGGACCCTTTCAACTCTCAGCTGTATCTCTTGACCCCACCAGTCCCCCACTGATTCAGGCTTGGGCTTAACAATGTTTTAAAATACAACATGAGCAATGCATATGAGCCCAGTGTGTAGCATCTTTCCTAGTCAAGACTCCTCTTAGCAAGTGACAGTATGGCACTGCCCAACCCACTGGTTTTTACAGAGGAGTTACTGATGCATGGGAAAATTTCTCACTTCCTCTTCCCAGCAAGTGGTTTCAGTTGAGGGGAGGGGGGGGAGAGCAACACCTTTGTGTTAACCCTTTCATTCACATTGCTCAAATCATCCCTTTCTTGCCCTTCTGCCTGTCAGAGAAAACAGATGGGGTGGCCTTTCTTTTGTCTCTTGGGGGAAAACAAGTGTGTGTGTTTGTGTGTGTGTGGGGGGGGGAGTATTTTGAGCTCAACAACAACTGGCGACACAAAGGTTGTCTCCTTTTTCTCTTCCCCATTACATAATACTCCTGTTTATAAATTACAGTGAATGCTCATGTGACCTGTGTACTGTATGAGCTTGCAAATGTTGAGAATTGTTCATGTTATGTCCACACATATACAGCTGAATTTGTGACACCAACCCCACATTTATCCAGGTACTGGGCCCTGGTTTCAAGAGCGAAGTGAATGTGCATTGGTTCTTTCTAACAGATATGTATGTTCACCGCAACATATGAACAGGACCGATGTTTCCCCATGCTTCTTTGTGGTGGTCTAAATCAGTGCTCTCAGCTATGGAGTGGGTGTACGACCCAGTCAACACAAAGACTTCAGAAATAAGAATATCTGTTGGCTGCATCAGAGATGGGACTGACCCAAGAGAACCAGGAAGTTCATGCATTCAGGACAATCATGTATCAGCATTTTAGGACTACAGACAGGGGATGTGCATAACTGATTGTCCCTTCCTGTAACAAAAAAAATTAATAATCATTGTGCACAGAATCAAGGATATGGCAAACCAAGGACACTTCACTGTAACACAATTGTTTCCTGCATGAAGGAAGTTTGGGATTCCAAATGGACAAAATCATCTTTTTCTATCAAACCTCAAGCATATTGGAACAGGCAGAAATACTTCTCCCAAATAGGAAAAACACACTCCTTGAAACAACAGAAATGTATAATGGGAGACAGTTTGGCTAAATCCCATGTCTCTGGGTTAAGTTAGATTACACTGAGATTATGTTACCGTCCAGGAAAATAGCGAAAATATTTTCCAGAGTCAAGTTACCTGACTACACTGGCTCCAGGTCAAGATGCAGAGACCAGTGTAGCCCGGAAGCTCCTATTTATTTTTTATTTATTTATTTATAATCAATTTTATATACCGCCCCTCCCCCGAAGGGCTCTGGGCGGTGAACAACATAATCATAACAGAAATAACATTAAAATCCCAGTTAAAACAGCGAATTAAATAAATCACAAATGTGATTTTATTGATGTTCCCAAATAGTTTTTGTCCCCTGATCTGCTCTGCTAAATATGTATTATGCTTCTTGTATTAGGTTTAGTATGCCCTGCTTAAGTTTAGCCTTGGTTAAGCAAAATGTCATTTTAGGTAAACTGAATTGAAAAAAATGTAATGGCTTAGAATGGTGAATATTAGAGGCACAAGGAAGTTGGCTCTGGAATTCAGTTCGAGCCAACACCCAGTCGACTTCCCAGCTGAAACAAAGACCATCTTTGGTTTTGCAAATTGAGTTTGATGACAGCACCCAGAGATCCCAGCCGTTGGAGAACGTGTTGGGATCATCATTGGACTGTTTAAACTCTCTTTTGTTACTGGACTGAGGCACGGGAGCCTCAGGTCATAACTCAAGGAAAAAGCCATCTGATAAAGCAGATAACTGGGTGCAGTAGCGAGCCCACCCAGATTCTCTGAATGGACCTTCTCCGCTCTCCTTTCAGCACCATTGTGAAGTCTTGCGGGAAGACGCTTGACAGCGGGATTTCGTGATCCCATTCACAAAAGTTGAAATTGTATCTGTCTTTTGTATTGATGTTTCTTTATTGGTGTTCGGTAGGGGACCTGCCCCCTACCTGCCCCCTTTACCTGCCCTTTTGCCCTCTTTGATGTTTTTGTATAAAAGTTCTTGCGCTTGGCTACAAGAGCGCGATTCTCCTGCCCGAGCTGTCACCACCACTTCCAAATAAAATACTTTGCCTTGAAGAAACACCGGCTTCCTGCGCCTCAATACGTGGCTGAGCTGAAATCACTTATTGTTCCCCGAGAAACAGTGGTAACAATTACTTCCATGTCAGCCCTAAGAAAGCTGAACCTTCCATTTCCCGGGATTCAAAGCTTCAGCCTCTTTTCTCCCAGCCAAGTATCAGAATGGCTATGAAGCTGTCTTATAGAAGACAGTGGGGGCCACTCAGAGTGGACAATACTGACCATGATTGACCAATAGTCTGATTTGGTATAAGGAAACTTCATGAGTTCATGTGTATGTGTTTGTTTTGCTATTATCACAGCTGAATTATGACAAGTGTATAGATGTTTCAAGGCAAGAGATATTGGGAGGTGGTTTGCCATTGCCTGCCTCCATGTCTCAGCCATGGACTTGCTTAACATTCTACCATCAAAATACTTAGCTTCTGAAATCTGACGAGATTTGATCAGCCTGGGCTGTTCAGGTCAGAGCCATTTGTGTGCCTGTGTGCTATCAACTCACAGCTGTCTTATGGCGATTCTGTAGGGTTTTCAAGGCAAGAGATGTTCAGAGGTGGTTTGTCAGTGGCTGCCTCCGTGTCATGCTCCTGGTATTCCTTGGATATCTCCCATCCAAATACTTGCCAGGGCCAAGGCTCAGAGTGTTTGACTAGCCCAAGATCACCCACCAAGTTTCCATGGCAGAGTAGGGATTTGGCCCTGGGTTTCCCAGATCCTAATTCACCACCTGAAGCACTACATCACAGTGTATAAGTGTATCCTGCTACTATTCCCAGCAACCCAATACCCAGAAAATTAGAGAGTGACACTTACATGGAGATAGAACCAGTGGGCTGCTTGATTTCTTCTTCTTTATACTCAAATCTTTAGTTCTGCAGACTACAGTGACGAGCTCCCCTGGAGAAAACGGCTGCTTTGGAGAGTGGGCTCTATGGCATAATACTGGGGGTCCCTATACCTATCCTGGTACTCCTAAATCTCTGAGAATTCCCCAACTCAGATTTGGCAATCCTAGCCAAAGAGGACACCTGATCCTCTATCTGTAGGCCAGGATCCAGCCCACACCCAAGCTAGAAACCTGCTCCTTCAGGGGGAATGCAACCTATTCCAGGACAGGTTGGTTCTTCAGTCTTTGAGCATCCTCATCATTGACCAAAATCTCCTCAATCTGGTCTGGATTGAGCTTCATTTTAGTACACCTCATCCATCCCATTACATTTACTAGGCACCTGTTCAGGACTTCCATAGACTGCCATGACTCAGTTGTTAAGGCAAAATTGTACTA
Source organism: Sphaerodactylus townsendi (assembly GCF_021028975.2). NCBI lineage: Eukaryota > Metazoa > Chordata > Lepidosauria > Squamata > Sphaerodactylidae > Sphaerodactylus > Sphaerodactylus townsendi. The sequence continues at coordinate 178,974,230 of NC_059427.1, read as the reverse complement.
GATGTCATCTGTATATTAGTACCGCATCACTGTAAATCCCCAGATCATCCCTCCCAGTGGTTTCAGGTCAACGTTAAATAGAATGCGGACAAGATATTTATTTATTTTATTTATTTCCTTAAGCTTTTATACCGCCCCATCCCCGAGGGGCTCTGGGCGGTGTACAACATAGGAATAACAATGTAGGATAATTAAAACATTTTAAAAGCAGCGATAAAACCATAAAACTATTCTAATAGATAAACCATAAACCCAATAAAGTAAATGGCGTTCAACAGTCTATTTTAAAAGCTCCCTCCCCTCCCATAAGGGGAGGAGGGGTGGCGTCCAGCATACTGATTATAAGTTCCCTCCCCCCCCCCAAAAGGGAGGAATGGCGCCATGCAGGACCACATAGCCCAAGTGCCCCGGCACTACCTTCTGGAATCAGTCAGCCAAGTAACAGTGGAACCACCGAAGCACAGTATCCTCCACTCCCAACAACGAAGCCTCTCGAAAAAGATGCCATTGTCAATAAGGGGTCTTAGGAGAATCAACAGGATCATACTCCCCTGCCACTCTTCCAGAGAAGATCGTTAGTCAAGATGACCATGGCTGTTTCCATCCCAAACCCAGGCCTGAATCCATATTGAAATGGGTTCAGACAATCTGTCTTCTTCATGACCAAAAGCTGCATAGATACCACCAACAATAAGCAATGTGCTTCAGTTGGAATGTTGGCCACTGGGCACTAGTTATTTAGCCCATTTGGGTCTTACAAATTTGTCTTTCAAAACAGCTGGAAAGACATTCTCCCAAAGGTAAGGGGACCTAACCAGCCCAGCTCAACATCAACGTAAGTCATGAAGGGAAAGGGTTGAATCTAGACATCTAAGCAGCTTGTCAACTTCATAATGTCTCACGGACTGGAGGCATGAAGTCATCCATGCACACTAGATGACTTAACGTCATTTCTACCTCCAGTAAATATCCACTTCCTCTGAGCAAGGATCTGTTGGCAAGTTTGGGAAAGGAGCATTAGTTTACCAAACTGGACTTACAGGTATTACCGTGTTAGGATAGCAGAAGGCTTTGAACATTTGACAGCTTTTGGCCAAGTTATGGCCAATTTGAATATTAAGTGATGCCCTGCAGGTTAAGTGGAGCCCCAAAGGTTTTTATGAGTCTTATCAATGATGTTCTTCGGGACTCGTTGTTCAGAGGAGTGGTGGTGTACTTGGATGATGTACTCATCTACTCCCAGGATGATGAGGTTACTGCTGCTATAGTTTTAAATTTTTTTTGTATTATTTTTAACTGGGGTTATTCGATTTGTTTTATTGTGTTTGTTGTTTGTTGTTGTACATCACCCCGGGCCCTTCGGGATAGGGTGGTTTATCAAATCGAATAAATAATAAATAATAATAATAATAATAATGTGCAGTTGGTGTGGGAAGTGTTGAAAAGACTCCTAAATGACTCTCTGTTTGTTAAGCTGCCTAAATGTGCATTCCGTCAGGAGAAATTGGATTTTTTTGGGTATAGAATTTCCACTGGCAAGATAGAGATGGACCCTTCCAAGGATCAGGATGTATTACAATGGCCACCACCAACTACCCGTAAACAACTGCAGTCGTTTTGGGGCTTTGCTAACTTTGATGGCCTTAAACAGGCTTTTTAACTTATGGACCTGTTCTTAAACATGCTGATCCAGCCTTACCTTTTGTGGTCCATGTTGATGCTTCGGATAAGGCCCTTGGGGCGGCCCTCCTCCTAAGGGGCCCGGATGGCAAATTACACCCCTGTGCTTACCTTTCCAAAAAAATTACTGGCTCAGAAATGAACTGGACTGTGGGGGACAAAGAGACTGTGGCTATCAAGCAGGCCCTCACTACTTGGCGGCATTGGTTGGGGGAGGGGGCGGAAAGTCCTTTTGAAGTTTGGACTGATCATAAAAATCTGGCCGCGCTCAGTACCCCTGGTCGCCTGTCGGCTAAGCAGCTTCAGTGGGCTGATTTCTTCTCCCGTTTTAACTTTACCATTCACTTTTTCCCAGGCAAATCCCGGACGCGCTTTCCTGCTTCCCAGAGATGGTGGCTGAAGGGGTGGAGTTGCGGGTGCCTCAAACCATTCTTTCCCCCACCCAGTTGGGCCTGACTGTCATGACCCGATCTCAAACCTGCCTCCAGAGCATGCCAGTCGCCGCCCCTCTCGTCTCCCCTCCTTCCCAGCTTCTCTCCTCCTTTTCGGAGGCAGGCAGCAGCCCGTCTCCCCCGAGGAGGGTGGTCCTTCGCTAAGTCTTCATGATGAATTGTGGAGGCCGGGTGATCTGTTGTTTGTGCTGCCCACTCTCCGCAAAATGATCATTCAGCAGGGGCACAATTCCAAAACTGCAGGACATTTTGGCTTTGTGAAAACACTCCATCTCCTGAGGAGACAGTTTTGGTGGCGCTCAATGTGCAAGGACATTGATGCCTATATCAGGGGTTGTCCTACATGTGCAATGGCAAAAAACAACCCCGGGCAAGCCACAAGGGCTTCTCCACCCGATTTCTGCCCCAGATGGCCTCTAGAAAATTATCTCAATGGACTTTATTACTGATCTGCCTGCCAGCCACGGCAAGACGGTGATTTGGATGGTGGTGGATTAATTGTCTAAACAGGCACATTTTATCCCTTGTTCATCGATTCCAAGTGCTCCCAAATTGGCCAAAATATTCATCCAGCATATCTATCGTCTCCATTCCACGCCTGATAAAATAATTTTGGACAGAGGCAGTCAATTCGTTTCAAAGTTCTGGAAGGTGTTCCTATGGCTCTGGGGGTGGAGCAAGCCTTATCTTCGGCTTATCACACCCAATCAGATGGCTAATTGGAACACACCAATCAAACATTGGAACAATACCTTATAGCAACTACCACCAAGATAACTGGGTGGATCTGTTACCCTATGCGGAATATGCCTACAACAATGCAATGCATAGTAGCACAGGCAAAACTCCCTTTGCAGTGGTCTCTGATCCCTCAGACAAGCCCCTCCCCTTTTTGGGTCAGCCTGCTGTTGATCCTCCTGAACTGCAGAAATGGATTCAGCACATAGTGGATGGCTGGGACCCCATTTTATGTGCCCTCCAGAAAGCTAAAGATGCTCAAAAGAAACAAGCTGATAAGCATCGTCGACCCACTGCTTTGGTGGTGGGAGACATGGTTTACCTATCTACTAAGAACCTCAGAGACATACACAAGTTCAAAAAACTGGGTCATAAACGCATTGGTCCCTTCAGGGTTATTCGTACGATTAATGAATTGTTTAAATTGTTTAAATTGTATGTAACTGCTGCTGGAGTTACATACAATTGTAACTCGAGCCCTTCGGGGAAGAGGCGGCCTAGAAATCTAAAATCTAAATAAATAAATGAAGTGACTGCTCAACTTGAACTGCCTAAGGCACTACGAAAAATTCACCCTGTTTTTCACTGCAGCCTGATCAAGAAAGCCGCCTCCCCGGATGCCTGGCAACCCACATCATCTCCTCCTCCTCCAGTTCTGATTGATGGTGCCAAGCACTTTGAAATCCAGGAAGTACTGGACTCTCGCATCTATCACAACCGCTTGCAGTACCTGGTATCCCGGAAAGGCTATTTAGCTGGACAGAATGAGTGGGTGACTGCAGATGACATCAGAGCACCCAGATTCATCAAAGTGTTTCATCGTGCCTGTCCAAGCAAACCAGGGGGAGGGTCTTAAGGGGGACAGAAATGTCGGGACGCCATTGTTGGGAGGGGGAAATTGCCTTGGCATCTGCATGTGTCTGTTTCTCTGGCCTTGGGCTCAGCAGCTGGATGAGCTTGGACAGTTTTGTTCTCATGTGGGGGTGGTATTTTGCTACAACATATTATTGGCCCTTTCGCCAGCACAGTCTTCTCCTGTCTTTCGCCTGTCTTCATTAAAATCCTTGAACCCATCAAACGAGTCATTGTCTGAACGGGGAAGTCGACAAATACATTACTGGTGGCTGGAGATCTCTTGAGATTACATCTGATCTCCTGGAGATAGAGATCAGTTCACCTGGAGAAAATACCTCCCTTTGGCAGGTGGACTCTATGACTAATTGAAGTCCCTTCCCTCCCTAAACCCCACCCTCCTCAAAATCCATCCCCAAAATCTCCAACTATTTCCCAACCTGGATCTAGCAACACTATTGCTTTACATATAGGCCCCTTAAATTAAAAGGCTGGGGGAATAAAAGAATGGTCGCAGCTGTAGAAGAACTGTACTGCCGCAGAAATACTATTAGATGTGGCTAGGAATGCAGCCTTCCTATGGGCTCTCCATGAGAGATTATAAGAAAATAAGAGCCGAATATACTTATAGCACTTAACCTGTTCAATTTGGATGCTGTTCATTGCCCAATTGAACATCTTTAAGCCCCTGGAAACGACCAGTACCTTGGTTTTTTATTACCAGTCTGTTGGATTCACAGCAGTCCACACAGCGCTTCATTATTTATTTGTTTGTTTGTTTGTTTATTAAACTTATATACCGCCCTCCTCTGGAGGGCTCAGGGCAGTTCACAACAAGTAAACAAAACAAATAAGCAAATAAACAGACAACACCGTACATTTAGTACTGGTCCACATTAAAATACAGTGCACAATCATAAAATACCATTTCAAGACAACAGATGGCGTCCAACAGCTAAAACTCCTCTAAAGGGGGGACAGCAGGGCCCCAGCTGTTGAAAAAAGGGGGGGCATCAGCGGCTGGCCTCCCCAAAAGCCCGGCGGAATAGCTCAGTCTTACAGGCCCGGCGGAACTTATTAAGGTCCCGCAGGGCCCGGACGGCTGGAGGGAGAGCATTCCACCAGGCCGGGGCCAGGGCCGTAAAAGCCCTGGCCCGAGTGGAAGCCAGCCGCCATTAAATGTCTAAGGCCAGCTCTGGAACAGGAGAATAAAACAGCATCATCTGCGTATAGCAGAATTGGTACATGGGGTGTACCCTGTTTTGGAGCATAACTATTCACTACTGAAAGAGCAGAAGGGAGCTCATTCAAAAAAAGGTTGGAAAGAGTAGGGGCCACAACACATCCTGTTTGACTGCTTTGGAAATGGAAATACTGTCTGACAAAAGGCCTTCTTGAGAACACTTAAGCTGGCAACTGGTATTAGCGTGCAGTTGCCTTATTAAGAAGAGAAGTCTGGCATCAATGTCAAGGGCAGCCAGTTTTGTCCAGAGTATTACTGTCTTTAAATCAAGCTGTCTTTAAATCAATAAAGGCAACATAAAGTTTATTGTTGGCATTCAGGGTGTACTAAGTGTGATAGCACCAAGGCATGATCCAAGGGCAATTTCCCTTTACAAACTGCACAAGAGCTGAGCAGCCACAGCTGAAGTTTCTTCAGTAGTAATTTGGCATTGATCTTCCCTATCACAGAAAGCAGACTGATAGGGCGGAAATTGGCAGGCTCTGAGTGATTCCCTTTTTTATAGATGGGAATCACCATCGCAGACAGCCAAGTCTTGGGAAACATACCTGAGTTATTTGTTTGGGTAAAAAGAGTAGCCAGAATAGGGGCCCACCAGTCAATACGGAATTTCAGAATCTCTTGGATTATAGTATCAGGACCAGGGGCTTTTCTTCCTTTAAGATCCTCTAGCACAGGGGTGTCCAACTCTGGCGCTTCAGATGTTTATGGATTCATGGATTCAATTCCTGTTTGCCCCATTGGCCTACAAAGTTCTAAGGAGAGCAGGAAGACAATAGTTGATATCCCTTTATGGCAATTTATGCCCTTGTAGTCTCTTTTGCTTTGAGCCTACATTCCCTTCAGGTTTGATTCTCTGTTATGCATTTGTTCCCACCTTCCAGCACTCATCGCTCTCTCAGGTGGATTCCACACAGGTCCCTTCAGCAGCTACCCACCAGCATATATGATTCTGGTGGAGACCTGGGGCTGCTAGCACACTGAGGTGAGAGCGGCCCCAGAGCAGCCACGGCCCGCGGAAGAGAAGAAGAAGAAGAGTTTGGATTTATATCCCCCCTTTCTCTCCTGCAGGAGACTCAAAGGGGCTGACAATCTCCTTGCCCTTCCCCCCTCACAACAAACACCCTGTGAGGTAGGTGGGGCTGAGAGAGCTCCAAGAAGCTGTGACTAGCCCAAGGTCACCCAGCTGGCGTGTGTGGGAGTGTAAAGGTTAATCTGAATTCCCCAGATAAGCCTCCACAGCTCAGGCGGCAGAGCTGGGAATCAAACCCGGTTCCTCCAGATTAGATACACGAGCTCTTAACCTCCTATGCCACTGCTGCACTTCCATTTTCTTTCCCCAAACTTATCTTCTTTCCCTTCCAGTGGCATAGTGCCCAGAGGACAGGGGCATGGCAGGGCATTCTGGGAGTGTGGCGGGGGCAGGCAGGGGTATGGCGGGGGTGCAGGGCACACATGTGCCCTGGGTACGGCTCTGCTCTCTGCGAAGCTCCGCAGGGACAGGGAGGGATGCCCACACTACCCTCCGACCCCTGGGGGGTCGAAGGGGAGCATGGGCGTGCCTCCTCATCCCTGCTGAGTTCCACAGGGAGAGAAGGTAAGTGTGGGCGGAAATTGAGGCGCTAAAAAGCAGCACCTCCAAACAGGTGCCATTCCAACGGCGCCGGCAGGGAAATGCTGTTTCCCAAAAGGGAAACAGTGTTTTCGCCCCAGTATATGTGTGTGTGTGGTTGGGGGGGGGGGAGCACAGTACTGCCTTGTTGTGGGGGCAGCAGCCGTGTGAACAGCACCCTAGGGACGGCATTTTTACAGTCCCGGGGGCGCTGTTTTTGGCCAGTGCAGACTCCACCTCAGATCAGAGAATCTCCACAGTTACTGAAAGCTCCCTAAGTGAGACTTTTTTCTCCCTTTGCAGGGAAAGTGAAGGAGATCCATATGCATTAGCATTTCCTTGGATTTTCTCGCACCTCCTCACCTCCCCCTACCCACCCACAGTAGTTTCTCTCACTCTACCAGCCACCATTTCAGGATGGTTAAAAAGTTTGGGGAGGTCCCCCCACCCCACCCCACTGCTGACTTCTTTTTAAAATTTTCACAGTTAAAGTCTATCCCTGGAGTGGTAGACTGCAGTACTGAACCTGGTGAAAATGGCTAGACTTTTCAGTGATCTATCACTAGTCAAAAGACACCCCCACCAAAGGCAGCAGGCAGCCTCCCAAACGGAGGTTGCATGATAACAACAACAATAATAAAATGACAGATCAGCCGGTGAAAATAGGAAAAACTCACTGTGAATCGACTGCTTCTCAGCTGCCAGGTAAGTAATACATGCATAAATGGTCTATGGAAACTGTCTGCTCTCTTTAAAAAGGTTGCCAGCACAAAAGCCAGGGTAGGCAAGACTGTGCCCATTTAGAAGGACATACAGCAGCAAAACAAACCACACTCTGTTCTAAGAAAATTAGCAAAATGTGCTAATTATACAAGTGGGCAATTATACAAATGGGCAATTATACAAATATCACATGATTATTCAGACTGTACTACTTTGCATTGCTCCTGGTGAAGGAGTACTCAACCTGACACTCCACTGGAAACTTATTCAGTCACTCTGAGGTTTCTTACACATGCGTACTCGTTTTCAAGTATATTTAAACTACTATGAGTTTCATACTTTGTCAACGAAAAAACTGATGTTCTCAGGAAGCTGTGACGCACATTCACTCACCACATTTTTTTTTACTGTTTACAACTTTCACACAAGTGTGACCTTTGCACAGGTAGTGTTATTTAAAAAAAAGGGAAATTCACCACCCAAAAAAGTCAATTCACTCACCAAAACAGATGAGCAGTAGATTCAGGAAAGACTGAGAAAAGCTTCACTGGTTTCTGGAATTTGCTGTGGTGAAGCCCACTAGCTAAACAAACTTGGGGGAAAATCATGCTGGCCGTTTCCGCACGGCCGTCTATGCGCCTCCACGCCGGCAAGAATTCTGCCGGCGTGGAGGCGGAGGCCGTTCGCACGCAAGCGTGCAGGCGGCCTCAGGAGAGGCCAGCAGGCGGCAGGCGGCTCCGCATGGAGCCACCTCTTCCCCCTTCCCTTTCCCATTTACCTCTTGTGTTGCCGTCCTGCGGGCCTCCTAAGCCCCGACCACGCTGCCCTCCGACCTCCAGGGGTCGGAGGACAGCGAGGGAGGGACTTAGGAGGCCAGCGGGACAGCGACACGAGAGGTAAATGGGAAAGGGAAGGGGAAACAGCGTGTTCCCGGCGGTGCTGTTCGCACCGCGCCACCGGGAAGACACTGTCCCCTCAAAAACAACCCTTTAAAGGGTTGTTTTTTAGGGCGGCATCACGCCGCCCTGAGGGAGGGGGAGAGGAGTCAGGTCGGCGCTGCTGCGTTGCAGTAGCGCCGCCTGTGCGAATGGCTCCCTGGGGACGGCGTTTTTCCCGTCCCCAGGGCGCCATTAAAGGGCCGTGCGGAAACGGCCACTGTAATGCCTAAAAGAATCATCCATGTTTAGAGACAGTAAGGCCTCTCCATATACCAGATGCTGAAATGCAAGTGAAGGAGGGCTACTTTAAAAAAAAAAAAGGATTTGTTTCCTGAGGACATAAGGTGTTGCTTGGAAGAAGATAGACATGGGCAGATCCTGCTTTTCCCATAAATGAAACTGTATCAGCTTGGTGTGCTTGTCAAAAATCCTCTCTGGACAGAAAGAAGGGTTGGGGGGCCTGCCCCTTCCTTTAGTTGGTTGGCTCACAGTTCCAACCTGTGACAAACTGGGAGGAAATCAGTAGCTGTGAGGCCCCAATATGTCTCTTTTCAGGTTTTATCTACCCACAAGGCAACTTCCTCCTTGGTCCTCCAGTTTCTGAGAATTCTTCCCAAGGATGACGTAACTGGGGGGAATCAGTTCAATATGGTATCTTGTGGTCACTAACAGACACTCAGGCAGTTGACTGTCATGACTGATTTAGTAGCTGACAGCCCACAGGGCAGAGAGAAGGCAGGCAAGGGGGTGTGATACTGCAAAGGCAGCTATGGGTGCAGTAATGCTGAACACACGTCCTGCAGTAGCTGCACATGCTAATGGCACAATTTCTTTGGAGTCCTGTTTATCCCATGTTGCATTCTACTGTAGCAAGCTAAGCATTGTGCATGTATAAATTGTTTTAAATTACCTTAGTTTTTATGTGTAAATTGTTGTTTTAGCCTGCTGTGTTTAATGTTATTATGTATTGTTGTTGCAGGCCTGCTGTACGCCGCCTAGAGTTCTTGGGGATGGGCGGTTTAAAATCTAATAAATGAATGAATGAATGAATGAATGAATGAATGAATGAATGAATGAATGAATGAATGAATGAAACAACTTCTGTTAAGATCTGGTTTGAAATTTTAACATGCTTGTATGGAAGACTATGCCAGTAGTTCTTGCTCAGTCTTTTTCATTCCTTAATTCCTTAATTCGTTCTATTTTCACCCCAGCCATTTCTGACTTGGGCCCTTCCCGCATGGGCCAATAAAAATGGGCTAACCACGGTATAAAATCCGTGTTGAGGGGAGCTTCTTATGGATCCCATTCTTAATGTGAGCCCGCTCCGCGTTCCCCCCGCAACCCAGGTTTTTCAAGAATCACACTATCAGCAATTCTTTAGTTTTAATGTGGATCGCAGCTGTGGCCAAATAAATGACTGCCCTGGGAAACACATTATTTGGCTACACTTCCCCCCCGCTTTTTTAGTCCACACCTCTGTGCTGCATAGCTATGAAGGGGCACAGGGATGCCTGCCTTGCTTCGTAGCTATGCAGCGGAGGGAGATAAGTAAGGAAAATGTGTCTTCATGCAAAGGCGCGACAGCAACCGCATTGCCTCTGTGGGCTCCATTCGCTGCCTGCATGGAGGCATGCAAACGCCCCGACGGCAATGTGGGTTGCTTAGCCCCAACTGCAAACCGCAGTACTTTGCCCGTGCGGAAGGGGCCCAAGTAAAAAAAACACTAAGGTGGCTTTTACCAGATGAGGCATTTTTTAGATACAACTTGTAATTCAGACCAGGGACGTAGGTATAGATTTTTTATGGGGGAGGGTTCGGGGGGTGGGGCCACACCCCCACCCACCCCTAGGGCATGGCCATGCCTCCCCAAGCCCTGCCCTTGGCCTAGTGCTTATAAAAGCAGCTCTCCGAGGCCTCGGAAACGGCAGACTTCCCTGCCCTCCCTTCCCCTCCCCTGCCCTCCCAGCCGGCAGCCAGCAGTTCCTTTTGCCCTCCCCTCTGGGCAGAGGCATAGAGGGAAAATGGATCCCAATGCAAAATCCAAACTCTTCTTCTTCTTCTAAACTGAGGACCTCAGATTCTCCCTTTAAATCCATGCCAAAGGGGGTGGATTTAAAAGGAGAATCTGGGGAAATTTGGGGGGTGCCTGCTGTCAGGGGTGCAATTGTTAAGCTAGAAGCACCAAACTTTCAGGGTATCTTTAGGAGACTCTTCTAATGATACCACCCAGGTTTGGTGAAGTTTGGTTCAGGGTGTCCAAAGCTATGGACCCTCAAAAGTGTAGCCCCCATCTTCTATTAGCTCCCATTGCAAACAATGGAGGATGGGGCACCCCCTTTGGGAGTCCATAACTTTGGACCCCCTGAACCAAACCTCACCAAACCCGGGTAGTATCATCAGGAGAGTCCCCCAAATAATCCCTGAAAGTTTGGCCCTGCTAGCCCAAACAATGTGCCCCCTGCAGGCCAAAAACCGAAAAAACACTAAAATGTTTTAAAAACCCACAAATGGAGGGGCGGAGCTTCGGACATTAATGGGGGGGTTGAACCCGAGAACCCCCCCTTACCTACGTCCTTGATTCAGACAAAAGGGCTGAAGCACAGTTGACTTTATTAGAAAGTAAGAAAGTATATAAACAGATTATACAAAGGAAAAAAGAAGGATCATACTAAGAAAGCATGGGAGGAACTTATACAAGCTACAAATCAGGGGGGGAAATCTGCATTATTTTGGAGATTAATTTCAGACTACAGGCAAAGGTTTTCTTCCCCGATGGGCTTATGTATCTGCCAATCTACCTCCCCCCCAAATCCCCTACTGGTGGCAGGGGGGACATGGCATTATGTATTATGTAAGACATCAGGACCAGGTGCCTTGTTCGATTTTAAACACTGGATCACTTCTTTAATTTCTATAGCAGGAATATTCTGATTGAGGCTCAGTTGCATTTCTGGCGTTAATTTATTTAACTCACAGTTCTTTAAATATTTTTGAATATCCTGTTTTGCTGCATTTTCTTTGTGGTACAAATTTTTGAAATAATTTGGAAAGGCATTTTTTATTTCTTCAGTATTTTGAATTACTTTGCCCTTGTGCTTGACTTTTGTTATTAGAATTCCCTTCCCCCTTTCTTTTCTTAGTTTTGTGGTTAACCATTTGCCCGGTTTGTTAGCATGAGTGAATTCATATTGTTTTAAATATTTAAGTTCATTCGCTATCTCATCCATTCTAAATTTCTCAAGTTGATTGCGTAAAATTCTAATTCTATTCCGTATTGTTTTGTTACTAGGTTTAGATTGTAATTATATTTCTTGTTTTCTTAAGTCTGATTCTAATGCTAATTTTTCTTTTTGATTCAGTTTATGGTATCCGATCTCCTGTGTTACCAGTTCGCCTCTTAGTACAGCCTTATGTGCATCCCACTTGAACATGGTCATCATATAGATTCCGAAAAAAAGAAACCCATATCTGGAGGGATACATAAACCGGTTGGAAAACCAGGAATTATTTCCATTTCTCTCCTGTGTCTCTCCATTTCATTTGCCTGTGTTTAATCTGTAATACTTTCATAAATTAAGCAAACCCCATTCCATTTTCCTTAAATCATTACTATAATGTGGGGTCTGCTGTGTATGATCTACCCAAGAGTTTTCACACATTTTTAGATTAAACATTCTAAATTTGATGACCTCCATCTAACACATCTGAAGCTTGAAAGAGGGGTGACATTATGGTTGCCATCTCCAAACGGGAATTCCTTTAGATTTGGGGGGCAAGTGTGGAAAAGGGATGGAGTTGAGGGAGCCTAAGAACCTCAGCAGGGTTATGACACCATAGAGTCCACCCTTTAAAGCTGCCTGTGAAGAAATGGCTCCCCCCCCCTTCCGTTTCCTTTTTCTTTCATCCTCTCCTTCTCCAACCAGGTACCAGAGATTTGGAGGACTTAGAAATCACAGAGAAACATCAGGAAATGCTACCTGACCTAGGGGGAAATGATATCTTGACCCAGCCTGACCTGGTCAAAGGAGGGTGGGGTCTGGGATCTGATAAATTGAGGGGAAGAGAGGGGCGAGGTCTCTTGGCTCAGGTCTCTCTGGAGGGGAGCAGAGCTCTTGCCTGAACTGGGAAGGCGGCAGCCATTTTCTGGACCATGTGCTCAGCCAGGTAATGTGAGCTCTTTGCCAATGGCAACATTTTAAGCTTTAAGGACCTACCCTGCTTTCTACCATCTCTAGCCAGGGTATGTATTAGTGATAGGAAAAGAGGATTTGCGTTTTATCTCCTTTTATTTTGTAACCCTTGCTAAATCTGGTGTGTGCTAAACATTTGGTAAACATTTTCTTTTTAATAAATACTTTTTAAAAACCTTAGCTGTGGAGGAAAGTTCTCTGTACCACTTATGCCCTACTGTCTTGGACACGCTATTTAAACAGGAGGTAGAGGAAGGCTGAGCAGCTTTTCCTCCAGGATCTCCAGTCTACCCTGTGGAACCCAGGAGAGGGGAACCAAGGGGAAACTGAGGCAGGGGCCTCGTGCAGTTGGAAAGGAAGCTGGGAAATCCTGATCTTCCCCAGCAGGCAGTCCTCAAATGATCAGGTGGTGGCAGCATACCCAAAGAGAAAGTTAGCCCTCCCCAGGAAAAGTTGGTAACTCCTGGGGGTGTGCAGAGTGCGAAATAGGGCCTGCCAACCAAAAGCAAGCCTGTTTCGCCACACTGCCCTTTTCTCCAAAGTAGCTGATCCTGATGCTGTAACTCCAGGCCTTACCTCGAGGTTGGCAACCTGTTCCCCATGTATATCTAGGGGACAAGAATCCTGTGCAGACTTCACGTGAACAAAAAGCCTAACAACTGTGTGTATCTAGGATTGATAGGTGGTTTGAGAAATTCCTGGAGATTGGGGGGCAGTGCCTAGGGCTGCCATGCCCCCCTGCCACCAGTACGGGATTGGAGGGGGTGGGGGAGGTAAATTGCCAGATCCAGACTGGGAAATTTATGAAAGTTTAAGGATGGGACCTCAATGGGATAGAATGCCATACAGTCAATCCTCCAAAGCATCCATTTTCTCCAGGGGAGCTAATATCTGTAGTCTGGAGATGAGCTGTAATTCCGGAAGATCCCCAGGTCTCACCTGGAGGCTGGCATCCCTAACAGTGCCTAAGGAGAGCAACATTCAGGGTGGGAGCTTGGCAGGGATATGACACCATAGAAACTTCCCTCCAAAGCTGACATTCAGTCCAGGGAAACTGATCTCTATAGTCTGGAGATCACATATAATTCCAGAAGACCTCCAGACCTCATCCTTAGGGTCCTCCCCCAAAGGAATCCTTTAGCCAGGGCTGCCAACTCCATCTTGGGAACTTCCTGGATATTTGAGAGCAGAGCATAAGGTGAGTGGTGTTTCAATAAGGAAGACAGCTCAACAGGGATATGATGTGAGTGAGTCCACCCACTAAAACTGCCATTTTCTCCCAAGAAAATTGATTTTTGTAGTCTGGAAATCAGCTGAAATTCCTGGAGATTTCTGGGTCCCACATGGGGCCTGGTATAACTAAGTCCAGCCTAAAACAATCTGCTCTGTATTGATGTGCAAGAAGGTGCACATTTTGTGACATCAATACAAGATTAACAGAAAGGGCATCAGCCTTGCAAGATAAGGTAAGTGCCTTGCTGAGAAAGCCCTAGAAGGAAGGAGGCTAGGAGAACTTGGGACCAAGTCGCAAGCAAAACATTTCATGCCACAATGAAAAATCTATATTTGCACACAGAAGACAATGGGGTGGCGTCCGTTGCCAAAAATCTCTGGCATCACTATCTGTGAAGGTACCCCAGGCAATATGTTCTACAAATGTTCTTGTTTTTATGACTCTCTTACCTGCTCCCTAACCACCGGAGGAATGTCAAATTAAAATAGATTTGCTATGCAAACCTACACTATATATAATTCACCAGGTGGCAGGGTAGAAGTTGGAACAGGCATTGAACAAACAATAGTACCACAAAAAGTGGCATCTGTTACATACATTCCAGAATGATATTTCAGGACTCAAAACAGTGAAGCAATGCACATTCCCAGGCCAAAATGCCTCCGAAACAGACTGGAACGGGTATTAAGGCAACAATAGTACCCCCAAAAAACCATGGGATGAATTAAAGACACTCCAGGACAATATTATAAAAATCAGAAGACTGAAATGGTACACATTTATTAACCCTTTCCAGATCAAAATGCTCCTGGAACAGACCAGAATGGACATTAAGCAAACTACCAAAAAAAGGGGGGGAATCGGTAGAGAACAATATTTTAGAAATTAAAATACTGAAATGGCACAAATTTATTAACCCTTTCCAGGCCAAAATGCCTCCACAACAATACTAAATGGGTCCGAATGGGCATTAAATAAAAAAAACAGTAACAGCAAAATACTGAACTGCATTCAAGGCTTTTTAGAACTAGACTTCCAGGGAAGACGGTGTTTTGAACAGCCGAGACTTCGGGAGCTCTCTGCCACATGTTGCTGAAAGGAGTGATTGTTTGGCAATTGTTGGCGTTAGGTCAAACAGGGTCTGGTCCTAGCTTCTCCAACAACTTTTAGAGACCTTCAATTCGACAGATGAACTGGGGTGTTCTTTTTTTGGGGGGGGGGGGGTTATCCACTAGCTCTGATTCAACCCAGAATCAGTAACACGGTCAACCGTTTGGCTTTTAGAAGCTGCCTTTCCTCTTTTTCAAAACTGTTTCCTAGATTTTGATTTTCACTTTTCTGGGTGCACTATTCTCCTTCTTGTGTTAGAATAATAAAATCATAGAGTTGGAAAAGACCCCCAAGGGCCATCAAATCCAACCCCCTGAAATGCAGAATGCAGAACAAACAATCAATCAAACAATCAAACAATCAAAAAACACAATCAAACAATCAAAAAACATCAAACAATCAAAAAACACAAAACACAAAACAATCAATCAAAAAACACAAAAGGCCATCCAGCCTTTCTTTAAAAACCTCTGTAGAGAAATGGCTCCTCCCCGCCCTTTCCCCCCCTCCTTCCCTTCTCCAATCAGGTATTATAGATTTGGAGGACTTAGAAATTCCAGAAGGACATCAGGAAGAGCTATCTGACTTAGGGGGAAAAGATATCTTGACCCAGCCTGACCCGGATCAAAAGAGGGTGGGGTCTGGGAACTGATAAAACTCTGGGAAGAGAGGGGCATGAGCTCTTCTCTTTCTGCTGGGTCACTGAAGGGAGCAGACCTCTTGCCTGGACTGTGCAGAGAGCAGCCATTTTTGAACCATGTGCTCACCCAGGGAGTTCGCTCAGCCTGCCAGGTAATGGGAACTCTTTGAGAATTGCAACCTTCTAAGCTTTAAGGGCCTACCCTTTTTCAACAACTGCCTTGAGCCCATTACTCCTGGTCCTAGTCTCTGGAGCTGCAGAAAACAAGCTTGCTCCCTCACCAACATGATGTCCCTTGAAATATCTAAACATGGCCATCTTGTTACCTCTTAACCTTCTCTTCACCAAACCCAACATACCAAGCTCCCTAAGTCTCTACGTGTACGACATGGATTCCAGACCTTCCACCATTATTTTTTCCTATTCTTTGTTGCTATGTTATTATGCTTTGTAAAAAAATGTTTTTTTTTTAAAAAAAGGCATTCCAGAACAGTATTTTGGAAACCAGAACACACAAAATACCATACATTTATTAACCCTTTCCTGGCCAAAATGCCTTCGGAACACGACATAACGGGCACTGGTATTTGAATGAGGATCTTCCTAAAGGGACAGTTCAGAGAGAGCTTTGTAACAACGACCAAGCACTCACAACAAGAAAAAGTTAACTGTGATGGATCAACAAGATTTCATACAAAGGTAAAATAAACATTGCTGAACTAAAAGTTGTATGATTGGTTTCTGTAATTTTCACATAATACCACCATCACAAAAGTCACCGGCGTAATTCCATGGAACCAACCACTTACATCAGTGGTATGCTAAGGAAACACACATAAAAGGAATTTCAGAGTAAAAGTTCAAAAGCAAATACAGCCTTTTTAGTATACAAATTATAAATTTGCATAGTATATACAAAGTTTAATACTGCAACTGTGGGATTGGGATGCCTCTTGTGCGCACTATGGTCCTCGGCTGCAGATTACAATACTAAAGCTTAAATAGATGCAGTGAGTTATTAAATTACCACCAGCTGGAGAATCCTCCGCAATTTCTCTTTAAGGAAATTAAAAATAGTATGATAAATCGAAATTTGAATTAAGCCCTAAGGGTACCGTATTTCAAAGTTTAAAACTGTAAAAAGATTCCATTTGAAGAAGTCTTCTATGAATGTTGATACATAGGGATTTGCCATTTCATTTGGCTAATACTAAAAATTTCAGTTCTTCGGGTGAGTTACTTTTTAAAAAAAGGGGGGGGTGATTAAAGGGGCCTCAAGTACACAATGCTAGTTGTGAGAGATGTGCACCAAGATCTACAATTTAATGGGGCAAATTGTGCTACTTACACAAATCAAATTACACAAGCATTGGATGATATATATCACATGGCTTGAATTGCAATTTGGAAAATGTCTCAGCTCTTTTTGATATCTCTGGGTTGGGTGCACAAACTGTTAGTTCCCACACTTAAAATGTACATTTAAATGAGGTTTTCTCCTTTTAAAATCCGATCAAATGAGGATATGTCCCAGACTCAGAAATTGATGGCCAGTATTTATTTATTATTCCCTTGATTCTATGGCTTAAAGTTGAATATGTAAAGCCACATGACAGCCTTCCCTCCAGCTATTTAAACTTTGATTGAAATTTAGCTGCTTAATAACTCACCAGGGGTAGGTTTTGTTTATTAATTGTACCTCCACTGATTTGGCAGTTTTACAATCTTTACTAAATGCACAATTCCATGTCACCTTCAGAAATAAGACAAATTATATTTTAAATGGCTAGGATGGTAGGAAGAAAAATAAAAGTAGGCATTTTGTTTTTAATATAATACTAGTGGGCCCGGCCACCCATTGCTGTGGCTGAGTCTGGTGAAGTGGAAAAGAAAGAAAAGGAGAAGCAAACGGTTCGAACATGTGTCATTGCACAATGCTTGCAAGGGAGGGGAGGGGCAAGGGGCCCCTCGCTCCCCTCCCTCTCTCCCGTTCCCTTGCATGGCACCCCACCCCGTCCCTCCCTAACGTTCCTCTTCCTCTGCTAGGGTGGGTGGGCCATGTCCAGGTGGCTGTCCCTGTCCCTTTCACTCCCTTCCCTTGCCAGCGAATTACCTAGCGTAAAACACGCTGGGAGGCATTAGCTACGTTGTGTTCAAATTTCAGAGCGTTTGGTCCAGCAAACCCCCGGACCCTCCCTCACCTTCCCCTTCCTCCGCTAGGCAGCGGTTTTCAAGGAAGGCATGGTTGTTTCTCTTGTATCAGAGGGTGTTGCTTTGACGGCCAGCAGATGGCGCTGTTACAGAACAGAACTGTGGTTCCAACTGTCACAGGTGTGGCATGTACACAATAACTGGCACAGTTGTGACATGTACACAACAGGTGTGGAAACAGTATGGAAACCTGGCCGCACACAAATGCGACATTGTGTGAAAATGTCAAAGCAATCGGTCCAGTAGTTTGGGAGATTACCTGTCAGCAGAAAAACACACTGATAGATTTTTATATATATACTGGCGGGCCTGGCCACCCGTTGCTGTGGCTGAATCTGGTGAAGTGGAAAAGAAAGAAAAGGAGAAGCGAACGGTTCGAACATGTGTCATTGCACAATGCTTGCAAGGGAGGGGAGGGGCAACGGGCCCCTCGCTCCCCTCCTTCTCTCCCGTACCCTTTCATGGCAACCCAGCCGGTCCCTCCCTTTCCCTTTCCTCTGCTAGGGTGGGTGGGCCATGTGCAGGTGGCTGGTCCTGTCCCTTTCACTCCTTTTCCCTTGCAGGCGAATTATCTAGCGTAAAACACGCTGGGAGGCATGAGCTACATTGTGTTCAAATTTCAGAGCGTTTGGACCAGCAAACCCCTGGACCCTCCCTCACCTTCCCTTTCCTCCGCTAGGGTGGGTGGGTCATGTCCAGATGGCGGGCCCCATTCCTTTCACTCCATTAGGCAGTGGTTTTCAAGGAAGGCATGATTGGTTCCCTTGTATCAGAGGGTGTTGCTTTGACGGCCAGCAGATGGCGCTGTTGCGGAACAGAACTGTGGTTCCAACTGTCACAGGTGTGGCATGTACACAATAACAGTTGTGACATGTACACAACAGGAGGTGTGGAAACAGTATGGAAACCTGGCCGCACGTGAATGCGATGTTGTGTGAAAATTTCAAAGCAATCGGTCCAGTAGTTTGGGAGATTGCCTGTCAGCAGAAAAACGCACTGATAGATTTTTATATAGATAGATAGATTACATGCAGCCTAACATCAGAGTTCACATGGACTACAGCATAGGTGTCAAACTCGCAGCCCTCCAGATGTTTTGGACTACAGTTCCCATCATCCCTTGCCAGCATCATGCTGGCAGGGGATGATGGGAACTGTAGTCCATAACATCTGGAGGGCTGCGAGTTTGACACCTGTGGACTACAGTATCAAAAAAAGCTATTTGTTGAGAGTTGAATGTACCTGAGAATTTAATAGTTGAATGTAAACTATTAGTCCATTGTATAAACTCAGTCATCTTTGAAGAATCAGTAGAAACAAAAAAATAAATCATCAATAAATCTTTTTGTAAAAAGACACGCTACACTTCATTTCTATCCGGGGGTTCCACGCCTTCTAAAATCCTTAATGCATTTGTTATTGAATGTCCCATTTTCAGTAACTGTCCTGGCTCATTCTGTCCCTGTGGAAAAGGTAGATTATAAATAATGTAAATAAAAACACCTGGCTGTGCATAGGATTCTATTGTGTAATTTTGCCACATTTAATGTGTCACATTAATATTTATGCTAGGAAAGGAATATTTATGCTAGGAAAGGAATATTTATGCTAGGAAAGGAAAACCAGAACCAGACTCAGAGGGGAAGGACCTGATGCCAAAAGCATCTGCAAAGCTGAGGTCAAACATGTGTGTGTGTGTGTGTGTGTGTGTGTGTGTGTGTGTGTGTGTGTGTGTGTACGTGCGTGTGTCTGTGTGTTTAATGGAAGGGAAGGGAAAGGAGGCTGAGCAGCTGACTCTGCCATTGAATTTGGACACAAGGCAACAGGCTGGAGGGAACTGAGGGGACTGGACACAGCCAGGCCATGTGACACCTGGTCCCCGACAGTCCCAGTGCACATGCAGACATGTGTCTCTTTTCTCCTTACATGCCATGCGAAGGGGGGGGGGGGGGTGAGGCACGCACTCCTCAGTGTAGATGTGAGTGAGCGAGATGGCCAAGCACTGCTGCCATCCTTGCAGTCTCTCTGCTGTAGCTATAACATTGTGATGCTCCTCCAGGATACGCTGGCCACCCAAATGGGAGGGAGGAAAAGAGGAAGGGCGAGCCACATCCAGAGGAGTGTCCACGCGGTGGCCATTTTGCCTCAAAGCTTGCTTAACTCAACTGCTCAAGTCCCAGCGACTGTGGGAGAGGCAAGGAGGGCCGGCCTGAGGGAGGGAAGGAAGGGGGGAAATGTCTGCATACTTCTTTCTTTCTCTGGGCTACCTAGTACTCTCCCTCAAGGAGCATCCAAGGTATCTGCCCTCTCCCACCTCCCTAGTTATGCCCCTGGTACTGCTTACTGTGCAGCTGAGAAGCAGTCAATTCACAATTTTTGCTTCACAGTGTGGTTTTGCATTGTGCACAATGCTTTTTCACTTTACTGTTTTTCATTAATGTACTGCAGGGTTTGTATTTTGCATATCCACAAAAGTTAGCTTTTGCAAGTCTGGGTGTGGGGTGTCACTTGTGCCATGGTGAAAGGGGGAATCCCCTTTATTTTCTTTTTGTGTAAAAGGTCTATCACAGCTGCGCAATAATAGGAAATTTGAATCTTCCTGGCTCTCTGTAGACGCATACACAATTGCACTATCAATTCATTGTCCTCCATTTCTGTGATTTCCCCTCCCCAGAAATATCTTGATGGGATGCACCATTTTGCCCGCCTTCTTTGTTGCCATTTTGGGAGGTTTCACTTGGTTCCCTGGTAAAAACATCCATCTCCCCACATAGTTTCTCCCCCACCCCCCCACCCCCGGCCCCCAGCAGCAATAGACTAGTGATAGATCACTGGCCTAAACTGTAAATAGGACTTGATCCTTAGGAGAAGGGGAGAAGTTTCCCCAACAGTGTAAACTAGCCTATTAGCCTGGGAGCTCCTCCACACAGTCATTGACCAATCTAAAATGTGTTTTCCCAAGACCAATATTTGGAAGGATGGTTGCCAATATCAATAAGCAACACACACACACAGCACTGGAGAAAAGTGTTGTTGTTTTTAAGTTTTGTTCTGGAGTGCCTTTAATGCAGTGATGGCGAACCTATGGCACGGGTGCCAGAGGTGGCACTCAGAGCCCTTTCTGTGGGCACGCGCAAACAGAGTGTCCCCCCCCCCCCCCACATCTAGGCTGGCCTAGGCTGCTGGGCTCAATTATTAGCATTAAACCTAAGACCTAGTTTTAGGGGAGCAGTATAGGTAACCCTGTAAGCACTGTTAAACCCCACTGATTTTCATGCAAAGAACTAAAACACGATCCTTTACCTGGGAGTAAGCTCGGTTGCTGGCAATAGGGCTTGCTTCTGAGTAAACCCTCCTGGGGTCGTGATTCACCCATTCGAAGAGTTGCACGGTTGCTTCAAAGAAAAGCCACCAACTACCACCAAGCTTACTCCCGAGTAACGCACGCCTCAGAGCCAACCATTTTTTCTAAACTAAAACCTCAGTATTCAGGTTAAATTGCCGTGTTGGCACTTTGCGATAAATAAGTGGGTTTTGGGTTGCAGTTTGGGCACTCGGTCTCGAAAGGGTTCGCCATCACTGCTTTAATGCAACCCACTATTTTTTTGTGTGGTATTGTTATTTGCTTAATGCCCGTTCCAGTCCATTCAATGATGTCCCAGAGGCATTTGGACTTGGAAAGGGTTTATAAATGCATTCCACGTCAACATTTTGAAAATATTGTTCTGGGGTGCACTTAATGGATCCTACTGCTTTTTGCTGTATCATTGTCTGTGTTTCATGCCCATTCCAGCGTGTTGGAGGATGCCGCTTGCCTGGCTGTTCTGTAGGGGGACTGCTTCTGTCATTTTAAATAGTATGTCTTCCCAGGTTGCTTTAAGTTCTGATGGGGGAAGGGGAGAGAGAGGAAGCTGTGCAGTGTCTTGTAGTTATGAGTGCTGGACTAAGGCCTGGGAGATCTAAGTTCAAATCTCAGCACTAGCTGGGTGACTGGGCCAGTCATACTCTCTCAGCCTAATCTTATCTTCTTGTACAAATAAAATGGAGACAGAACCATGAGCCCTTTGGAAGAGGGAGCTAAACATATGCTATAAATATATGCATTTATTTTTTATTTACTTTGTTGGTAGCTTGCCTTTCTCATTGAGGGCCATTCTGCAGGCACAACTCACGCCTGGTTTTCTCAGCAGTCAATCTGCAAGCATTTAAATCGGCTTGGGAAAAAACATTCAGTGCAAATGCCCTTTCCTTTGAATCCGCTCTGCTGTGGAGATGGTGAATTTCTTCTGCACATGGCCAAATAATCAGAAATATCCAGCAAGGGTGCTGGGTATCATGATGGCATCACGGGTGGCATCACTGTGCCAGCCCTCCCTCACTTCCCCCAAAACTGTTGCCACTGGCAAGTCTTTGTTTACTGATTGGATGATCAGCACACAGGTGGAGAGGCTGGAAGACGCTCAACAAAATGGCTCCTGGCCCTGCATTATCCAGAACCGTTTTAAATAATATATGACGCAAAACTTTGTCAATAAGCAGTAGCAATAAACAGAAGCAGTCTCCTTACAGAACAGCCAGTGTAAGCGGCATTCCCCAACATACACTATTGTTTTGTTTTTAAAAAAACAAGTTTGGTGACAGAACACTGAGGGGAATTCAAATGTATATATGGAAGAATCCGGGAACAGAACACTTAAACACTGGATCCTGAGACTGCATTAACTGATGTAATTTTAAATAGTATGTCAACGATTGGCACCTCTCCCCCTCACCCCCGTCCCACCCAAAGATGACTGATTTTGTTTCCTTTAAAGGAAAGTTGATAAAATATCACTAGATTGTGGGAGCATTGAAGTCTTAGTAGGCTCTCTGAATTCCCAACTTACTTAAAAGTCTCTCCTCTTTTCTCTGTTTTTTTTCCTTATATCCCTGCAAAGACAGGAGATAGAAACTTAAAAAAAAAAAAAAGAACGCTGGAAATTCAGAGAACCTGCTAAACTGTTGTTTTAACACTCCAACGATCTAGTCACGTTGTATTGCCATTAAAAAACTGACCAGAAAATGATGCAACCGTGAAATTGACCAGAGCACAGGGGAGGAAGTGAAAATGTTGGATTCAGAATCTGGTCCCCTCAACCTGTGGATCTGGTAATTTAGCACAATGCACAAAGGTGATTCTGTGCAGCAAAAGCACACATAATTTCTTTGTGTGTTAGAACAAAAGTACTCAGTCGTTTTATCAATTCAAACTAATAAACTTCATTTATTATAGGGCCTTTCCCCACTTACCTCCTGCTGCGCACTACTCGGGCGAAGTAGCGCGGGGTCCTGCGGCACTCCCCACTACAGGGGCGGCGACAACGCAGCCGCCCCGACGCTGCCGCTGTCGCGCCCCCTTAGCGCACGTCATTCCTGGCGCTCTTCAAAACGGTGCCTTTTGATGACCCAGAAATGACGCGCGCAGTGGAACTCCATAAAGGGGAAAGGGAGGCTTTAATTCATCCATTGTTTATCCAGTACAGAAATTTAACTAGAGTTAATTCCAATTCAGTTCTTGTGAGAATTTTGCTGGAAGACCGAGTTTCTCTTATATCTCAGCAAGTAGCTAAATTTTGTATGCTGGCATATAGTAAGAGAAGAGTCATGTTGGGACCAAGTGACGGACCACATGAGGGTGACCGTGGCAATGCTACAAGCTGATGATATTCTTTGTGTGGATTCTGTATCGTGGATTTCTGTACAAATTCGATTTTTCTTTTTCTTTTGTTTATTGTTCTTCCTTTTTCTTGTTCTTCTCTATTCCTTTTTGCTGGCCTAATGGCCCTAATAAAACTGAAAACTGACTGACACGCGCAGTGAGTAGCGCGCAGCGACGGTGGTAGAAGGAAAAGTGGGGAAAGGCCCATAGACACTCCATATCTGGATAGGATTGAGTAAATATAGTTTCCTAATTTAGTCTATCTAACTAGGATGGAGGGAGATACAGGACCTGCCCCGCATGGTTGCTAGATGGAAAGGGGGTGTGGACACTGAGACAAGGGTCTTTTCCTCACTAGTTGTTTACAACATACTTTGACGCCAATTTTTTCCTTTTAATTCTACACGTTTTTTTCCCTTTGTTTGGTTCCAGAAACATGTTCCTCCATTGCTTTCCTACGCACTTTTACCATGATGTTTTTTCCTATCTGTTTCCAGGTCAGCTTCCCCCAAGTGTGTGATCATGTTGAAACGGCCTGCCCACCAAACACCTGACCTTTATCCAGGTCCCGGGTAGTTGCCCAACCTCCTCTTCAGCCATTTCTCCTCCCATCGTCCTCCATTTTCCAAAGAATTTTTAAAATTATTTTTCTTTTTGTCATTTCACAGTAGTAATATAATGTTACAGGACAGGCACAAGCCAGGTTGACTGTTGGATCAAATTTTTGTCTTCATCTTGCATTAACAATGCAACATTAAGGTGAAGATATTCTGGCAGGGCTGGAGCGAGGGCCCTGCGCCCCTGCCACGCCCCCACCCGCCATGCCACACCCCAGAACACCCCTGCCACGTCCCCACACTAGTGATCGCCCGGTGCATTACACACACACCGGTGCTATTTTATTTGTTTGTTTGTTTGTTTGTTTTTCAAACTTATATACTGCCCAACCCCCGAAGGGCTCTGGGCGGTGAACAACATAAGTTCAATACAAATAAGCATAAAATCAATATAAATTAATCATCAGATAACATATTTAAAATGCAGCAAATTAATATGTAATACAGCACTGTATACGTAATACGTAATACTATGCCACTGTACTCTAACCCTTTCTGCGCAGACAGGGCTGGAGTTATCTTCACCATAGAAATGAGCAATTCCTCCAATATTGTTACCTCATTTCCAAGTTAAAACCAAAAGGGATGTCATGATGCCATCATCATATGGCCTTGCTTTCTACTTCCATCCCTTGCTCTTGCTGGAGCGAAAAGGCTTAGTGGGGCGTGGATGCCAGGGACAGGAGCTTGCCCTCTGTCCCCAGGAGGATGGCAACTCTATACACTGTCCCTAAATCCAAGTACAGAAGTGGAAAACAATGCAAGATAACACATACAATAAACCAGGGGTCCCCAAACTTTTTAAACAGGGGGCCAGTTCACTGTCCCTCAGACTGTTGGAGGGCCGGACAAAAAAAAACTATGAACAAATTCCTATGCACAAATGATTGTAAAACGTTTGATTTCACCTTTCAGCCTTTCTGTCATGGTCTGTTTTTAGAACAGTGGCCAAAGTATGTCAAGTACAGGGTGGGCTCCTAATATTGTTGGGGAGGCTGTGGAATACCTTCCCCTGTAAAAAAAAAAAAAAAGCAGAACTTTCCCAATGAAGCATTCCATCTAACCCAGGATCAGGTATCTTCCTGGGTTCTTTCCTCCCTAGCAGCCAGCGAGCGATTCGCCAGCCTGGCTGATGCCAATGGGAGTGAGGCGGAACAGAAAGCCTGAGAGCAACACATGGAGTAGCCGAGAGGGAAGGGCGGAGCAGGAGTTGCCACGTGTAAGGTTTCCAACTCTGGGTCAGAAAATTCATGGAGATTTGGGCGTGCCATCATGTAACTGCAATCAACAGCCGTTGGGGCCGGTTCCTCCTCTCCCTCGAGCCCCCACTGCACATGAATGGAGCCATCGCCGCCATGCCCGGCGGGCCGGATAAATGCCTTCAGGGGGCCACGTTTGGCCCCCGGGCCGTAGTTTGGGGACCCCTGCAATAAACCATGCAGTAAATGACAGTCTTATTCCCTTTATCAGCGCTGTCCTGACCCATTCCATTTAATGTTGGCAACTACGAGTAGGGAAATACTTAGAAATTTAGGGGTGGAGCTTGGGGAGGGAAAAATTTGGGGAAGGAAAAGTATTTTGTGGAGATCTGATTCGTACAGTTCACCTTCCAGAGCTGCCATTCTCGCCAGGGCATGGATGTATCTATGGAAAACAGGGCCTAGGGCAGTGGTGGCGAACCCATGGCACGGGTGCCAGAGGTGGCACTCAGAGCCCTCTCTGTGGGCACGTGCAAACAGAGTGCCCCCCCCCCCAACACACATCTAGGCTGGCCTGGGCCGCTGGGCTCGATTATTAGCCTTAAACCTAAGAACTAGTTTTGGGGAAGCAGTGAAGGTAACCCCGTTAAGTGCTGTCAAACCCCACTGATTCATGCGAAGAACTAAAGCACGATCCACTACCTGGGAGTAAACTCGGTTGCTGACAATGGGGCTTGCATCTGAGTAAACCCTCCTAGGGTTGTGATTCACCCGTTGGAAGAGTTGCACGGTTGCTTCAAAGCAAAGCCACCGACTACCACCAAGCTTACTCCCGAGTAACGCACGCCTCGGAGCCAACCATTTTTTTTCTAAACTAAAACCTCAGCATTCAGGTTCAATGGCCGTGTTGGCACTTTGCGATAAATAAGTGGGTTTTGGGTTGCAGTTTGGGCACTTGGTCTCGAAAAGGTTCGCTATCACTGGCCTAGGGCAAACACTGAAAACCCCTCTTGCCCCCTGCACTCACCTGCAGCCTGGCTGGGTCCAGCGTTCAACTGTGCGCATTGCCTCCGAAGTCTTTGTGAACTCTGGACCTGAACTCTGCAGTTGAACTCTGGACCCAGCCAGACCTAACCCAGCATTCAACTGCAGGCTCTGCCTCCGAAGTCTACCATCTGTCTGAGGGCACCACCCTTCAAGCGGCACCCATTACAGACACCCTGGCTGCCCCCCCTTGATACGCCTCTGCTCCAGGGAAAATGATCTGCATAGTCTAGAGATTTCTTGCAATTCTAGGATATCTCCGGGCCCCACCTGAAGGTTGGCTACCTTAACTCCATTACACTAGCCCAGTGGTTCTCAACCTTCCTAATGCCGTGACCCTTTAATACAGTTCCTCATGTTGTGGTGACCCCCCAACCCTCACATTTATCCATTTTACAGAGGGAAAACACTGATGCAGAGAGTCTTAGGCGACCCCTGTGAAAGGGTCGTTCGACCCCCAAAGGGGTCCCAACCCCCAGGTTGAGAACCACTGCACTAGCCTTCTAATTCTTTTATAAAAATGCCCTCCTGAAAACTGATGTTTGCAATTTCTAACAAATGATAGAAGAGAAGAGCTCTTCAGGCAGAGGTTCCACAAGGTATCACCTCAAGTTGCGAAGCTCATGCTGGAGAAAGGAGGGGAGAAACCCAGCAGACAGTTTTCTGTTCGGTGCAGAAGCCGATAACCACAATATAAGCATGCAAATTCAAATCGATAAGGTCAATCCTGTTTTGGCAGACAAGGCCTGCTGTTGTTTGCATCATGTTGTAGAAGTAATGGGGTGTGGTGAACTTATCCCTAACTAAACAAATACAGTGAAATTCAAGTCCAGTAACATCTTAGGCCATTTTTGAAGAGTCAAAACATCCCGGGTGAGCACGGAAAGTATCTCTGTACAGCCAGGAATTTCGCACGCTCCCAAAGCTACACAGGGTCTGCCCCGATGTTGCCCCGGTGATATTTACCTTACCCCCAGGATTTTCAAAAATCACCAGTTTGGAAGTTGTTGGGTTTTTTTAATCACGGAGTGACCCTGCTTGTGCCTGCTACTGTGCAAAAACCAACCAGGAGCACGACTGGTTTATTTTTCCCGCCCAGCCGCCTGATCTCTCTGCCTGACGTCCATTCAAGCTACCACTCCAACGCAACAGCTAATCAGAACAATCGCTTGGTCTATTTTCCTCAGTACAAGCTTTTAAAAAATCAATTAGCAGACCTATTCACTAGTTTTCTCCCTCTGAGAGCAAAATCTTACTTTAAACCATTAAAAACACAGATCAATTTCTTCCATTCTCACAGCACATACACCAAAAACCCAAGCAAGACTCCGGCTGCCGTCCCAAGCGGTCATGCTCCGATGAGCTCCTACACCTCTTTAGAGATCAGTTTTAAGCTTTTTTGTACTTATTTAGTTTTTATCTTTTAGTATTTCCTTTTAATCTAAAATGTTTTACTGCTCCAAGGGCAGAGCTTTTTAGCATCCGTGTGTGGAGTTCAGTGTCCTCGCAGTTGTTCTTCTTTCCTTTGTCAATGCCTATTTGAATTATTGTAAGGTGACCAGATGGTCACCTTCCTCATCCGGGACGGGGGAGGTGGTTGTGTGCGCTACAAGAGGGCGCAGCCGCATCAGTTAATATCGGCTTCTCTGGGGCTCGCCGGTTTGCCGCCCTGTGACGAGGCGGCAAACCGCTAATAGGCCAAGCCTGCTTCTTGACAGCGATGCCACCGGCTTCTGGGGCTTTCAGCGTTTTGCGCCCTGTGACAGAATGACGAAAGCGAGCCCACTCTTCCGATGCCAGCGACACCAGAACACAAACTTCTGGAAGCGGTTTGCAGCCCTGTCACAGAGCGACAAACCATGAGCCCAGAAACCAACGTGCACAACGCAAGGCGCACAGGCTTCTGGAATTTGCCGCTTACCGCCCTGTGACAGAAGCTGACAAACAAAGCGAGCCCAGATGCTGACTCTGAAGCGCCATGAGGCTACGCACTGCCTTAGCCCAAGGCAGTGCAGCAGCCTCCCAATCGGGACAATTTGTAGAACCGACGTTGGACAAATTGTCAAAAGTGAGCGGTCAGCAATGGCGGAGACTGGTCAGCCTAAATTATTGTTAACAACAAGGCTTGAATGGTAGTAACGACCATATTCTTGAGAACCTGACTCGAGATGTTGTAATCTCAGACCCTTTTGTTTTAAAATGTTTCAAGTTGTTTTAATGTGTATTTTATTTTAATAGGATTTTAACAGGTATCTTAACAGGAGCCTAACAGGTTTTAACTCCCCTCGATTTTTTAAAACCAATTTTAGCTTTGAGAAAGGCATTTTAACTGCCTAGCCAGTAGTGAGCTTATATCTTAACTCCCCTTGAGTTGGAGTGGGAGTAACTACTCCAGTCCTTTCAGTGGAGGATGCTACCCCACCCTTCATACCGTGCCACATGGAATAATGGATTTAATATGATTTTACTACTTCATAATATATATTGGCAAATATCAGCAACCATGTGTGTGTAGCAGAGTGTCCAAACCAAAAACAGGCCAAGTGCAAAAAGGTCTGTTTGCAAAATTAAACCATTGAATGAGCTACTCCAGTGGGCAGAGACTGGAAGCCTCATGGACATGTATCTTGATTACTACACCCTGCCAAGTTTTCTGTAACACAAAATAACTGGGATACACCTTGCCATAAGATTTCTATCTAAACACCTTTAGCACAATTGTTCTTTTCCTGATCCACTCAAAGCCTCAGCCAAATTTAAATAACATATCTGGACAGAGACTCCTAAAAGAAACTCTGCCTGAGCCATTGATGCAACCCCTGATTCAATCACAATTGGCTCTACTGTCCCAATATTTAGAAATCAATAGATGAGCTACCATATATACTCGCTTACAAGCCGAGTTTTTCAGCCCTGTTTTAAGGCTGAAAAATAATAATAATAATAAGCCTTTATTTGGCATAACAATAATCATAACACAATAAAAACCTGAGATAAAAGGTATACAAATCCAAAGGTTTAGGATAAAATATAAATTATTGATTGTGCATCACCTCCAGTAAAAATTGTGAAACCAATTCACAAGTTTCATTGTCAGAATTGTCCAGAAGGAAAGGAAGTCTACCTGATTCTCCCATTTCACTAGGTATCCTAGAAAGAATATTGGAATATTTTGATCTGATATTAGCAGATTTAGGGCAGCAAAGCAGTTGATGTGCCAATGTTTCAATTTGTTGTTCACCACAAGAGCATACCCTTTCGCTCATTTCCAAGTTGTTAAATCTACCCACGCCAATAAAGCGGAGGGGAAAACATTAGGCGGTAAGTGTGAGGGGGCTCTTCTCTGCATTGGATTAGTCAAAATACAAATGAGAGCCATCCTGTTTTGATATAGAGTGATGAAAGATGTAAGGGTGAACAAGTTTTCATAGCAGCCTAAAATAAATTAATCCATTAAACTTTCCAACAATTTTTGTTTTAACAAGTTGTAGGATTCTGAACTAGATAGCGAAAAGCTTGAGTCGAGATATACCAGTGATTCAATCTTTCTTTCGATCAGAGAGAACCATGGATTAGCCTGAGGTATCAGACAAAAGTAAATTGAATCAGCGAGTGCTCATCATCTCTGCGAAATGCAGTAAGCCAAAATTTAAAAGCTCTCAACCAAGCCCTATAAACTAATGAATTTTGGCCCCAGTTCTAAACAGAGGGTCGCTCTGTTGATGTTGGCAGGCCCATAATTTTCTGAGGAAAAAAATTTGGATTGGACAGTATTCAAGAAATTAAGTCAACTGCTTGGAGCCAGATAGGTACTCCATAAAGTAACTGCTTCTATCTTAGAGTTAAAGATTTTTAGTGCTGCTGGGACAAGGGAGTGGCCCTTTCCATAAAGAAGCGTGCAATGGCAGAATAACTGATGGTAGCACCTGCAATAGCAGCTTTTGTGGGAGTAACCAGGAAGGTTATAAGAAAAATGTAATTCAAGATATTTGTATTGATTTAACCTCCACTGGCACCTTTATTAATAAGCCAAGTTATGTTTTGTATTGTTTGGCAAAGATCAAAAATCTTGTGCTTTTGATAATTGATGACTAGTCCGTTATCATGTACAGGTACTGCCCACATCTATTCAGCAAGTCGACTAAGTCCAACTTTTGAAGCGAGATAGAAGGATGGTATCATCCAGCATATAGAAGTATTGGAATATGCCTTGAGCCTAATTTGAGGGCATGGTTATTAATTTCCAATACAATAGGCTGATGGAAGGTGCACTCAAAATAAATTGAAAAAGGGTTGGTGCTAACACACAGCCTTGCCTCTCCACACCTTTTAAAAGGTAGAAATGGAATCAGTCCATGAGACCTTCCGTGAGCACTTGCTAACTCTGCAGTTTGTGTTGTGGTAAAGTTGCCTGATTAGAAAAGAAGTTTATTGTCTATTCCTTTGTATAGCCAATTTATTTATTCCAAAGGCGTTCCTCTAGAGAGCTGTATGTCAATAGTGCTGCCTTTCAAATCAATGAAGGCAGCATAAAAAAGTTTTGCTTCTTGGACTTTTTGGAGTATTTATTAACCAAATGCCATAAGAAGCA
This sequence comes from Sphaerodactylus townsendi, assembly GCF_021028975.2. NCBI lineage: Eukaryota > Metazoa > Chordata > Lepidosauria > Squamata > Sphaerodactylidae > Sphaerodactylus > Sphaerodactylus townsendi. Next base: position 178,943,455 of record NC_059427.1, on the reverse strand, counting down.
TAGCATATCGGTCTAGCGATGGATTTCCCCTCGTGAGAAGCCTATTTGCTCTGGGCCAATGATGTCTCTGATGAATCAGTCCAGGGCCTGTAGTTTGGGTGCAGAAGATGTCTTAGCATATATTTTCCCAAATGACCTGATGTCAAACTAATTGGGCCCGGAAGTTGGCAGGATCCTGATGGGTCACCTTTTTATAAATAGAATTACAATGACTGCAGATAAGCCAAGGCTTAGGAATAGAGGCCTGAGTCATTGATTTGGGTGAATAGATTGGCCAAAGGGGTGCCCACCACTCTATATGCGACTTCGGCAGTATCTCTGGGGAAATTATATCTGGGCCAGAGGCTTCTCACGGGGTTTCAATTCAGTTATTAGATCCATGATTTTCCTGAGTTGTAATGGGGAGGCCATTTGGAATCATCTAATGATGGAGATGGATGATAAATGTTGCTGGTCTCTTTCCTTCTTTTGGAACAGCTTAGCAAAATGATTTCATCGAAGCCTCCAGGGGAGAATAGAAGAAAACGCAGCCCTCATTTTGTGGAGTTTAAGGCAGAAAAATGCCCCTCGGTTATACTGCGAAGTCCTGCTTACCAGCCAGTTTCTTCTCTTCAGGGTTCTCTGCTCCAGGCTGGGGTGGCCCGAACGACCTCCCTCTGCGGCTGCCGCTGTGGCAGCTTGTTATCCCTCCACCTCCCTCAGCTGGGTTCAGGGAAGCCCAGGCAGCTGGATTTCTAGGTGGAGGGCCAGGCAATGGCTCCCCTGGATGTCATTGCCCCAAATAAGGAACTCCCTCCACCTCCTGGTTGTCTGGGCATTCCTCGAAGCACCAAGGACATCTCAATCCTACATGTCCCTGTGTGGCTGGTGGCCGCCTTCTCCCTCCACCCAACTCTTCAATTCCTGTTAGTATTTAGAATGTAATTCGGAAGTCTCCTTATGCCCAAAAGCCTACCATAGCCACCAAGTCAATGCACATGGACCTTGGTAGCTAAGAAGTGGAGGAGCCAAGTAATTAAAAGGTCTCATGGTGGAAAGTGAAGGGCCTTGGCTGGGGCAGGAAGGAGATTAACGAGGCCAAGGAAAGCTACCTGGGAGTCTCTGCACAGAACACAACAAGACATCTGTGGGACATCTTCAGAAGAGGTTACTGCTTCTTTTCATGCTGCAAACCCAGAATAAGATGTCCAGGGGGTGTCTTTTAAACAGGTGGCTGCTGGTTTGGTTCCAGACAGCAAAGGTGTCAGACGGGGGAATAGGCTTTTTCCCGCCCGACCATTTCATTCTCTGGTCAGTGTCATCCTCAGCTTGTTTTTAACATTTTGTGTGCTGTGCTGGTGAAGGGATCTTCCCTGCCTCCAAAGACTGCCCCAGGACATTTGCTCTGCCACTCCGATCCTGAGCGCCTTTTCATCCTGAAAAGTACACAGTTGTACTCAGCACTTTCTACCGATTCCAGCAATATACAGTTGTCATTTTTTACTTATTATTTTGGATGAGCTATCTTCAAAGACATGCAGATATGCATAAGAGAATCTTAGCTGCTCAGAGGACTCCCGTTGAAAAGCATTGGGATCGCCGAGGACAGGTCTACCACCTATTGGGAAGCACTGGGCATATGCATTACGGAATGAGCCATCTCTTCTGGGCAGTTTAGCAATTTTAGGAATCAAAACAGCGAAGCGATGCAATTTAGCCTCCCCCACTCCTGCTGTTGCCCCCTCTCTGCCCACCACCCAGAATAGCCGCCTCTCTCGCCTCAGATCTGGCCCTGAATATACATTACAAATTCCTAAAGGTTTAAGCACCTTTACAGTGGTGTATGAACAGAAAATGAAACCTGTATCCAAAGGTGTGTGCTTTCCCATCCAAGTACTAGCCAAGACCAGGTTTATGACTGTGCAACTGGCCCAAGATCACCAAGAAAGCTTCCATGGTGTGAGAAGAAGAAGAAGAAGAAGAGTTTGGATTTATATCCCCCCTTTCTCTCCTGCAGGAGACTCAAAGGGGCTGACAATCTCCTTGCCCTTCCCCCCCCCCTTACAACAAACTCCCTGTGAGGTGGGTGGGGCTGAGAGAGCTCCGAGAAGCTGTGACTAGCCCAAGGTCACCCAGCTGGCGTGTGTGGGAGTGTACAGGCTAATCTGAATTCCCCAGAGAAGCCTCCACAGCTCAGGCGGCAGAGCTGGGAATCAAACCCGGTTCCTCCAGATTAGATACATGAGCTCTTAACCTCCTACGCCACTGCTGCTCCACTGCTGCTCCACTGCTGAGTGGGGATTCAAACCCAGATCTTAATCCAGCATCTTAACCACTGCAGTACACTGGCTCCTATACCACACTGGCACCAATGTGTATAACAGTGAGCTAAAAGGATACTAGTGGAAGTTGTTAAACCCAGAAAACTCAATTTTAAAAAATCAGGGGAAGGCAGACTCATGGACAGAAATAATACCATCCGTTCCTGGTTTCTATTCCCTCTGGCAGAATCGGGGAATTGTCATAGCCTTAATTTGTATCTGCATTGCTTCTTTTGTCTTCTAGGTAATTGGACACTGAGCCAGGTGGTATATTCCCTTTGGTACGTGGGGACCTCTCATCCCTGACACCGGGGTGGGTGACTCCAGCTCTTGGTGCTCAGAGTCGGCCTCAGAAGTGAGGGGGGAGGTCTCATGGGCTGTTTCTCCTGCATGGCATGACAGGTTCCCACCTCTGTAGGAACTGCCTGTCAAAACCCCCCTCATTGGCCTTCCCTACCCTGCTTTCATCCCTGCTGTGCAACAACTGCTCACCTATCCACCAATCAGGGGCTTTGAGTCTGGAGCGAGCCCACCCATCCTTGGCCCCAGTGGCCACCAAGGCTGTCTGTCTGGCCAGTGCTCCATCCCTACTCATATTCCCCTGTAGCCTCACCCCCTTCCCTCACCCAATGCCAAGGACTGTTGGCCAGTTGTCTCCCCCCACAAACACCTGGTGAGTGGCTTGCTGAGGGTCCAAGGGGCCTCTATGGCTGCTACCAGCATGCCTCTGCTCTCTAGGGGCCTGGGGGTGCAGCAGCATGCCCCCAGGAGGCTTGGGGCTTCTCCACCTGCTCCAGAGCCCACTGCTGCAAGTTGTTGTGGCTCCAGATGGCTTGTGATATCTCCAGTCACTTCAGAGGCAACTTAGGCGAGCCATTGCAGCTTCGGCCAGCTTGGGCCCTTCTCGGCTGCTCCAGAGACTGCCGAGGCAAGCTGTCATGACTCTGGGTAGCTTGGGGTATTCCCAGCAGTCCCAGGAGCCATTTGGACGTGACGGAGAGGCCCCCCCCCCCGCCCCCGCAGTCATCCTGGATGTCAGTGGAGCTGCCTGTCCTAGGACAAGCTATGACAGTGATGGCGAACCTTTTTGAGACCGAGTGCCCAAATTGCAACCCAAAACCCACTTATTTATTGCAAAGTGCCAACACGGTAATTTAACCTGAATACTGAGGTTTTAGTTTAGAAAAAGCGGTTGGCTCTGAGGCATGCGTTACTCAGGAGTAAGTTTGGTGGTAGTCGGTGGCTTTGCTTTGAAGCAACCATGCAGCTCTTCCAATGGGTGAATCACGATCCTAGGAGGGTTTACTCAGAAGCAAGCCCCATTGCCAGCAACCGAGCGTACCCCCAGGTAAAGGATCGCACTTTAGTTCTTGGCAAGAAAATCAGTGGGGTTTAACAGCGCTTAACAGGGTTACCTACACTGCTTCCCCAAAACTAGATCTTAGGTTTAATGCTAATAATTGAGCCCAGCAGCCCAGGCCAGCCTAGATGTGTGGGGGGGGGGGGGGGGCACTCTGTTTGCATGTGCCCACAGAGAGGGCTCTGAGTGCCACCTTTGGCACCCGTGCCATAGGTTCGCCACCACTGAGCTATGACATCTCCCCAAACAAAGAACTTGAAGGGCTAATTTTCAGTTGCAGAACAACCTTCAAATTTCTCAGGCTACCCAGAGAAACGAATATGAAACTAACGGCATGGGTGCGGTGGCTCTGTGTAAAGACCCCTTGCAACATCATCAATATTCCACCAGGTCATGCCAGGATGTCCCAGTAAACATTAGGAAGTGTGTGAAAAAAATCTGCACTGTGAACAATTTGTTCCCTCCTGAAGAGCCCTAAAACAAGCTTGCCCCTCAAGAAAAAATGTGACATGAGTTGGTCGACTCTGCCTGAAAAGATTAAGGAACTGAAATATAATCCCAGAATTTTGAAGAATATTATCATTATTATCATTTAATTTTGTTCAGTATCACAGCTGCCAGTTCTTTAGCTGGCTGTTGGCTTTTCATTACAATTGGAGCCCCACCCTGAGGCCTAGGATGTTGTAATACAGTGATGGCGAACCTATGGCACGGGTGCCAGAGGTGGCACTCGGAGCCCTCTCTGTGGGCACACACACACAGAGAGTTAGGTCATGTGGGGGCAGAAAATCACCCACACACACATCTAGGCTGGCCCTGGGCCGCTGAGTACCTACATGTGCGCCGTGGTGAGCAGGGAGGTCTCTGCTGGCAGGCCTGGTGCCTGATGCTCTGGGTGGCTTCTGCGGGGAGGGTGCAGAGGAGGCAGAGATGCTAAGAAGAGGCACAGAAGGCGGTGCACGCCCAGGACTTGCTGGAAGCTGGAGCAGGCTGGCCCTGCTTTCGGCCCGAGGTGAAAAGAGGGAGCCAACCGTTTTTTTCTAAACTAAAACCTCAGCAATCAGGTTAAATTGCTGGGTTGGCACTTTGCGATAAATAACTGGGGTTTGGGTTGCAATTTGGGCACTCGGTCTCAAAAAGGTTCACCATCACTGTTGTAATATATTGATGTAGTATTCGTCTGGATCCCAGAAGGCTGCGTTTTGTATTCGACAAATGTTGATTTTGTCATTTGAAGGTGTTTCAAGTGCGGTCCTTGTGTCTTTGGAATGGTGCCCACTGGGACAACCTCAGCTGGTTTGTGCCATAGTCGCTGAATCTCGATCTTCTAATCTTGGTATTTAGCGACTATTTAGATTTAAAACTAACCTTAAAACCATCAAGCATTATAGAATAAACCGGTGGCACAGCAGAGGTTCTGTTTAACCATGTGCAGAGCAGATTGGGATATTGTTCATGCCGTCAGCTCAGGAGGAAGAGGAAGGCAGCAATTGTGCAAAGGCACTGGGAATCTGCCACATAGCTAGGAAGCCCCAATTCCCTGGTATCACAGAGAGGGCTAATCCCAGAGGTGGGATCCAGCAGGTTCTCACAGGTTCCCGAGAGTAGGTTACTAATTATTTGTGTGCCGAAAGGGGGTTACTAATTGGTGATTTTGCCATGTGATTTTTGCCTTAGTTACGCCCCTCCTCTCAGCAGTAACGCACAGAACTTGAAGCAGTATAGCAGGAGGTGCACCGGCGTGCATGGCAGCCTAATGCAATGTGCGTGCGTTTCCTGCCCAAGGGCCGAAGTGCCCAGCTGTTGTCCTTGCCACAGCCCCGCCAGGAATGCTCCTGCCCCAGAATGCCTGTACGCCCCGTTGTGCTTGCCCAGCCCCATTGGCACTACGCCACAGTTTGAATCCCACCACCACGGGAACCTGTTACTAAAATTTTTGGATCCCACCACTGGCTAATCCTATACCAGGAACAAGAAAGTCAAGCCACAGGAAGGACAACAAATACCCTGTTGCCCTTAACAATGAGGTGCCAAAGTGCACGTTTCCCATCATGTTCTACCAGCAAGAAAAAGGCTTGAATCACTTTTCTGATCTGAGATTTTACAGGATGCAAGGACACTTAAATATACCAAAAGAAACCTACTTGACCGTTTGAATACAGTCTGATCAGATCCTCCAAGGCTAGATCCAAGGGTACTTGGAAGTGCTCAGTCAGAATCAGTAGTAGCTCCTCCAAGACGTGACTAACATTTGCACATTTCAGAACGCAGAGGAAAAGAGCCCTCCTTGCCTGCTCCAGGGACCCACTGAGTCCAACCACTGCATGATGTCAGCATTCCAGGACTTTTGCTCAGAAACCTTAAAGCCACAAGCCATCTTTAGAGAAATCACACAGCTACCATTGGGAGGGTGAAATCCATTTATCTTCGAACGTTCAGTTATCCCAACGGTGTTACCAGCAGGAAAATAGGAAAAATATTTTCCTGAGCCTGCCACTGAACTACACTGGCTAAGGATCAGAGCAAAGAGACCAGTGTTGTCCAAAAGCCCCCACAAGTCCTGGAAAGAACATGTATATACAAATGTGCTGATATTTCACATGGTTTCCTTCTTGCCTTTTTCCCTTTTAAGGTTTAATGTAAGCCCCTCAGTGTTGGATTTATTATTTGCCAAATGTTTAGGATTATACTTTAGCTAGGTTCTCCAGTTGCTTTAAGGTTTTGTTACTGTTAATTTAGGATTCTCTTGCTTATATGTTTATATGGGCTTGTACTGTATTGGAGGTTCTTTGTTATAAGGTTAAGGGATTCTATAGAGTTACTTTAAGTGATAGACAAGAAGAGAAATGGATTAGAAATATTCTTCTTACTTTATTGTATTAATAGAAGAAGCCTCTTAGGATTTTAGTAGTTTTATTTTAGCTAGGTAACAAGGAAGTAGATCAGAAAATGCAAAGTAAGGACAACTCCTTCTTACAATCTGATAAGTTTGTCAACCTCAACAAAAGACCTTTTTGGACTTACAAGGAGTGGCTTGGCCATTTGAAGGACATCACCCTACTTCCCATTGGACTATTTGAATTTTCACTTCTAGGATCTCAAGACCCATTGGACTATTGAAGTATCCACTTCTAGGATCTCAAGACCCATTGGACTATTGAAGTTTCCACTTCTAGGATCTCAAGATTCATTGGCAGCCTTTTCTTCTGGGACTTAATCCCATCAGCAAAAACAAAAGACTGTCTTCCTCCTCTTTGTTTTAAATTGTCTGTATTATGTGGCAGGGGACTGCCCCCTTCCTCCTCTGATTGGGTGAAAACCTGTATAAAAAGGGCTGTGTTTTGTTGTGTACTGGGCAGTCTGGCCTGGAAAGAGCTTGAAATCACAATAAAGAACCTCTGCTCTGAAGGCAGCCTGCCTCTGCATCCACTCACTGCTGCCAAAGCTGAAATCACTCTGAAATCACTATCGCTCATTGCTGACAAAGCTGAAATCACTCTGAAATCACTTTCTAGTTACCCCTGGCTGTGGGTAACAACGGCACTGGGGTAAGCCACGCCCCGCCTCAGATGGCAGTGAACTCCTGAGTGATGAAAATCCAAATACTACATGCCAAAATTAGCATATGGAAGTTCTCAAGAAACACCCACAGCAGGGGAAAAGGGAAACAAACAAAATAACAACTAGTATATCTTCTACACACACATGTCCAGCAACTTTGGAAAACCTAGCAAGTGATGATTCACACACATACCCCCCAAAAAGAAAAGATGAAAAAGAAGTAGCAGGTATTGGCTTTGGTCCATAGAAAAATGCAGAGACAAAAGTCACATAATACACTTACTTTATTAAAACTAACACCCCCCCCCCACCCCCCCGGAAGATCTTTCACATTATGTTTTTGTTTTGCTTCTGGTATACAGAACCCAGGAATAAATCTCTTGGGCTCATTCCACACATGCAGAATAATGCACTTTCAAACTGCTTTCAGTGCTCTTTGAAGCTGTGTGGAATGGCAAAATCCACTTGCAAACAGTTGTGAAAGTGGTTTGAAAATGCATTATTTTGCGTGTGCGGAAGGGGCCTTGCTGATTTTTAAAGAGTATAAATTCTCCTCCTATAGTGAAGAAACTAATTTTTGTTCTGCCCAATTCACATAAGAGTTGTGAACACTGTTATGTTCTTGTTATAGTTGTTGATAGCCCTTCTGTGTGCACTAACGGCAATAGCCTTTGGCCTTTTATAGTAAACATTATGATATTAAACATTATGTAAACATTATAATATTAAGATTAACCACAATCGTACAGCACAACGTGCAAGCTTTTGAGTTCTCCGGAACTCTTTATCAGAATTGATGTTAATAGGGAGGGGGGCAGAGGTGGGATCCAACCAGTTCTCACCACTTCTCTAGAAGTGGTTACTAATTTTTTCTGAGTGCCGAGAAGGGGTTACTAAAGCAACCTCCCTGCCCAATAGGGACTGGAGGTGCGTGTGTGCGGCAGCACCACTGTTTGAATCCCACCACCATCGGAACCTGTTATTAAAATTTTTGGATCCCACCACTGGAGGGGGGTCAGTTTAAGACCAAAGTCTCAGTGGCATAAGACCAAAGGAGCAGCAGTGGCATAGCGGTTAACAGGAGGTGCATTCTAATCTGGAGGAACTGAGTTTGATTCCCCACTCTGTTGCTTGAAGTGTGGAGGCTTATCTGGGGAATTCAGATTAGCCTGTGCACTCCAAAACATGGAAGCTGGGTGACCTTGGGTTAGTCACAGCTCTTCAGAGCTCTCTCAGCCCCACCCACCTCACAGGGTGTTTGTTGTGAGGGGGGAAGGGCAAGGAGATTGTAAGCCCCTTTGAGTCTCCTACAGGAGAGAAAGGGGGGATATCAGTCCAAACTCCTCCTCCTCTCCTCCTCCTTCTTCAGCATCCTGTATAAGACACTTTGCTTACCAGACATAGTGTATGGCTGGCATTGGGTTTTCTGTTTAAAAAACCAGCAATGCTTTAATGAAACAATAATGATCTACTGGCACAATCTATTAGTTCCTCTGCATTCTCATATATTATTTAAAAAGATAACTTTCTAGCAGCTGTGACTAGACCCCTGTGGCTACCAGCAGAGGATGGAAGTGGTAGGATTGCCAGATCGAGGATTGGGAAATTCCTGGAGATTTGGGGGGCGGAGCCTGGGGAGAACTGGGGCTTCAGTGGGGTGCAGTGTCATAGAGTCCACTCGCCAAAGCATCCATTTTCTTCAGGGAGACTAATCTCCGTAGTCTTGAAATGAGCTGTAATTCTGGGGCAGGGGTCTGCAACTTGCGGCTCTCCAGATGTTCATGGACTGCAAATCCCATCAGCCCCTGCCAGCATGGCCAATTGGCCATGCTGGCAGGGGCTGGTGGGATTTGCAGTCCATGAACATCTGGAGAGCCGCAGGTTGCAGACCCCTGGAGGATCCCAGGTCCCACCTGACAGCTGGCATCCCTATCTGTGATGGACTGGTGGAAGGAAAATGGTGCCCATGAAGGTGGGACCTTCAGAAAGCAGCCGCTCCCCCTTTTGGGAGCTCCCCCTTTTGGGATCAGCAGTGGCATAGTGGCTAAGAGCAGGTGCACTCTGATCTGGAGGAACCGGGTTTGATTCCCAGCTCTGCCGCTTGAGTTGTGGAGGCTTCTCTGGGGAATTCAGATTAGCCTATGCACTCCCACCCACACCAGCTGGGTGACCTTGAGCTAGTCCAGGGGTAGGGAACCTGCGGCTCTCCAGATGTTCAGGAACTACAATTCCCATCAGCCTCTGTCAGCATGGCCAATTGGCCATGCTAATAGGGGCTGATGGGAATTGTAGTTCCTGAACATCTGGAGAGCCGCAGGTTCCCTACCCCTGGGCTAGTCGCAGCTTTCCGGAGCTCTCTCAGCCCCACCCACCTCACAGGGTGTTTGTTGTGAGGGGGGAAGGGCAAGGAGATTGTCAGCCCCTTTGAGTCTCCTACAGGAGAGAAAGGAGGGATATAAATCCAAACTCTTCTTCTTCTTCTCCTTTTGCAATTTGTCTTAGATTGACCCTACGTTTAGCGCATCAACTCAAATTAATATCCCGTAATGTTAATATAGAGTCTTTATTTTAAGCTTAAGAGACTTTGTCTTCCCTGACCTGGACAGCTCCAGATCTAGCTTGATCTCAGTAGATCTCAGAAGCTAAGCCGGGCCAGCCCTGGCTAGCTTCTGGATGGGAGAGAATCAAGGAATGCCAAGTTTGTGATGCGGAGGCAGGCAAAGGCAAACCACGTCTGAACATCTCTTGCCTTGAAATCCCATCGGGGTCACCATACGTCAGTTGTGGTTTGATGGCAAAAAAAATTAATTCTGACTGGTTTCAAAGCTACTCTTGGGCTGTTTCCGCACAGTCTAAATATCCTGGGTTGAGCAAGAGAAATACACCATTCCATACAAGAATTTTGCACAGTTCCTGATCCTCAAGCAGGTTTGCCCTGCGATATTTTCCTCCTCCCAGGGTATTCAAAAATCGCCAGATTGGCAGTTCTTTTCCAAACTCCTGGGGTGAGCCCACTACTGTGCAAACACCATGGGAGCCGAACTGTTTTATTTTTCCCGCCCAGCCACCTGATCTCCCCACCCCCTGCCCCCTCCCGATCTCGCAGCCTGATGTTCATTCAAGCTGCCACTCAAAAACATCAGCCAATCAGAACATGGGACACCGGGCATGCTCAGATACACTTGCAATGTAAATACAGAAGTCCCAGGCTCGTCCGAAGGAAATTGGAGTATTTCCTGCTGGTCTTCACTGGATTCCTTCATAAAACGGGCAACCTTGCGAAGGGAGAAACCAGGATAAAACAGACCCAGATGATAAGAAACCGGTTGCAACCAGGTATAATTGTGCTGTGTGGAAACAGCCTTGGGCAACAATTGGTTGTTTTGTTTGAACTGCATGGTGCCCATTTTGTGCTTCTTCCAAGCATACGAAGGGCGGAGCTCAGTGTCAACCAGCTAGCCCATTTAATTCAGCAAACCATTCTGATCTACGCAGGATGTTTACAGAGACTTTTAGATCATGGTCCAAAATGTCACCCCCATGCCCAGTCTCCTCCTTTTTTTTTAAACATTGCAACCTGATAAAGAGTTTTGGAAATCTCAAAAGTGTACACTGTGTTGTGTTATTTGGGTTAGTCTTAATAAGCAACCTTATTCCATGCCTTTGACTTTTGGATAACCCTCTAACAACTTAGATCACAAGTTAAAACAAATCCTGTTGGCAAGAGTTTCTTGTATTCTTTTCCAACAGGAAAGTTTTTCTTTCTGCTTTTCAGAAAATTTCCTGCCGTTCTGTTCAGAATTATACTATGCCCGTTTTAAGGAACAGACAGCTACTCACCTGGGGTTCCAGCTATTGAGAATGCTCAGCTGTGCATGGAGAACCAGATTCTCAAACGTGGGTGTGCCAGTTGCGATAAAATCAGAGGAAGGACAGGAAAACCACAAACAGCATCAGGCTGAACTGGCTAGCCAGCAGGAAAGAAAACTAACCATAAAACAAGCCCTGGAGACAGCTGTAAAAGTCTCAGCCGTGCCTTGTGCCCATCCTGCACCAAAAAGACTATGGGTTGGTTAATTTCCAAAAATTCCCCCTTCATGTAGGGTTGCCACCCTCCTGTTGGAAAATACTTGGGATATTTTTTTGGGGGGGGGGTGGAAACTCTGCAGGGTATAGAAGAAGAAGAAGAAGAAGAAGAAGAAGAAGAAGAAGAAGAAGAAGAAGAAGAAGAAGAAGAAGAAGAAGAAGAAGAAGAAGAAGAAGAAGAAGAAGGAGGAGGAGGAGGGGGAGGAGGAGGAGGAGGAGGAGGAGGAGGAGTTTGGATTTATATCCCCCCTTTCTCTCCTGCAGGAGACTCAAAGGGGCTGACAATCTCCTTGCCCTTCCCCCCTCACAACAAACACCCTGTGAGGTAGGTGGGGCTGAGAGAACTCCGAGAAGCTGTGACTAGCCCAAGGTCACCCAGCTGGCGTGTGTGGGAGTGCACAGGCTAATCTGAATTCCCAGATAAGCCTCCACAGCTCAGGCGGCAGAGCTGGGAATCAAACCCGGTTCCTCCAGATTAGATACACGAGCTCTTAACCTCCTACGCCACTGCTGCTCCAGTATACAGTGGCATAGATACAATCGGGACATCCAGGGGCAAATGCCCCAGGCACCCCGCGATGAGTCATGTGGGGGGGGCGGAAAATCATTCCCCACACCCATCCCCCTCATCCCGTCCTACCCCGCCAGGCCTGGCAGAAACTTTTCAAGCAGCCAGATGAACTAAGCCTGCAGGGGTAAGGAACCTGCGGCTCTCCAGATGTTCAGGAACTACAATTCCCATCAGCCCCTACCAGCATGGCCAATTGGCCATGCTGACAGAGGCTGATGGGAATTGTAGTTCCTGAACATCTGGAGAGCCGCAGGTTCCCTACCCCTGAACTAAGGTAAGTGGGGGCAGGGTGCTGGGGGGCGTGGCGCCCCCCACGCTCCTTCCCTCTCACCCCACCAGACGCGGCAGAAGCTTTTCAGCTGACTGAACTAAGGGCAGGGGGATGGACACCACGGAGGGAAGAAGAGGCACCCCCATCCCTCCCCCTCATCCTGCCCCACCCCGGCCGGCAGAAACCTTTCAGCCAGCTGCTCTTTGCAGTCTGCTGAACTAAGGTAAGTGGACAGGGGTGGAGCACCGCAGGGGCCCGTGGGGGGGGGGGGTGCCATTTCCGACCCCCACGCCTCTGGTATAATACCATAGATTTCACCCTCCAAAACAACCATTTTTTTTCGCAAAGAAAGTGATCTCTGTCATCCGAAGACCAGTAATTCTGGGAGATGTCCAGGCACTGCCTGGATGTTGGCAACCCTACCTTCGTGTCATTCCTCAGAGCCTCTCACATCAGCATATTGTGGGCATTAGTAGGCTAAAGTGTATGAATGTTTTTAAAGGGAGTGGGGAAAAGCAAAGCTTATTCCATTTGGGAGAAGAAGAGCTCTCAACAGACGACTGGTGGATTATTACCCCGCCTTCAGCCTTGCAGACAGAATAATGTATTATTCCAACAGTTGCTGCTATATTAGCCACAAGAAGATTAAAGAAATCCGGAGACAAGTGATAGAGGAGAAATTTTAAAGTCAATTAGGGAAGGGAAGTCTACTGGTGAGTTAAAAGTCAGTGATGTAATCAGTGCAGGGGTCAGAAAATGCAAATTCTTTTCATAATACCAATAAAATATTCCCTTAAGCATTAAGAAACCTCATGGCTACTAGTTACCTTTCTAAGACAGTACCTTTTCAAGACCATGCTTTTAAAAACCAACATAAATGTAAAAGTCTTGCTCCAAAAGGAGGGAACCTGCCAGTTAATACACACAAAATAATATCCTGAATTGGAATGAAGTAAGCAAAGTACTTATTTTAATTTATTTAAATACGACTGGACCTTGAGGCAGAAAAGTGAAAAAAATATATTTAGAAACCAGTCCATGTTGTTACTGTTTGATGACCAAATGTTTCAGGCAGGAAATGCCGAATGTATGGTCGAATCCCCACTACCGTCTTAGCCAGGATTCAGAACACAAATTAACCAGGTTTGAGGGGCGGCCTCCCCATTGCTTGCGTGGCAGATTCCGTTTCTGGCGCTCGTTCTCCCCGCTAATCTGCGTTCCGGCAGGACCTGGTTGCAAGTGGCACAGACCCCATTAACACGGTTCAGAGCTGATCTGAGGGGAGGGATGAGGTTTGAAACCCTGACTCATTTCCCGCCCTGGAGTGTGACGCGGAATTCGGGCAACCAATCAGTGCTGCGATGCGCGCGCAGCCTTTCCTTGGTTTTGTTTCCGCTTTTGCGATCGGCCAGCAGAAGGGGATGCAAACGTTAAGCAGTCAGACGTGTAACTTTGAATCGTTAATGGTTTACACAGGTAACGATTAACTGTTTGCACAGTTCAACATTAAACTTTTACACGTTGGTTTCTTTTGATCACGCCCCTACAATGTACGTTTCTGCAGTGGGAAAAGGTCCCGCCCCATCAAGGCATGCCAGCCAATCAGGGGAGACTGGCGAAGCGAGCTCGTCTGGTAGTGGGGATTGCTAAGAGTTCTGAACCGGGTGTGTGTGCTGTGTGCTCACTGTGGTGGGGAGGGAGAACGATGAAGAGGACACGGTTTCACAATGAACAGGTTTGGATCTGCGTGCAACTTTCAAGTGGGGATTCGACCTATGTTTTGCACTTTACAGATAACTCCAGGCAACAGATTTACTGGGGTCTATCCACCAACTTACCCAGATATTTTACCTGCTGCCACAATACGATTTTCCTACTACCCCACACCACCGGTGCTCCAAGTGGGAAATTAAAAAGAGAGAGAGAGAGAAACTGAGTTTAAAGGGGAAAGGATCAGGGCTTTGGTAGAAATCACCCATGCCCACACTGATCCGATAACAGACGAAATTGACAAGCGCTGGGTTCTTTTTAACATGAGCGAATGCAACGTTTCTATCAGAAAACATACTCACAAACTGAGATAAATGTTAACAAGGAACCATAAGTTGTGAACGGTTTGAAGTGACACACACAAACTGAAATGCATATGCCCTTTCAGACACTTTAAAACATTTGGGGGCAGGAAATAAAATGTTTCCTCCAAGGAGTTCTGCATTTTCCCCAGAATGTTTTATTTGCAGCCTTAAGATGTTTTAAAACAAAAACAAAAAAACAATTGCTGCTAACCTGCCTTCCACTGAGGACCTGTATACTGCACGGGTCAAAAAAAGGGCTGTGAAAATATTTACTGACCCCTCGCATCCTGGACATAAACCGCTTTCAACTCTTACCCTCTAAACGTCGCTACAGAGCACTGCACACCAAGACAACTAGACATAAGAACAGTTTTTTCCCGAATGCCATCACTCTGTTAAACAAATAATTCCCTCGATAATGTCAAACTATTTATTATATATTTATTATATAATTACTGCACTACTTTTTTCATCATTCCTATTACCCATCTCCTCCCAATTATGACTGTATGACTATAGCCTGTGCTGACATTTCATTTTATTTTATGATTTTACATTTTATGTTTTTATTACTATTGATTGTTTCCTGATTGCTTACTAGACCTATATGACAATCATTAAGTGCTGTACCTTATGATTCTTGACAAATGTATTTTTCTTTTATGTACACTGAGAGCATATGCACCGGAGACAAATTCCTTGTGTGTCCAATCACACTTGGCCAATAAAGATTCTATTCTATTCTATTCTATTTTAAATGCACCCTCTTTTCCAGCAGTTATTTTGGCTGACAGGTTTTTTTAAAAGGCTTCAGTTGTGTGCAGACCCTTTAAGATATCATTTTTGTGAGTTTACTCCTTGCTTGCAGAAGCCCCTTGCCCTGTTTTTGGAAACTTTCACATAATTTTTGAGATTTTGCGGGGCTTAACCTTCACAGCATCAACTGCAGAAGACTCTGGGAACAGCAGCACGAAGCTGTGAAGCATGAAGCATTGGGTAAAAAAACAGGGAAAAACAGAAAATGGTGGCCAGGAACCATTTCAAGGGGGTGAGTGCGAACAAAAGGGAGGATTGAAAATGTTTTAAATATGAGTTAGGAGATTTGTGCAGTTTCTGCTTATGAGAACCCCCCCCCCTCCCCTGGGCAGATTTATAACATACTACCACAGCAAGGACATAGGTAAGGAGGGGATTTTCTCGGGTTCAAACCCCTGCCACATTACATGTCTGAAGCTCCGCCCCGTTTGTGGATTTTTTGTATTTTTTAGTGGTTTTTCGGTTTTTGGCCTGCAGGGGGTGCTTCTAGCTTAACAATTGCACCCCTGACAGCAGACACCCCCCAAATTTCCCCAGATTCCCCTTTTAAATCCACCCCCTTCGGCAGGGAGAATCTGAGGTCCCCAGTTTAAGCATTGAAAGTGATGCTGTTTCAGGGTGGGGGAGAATCCACCCCAAAACAGCATCACTTTCAATGTTGTTTTAACTGGGGACCCCATATTCTCCCTTTAAGGTGGATTTAAAAGAAGAATCTGGGCTCCCTAGTTTAAACACCACTGAAAGTGATGCTGTTTGGGGGTGGATTCCAGCATCACAGCGGCTGCCCATTAGAGGGGGTGGGGCACAAAACTCAGATTTTGCACTGGGCTCCATTTTCCCTACGCCTCCGCCTGGAGTGGAGGGCAGAAGGGACTACTGGCTGGAAGCCCAGCCGGTGTGGGGGGGGAGAGGAGTCTGCCGCCCCTGGCCTCGGAGAGCTGCTTTTATAAGCACTGAGGCTAGGGGGCAGGGCTTGGGGAGGCGTGGCCACACCCCCAGGGGTGGGTGGGGGCCCGGCCCCCAACCTCCCGTATAAAAAATCTATACCTTCGTCCCTGTACCACAGCATTCTGCATTCTGCTGCCCCACTCAGCCCAGTAACTTTGTGCTAGCATACTGAAGGCTTCAGTGCACTCAGTTTCCTCAATAATATTTGAGGAAACTGATAATCGCTCAGATCTTCACTCCTGTTAGATTTTGAGGGCAATTCTACTTCCTGTGTGTCCTTACTTCTATCAGCTCTCAAAACTCTCTCTGTGTGTGTGTGAGTGTGAGTGTGAGTGTGAGTGTGTGTGAGTGTGAGTGTGAGTGTGAGTGCCAGGAGACTTTCAGAGGGGGTCTGTCATTTGTTTCCTCCGCATAACAACCCTGGACTTTCTCAGTGATCTCCTGTCTAGGTATTAACAAAAGCCGACCCTGCTTAGCTTCTGAGATCTGATGAGATCAGGCTAGCCTGGGCATTGAGATCAGAGCTCGAGGAAGTTTAGCAGTTCCCCAAATGCAGCTCTATTACAAAGCTGCCCAGCTCCTGGCTGCCTTAATAAGATAGGCCATAAACATTTGTTATCTTTGAAGCAGGCTGTGCTCGGGGAAATTGGCACTAGAACACCTTTGGTGGATTCCTTGGCCCCCTGCAGCTTTGCAGCATTCCTTTCTCAAGCACTGAGGCTCTCAGATACCCAGAAGATCAAACTGGCTGGGGAGGGGGGGTCACCTGCCTTAGCTCATCCCGGGTGAAAACACTGTGATTCAATTTCAGGAACAGACATGGAAAGAAATGAATAGATAGGGCTGGTGTTGCATGGGGACAACAGAAGATTACAGAACTGAGGCTCCCTCCGCACATGCAGAATACTGCGCTTTCAATCCACTTTCAGAATTGTTTGCACAGCTGCAAAGTGCATTGAAAGCGGATTGAAAGTGCATTATTCTGCATGTGCGGAAGGGGCCATAATGTGTTCATTCCAAAATTCAGAACACTCCCCCAGGCTGAACAGGGATACTGGCAGTGGTGGGATTCAGCAGGTTTGCACACCTTCGGCAGAACCGGTTGTTAAAATGGTGCTTGTAAACAACCAGTTGTTACTGGTTGTGGTGGGTTTTCCGGGCTGTGTGGCCGTGGCCTGGCAGGTCTTGTTCCTAACGTTTCGCCTGCATCTGTGGCTGGCATCTTCAGAGGTGTATCACAGAGAAAAGTCTGTTTCTCACTGTGTCTAGTGAGAAGGGAAGGTTTAGTGGGGTATATTGTTCATGTCCCAGGGTGGGGAACCAATCTGTAAGTGTTTGAGTGGAACTTGCTATTCAAAGGTGTTGTTGAGTGCACTGTATTGCGGGTGGGGTCATCAGTCCATTTTTAAAGTACTGGTAGCCAAGCTTTGCTAATTTTCAGAGTCTCTTCTTTCTTGTTGAAGTTGTCTTGGTGTTTATGAATTCCAATGGCCTCCCTGTGCAGTCTGGCATAGTAACCTTCCGAATTGTCCAGAATTTCAGTGCTCAAATAAAATGTTATGTCCAGTTTTGTTTAACACATGTTCTGCAACTGCCGATTTTTCAGGATGGTTAAGCCGACAGTGTCTTTCGTGCTCCTTAATGCGAGTTTGAATGCTGCGTTTTGTGGTTCCTATATAGACCTTTCCACAGCTGCAGGGAATGCAGCAGCAGCAGCAAGCCTTTATTGGAATAGAAGCAGGGAATGCGATAGACACCTGCAGAAGTGAGGGGGTCTCTCTTATCCTTTGTTGAGCGTAGCATCTGCTGTATTTTCCTAGTAGGTTTGAAAATGGTTTGTAGGTTGTTTTTTTTCATCATTTTCCCTATTTGATCTGTGATTCCCTTGATGTATGGTAGAAATATTTTTCCTGTGGTGGGCTGTTTCTCCTCAGCCCTCTGGCTTTCTCTTGATCTTAAAGCTAATTTCTGTTGTGGAGTAGCCATTAGCCTGCAGAACCCAATCTAGATGATTGATTTCATCAGGGGGAGGGGAGGTTCACAAATTCTTTTTGCACGATCTGTCAGAGTTTTGATTACACCCCTTTTCTGTTGTGGATGGTGGTTGGAATTTTTATGTAGATACTAATCATAAAAATTCCACCCAAACACTTACTGATTGGTTCCCCACTCTGGGACATGGACAATATACCATACTAAACTTTCCCTTCTCACTTAGACACAGTGTGAAACAGACTTTTCTCTGTGATACACCTCTGAAGAGGCAAGCCACAGGTGCAGGTGAAACTTTAGGAACAAGATCTACCAGACCACTGCCACACAGCCCAAAAAACCCACCACAACCAGTTGAATCCAGTCATGAAAGCCTTCGACAAACCGGTTGTCTAGGATCTTCCTCCTCCTCATTTGCTCCATTAGAAAGAGTGCAATCCAAGTTTTTAAGATCATTAGTTCAGGTTCCAAAAAATGTTTCCAACTCATGGATTAGGCTTGAAACCGGGATGCTAAAAGTTGAAGCTCTAATCAGCCTATCATCAATCAAAAAATGGCTTGGCTGCATTCATAACCCACAAGGCCTTCTCCCATTGGTCCTTCAGGATAATTTTCAGTCCAGCTGGCATAAGAAAGTCCAAACCACCATACAACAGATGGGACTCTCCATACAAGCTCTAATAGCCATGGGAGCTGATAGGGCCCGTATACAGGTCAAGCAGAGAATTTTTGATATTGAGAGACAAACAGATCTCCTAAAAACACCTAAGTACATTGCACCGGAACACCTAAGATGGCAAGTAACAACAGCACCATATCTGTTTTTCCTTGAAAACAGCAACACAAGAAGAGCTTTCTCATTGGCCAGATGTAATTCTCTTCCCTCCTCTCTGTTAGAGGGGAAATACAAGAAAATCCCTTATGAAAAGAGGCTCTGCCCCTGCCCTCTAGGTGAAATAGATACATTAGAACACATGTTATTTAGATGTCCCACTTTTGAAAAGCCCCGAAAGGAAATCCTCAGCCCAGCCATGACAGGTCTAATAGGCCTAAACTACAAAGATGTACTGGCCTACATATTGACAGGTAGGGACCAGAAAATTACACGGGCAACGGCCCGTTTTTGTTCTTTAATCTACAAACACAATAAGAGTCATCTGCTGGTTGAATAGTTTAGGGAGGGAAAGACTGAAGAAACTGTGATCCTTAGAAGATATGGTCGGAGGCCGGAGTTTTCTAGTAATGTCACTATAGGTTTTAGCAAGACTGCACAGGCACTTTACAAGTGTAGTTATATTAACTTTTTAATCTTTTGACATAATCAAATGTATTTTATCTACTACTTGCTTTTTCGCGAGTTGACCTTTTAGTAAACAGTCACCGACTGTGTATAAGTGCACTTCTCAGTTTGTATTATTATGTGCTGGTCTTTGACTGCAATAAAGAATTTGAATTTGACAAACCGGTTGTTAAATTATTTGAATCCCACCACTGGATACAGGATTTTAATTTCACTACAGAGGCTAACTATCTGCTTTTCACACCCCTAAGTATTTCTCCCCTGCTCTAATCAAGTTGATTACATTTTGTGTTGCACCTTTGCATCCTGACTAGGGTTTTCTGCTCCAGGTTGGGAACTACCTGGAGATATTGGGGTGGAGCCAGAGGAGAATGGGGTTGAGGGAGGGGAGGGACTTCAATGGGGTATAATGCCATAGATGCCACCTTCCAAAGAGGCCACTGTCTCCAGATGAAATGATCTCTGTTGCCTGGAGGTTTTAATCCCAGGGGATCTCCAGCCACTACCTGGAAATCAAGCAACAGCACTCTGCACCAAATTTCTTTTGGGTTCACAAGAACTAGATCAGTTTAAAGAATTTCTCAATCCTAATATTGCTGATATCTGCAGTGCATGCCCCATTCCCCCAATTCTGAGTTTTCATCCTTGCCATGGGACAGTAGCGGTGATGGGATTCAAATAATTTAACAACCGTTTCCAGTGGTGGGATTCAAATAATTTAACAACTTGTTGCTTACAAGCACCGTTTTAACAACTGGTTCTGCTGAAGTGGTGTGAAGCTGCTGAATCCCACCAGAGGTGGGATCCAGCAGGTTCTCACAGGTTCCCAAGAGTAGGTTACTAATTATTTGTGTGTGACGAGAGGGGGTTACTAATTGGTGATTTTGCCACGGGATTTTTGCCTTAGTTACGCCCCTCCTCTCAGCAGTAGCACGCAGAACTTGAAGCAGTCTAGCAGGACGTGCACCGGCGTGCGTGGCAGCCTGCGCCTGCGTGCATTCATTTCCTGCCCAAGGACTGGCGCAGCAGCTGCATCCTTGCCACAGCCCCGCCCTCGGAATGCCTGGCCGCGCCCCCGTCGTGCCCAGCCCAGCCCCATTGGCGCTACGCCAGTTTGAATCCCACCACCATGGGAACCTGTTACTAAAATTTTTGGATCCCACCACTGAATCCCACCACTGGACAGTAGTATATATTTCTTATTTTTGGTTTAAACTTTCTCACTTGAGTCTGCATAGGGTAGCTAACTTTGAATTGAGGCCTAGAATTCTCCTGGGAAAACTGATCTCCATACTACAGAGATCAGTTTTCCCCAGAGGAAACAGCAGCTTCAAACAGTGGACTCTATATCATCACATTACTGCCGAGCTCCCTTTCCTGGTTCCACCCACAGATCTCCAGGAGTTTCCCAATAGAGTTGGTCACCCAAAATCTGAAGCTTTAGATCTTTTCCAACCTGTTTTTGGTTTTGATCTTTGACCCTGGGCTGACTCCAATGTTTCTGCCTCTCTTTTTGTTATCTGAGAGCCAGGGTGGTGTCGTGGTTAAAACAGGTGGCTTCTAATCTGGAGAACTAGGTTTGATTCCCCACTCCTCCACCTGAGGGGCAGAGGCTTATCTGGTGAACCCGATGTGTTTCTGCACTCCTACATTCCTTGGGCGAGTAGTTCTTTGGAACTCTCTCATCCTCACCTACCTCACAAGATGTCTGTTGTGGAGAGAGGAAGGGAAAGGGTCTTGTAAACCACCTTAAATCTCCTTACAGAAGAGAAAGATGGGGTATAAATCCAAACTCTTCTTCTTTCTCCACTTCATCCTACCTGTGAACAGTTTGTTGTCTTGCATGTTAACTTCAGGACCCGTCTTGAGCTTGCTACTTGGTTAAAATTCAGGTCCCAAACGTTTACAGTGAGCTAAAACAACAGAATGCAAGTGAAGCTTCAGCCACGCTCCTGGTTCTTGGAACTTCCTGTTGTTCTACTTCTTTGTGTTTTGGCTTGATCCAGGCGAACGCAGCTGGGGCCGAAATTCACCACCCAAACTGTGCCAGCGGGAGGGATCCCACTCTATTATGCAGAGTTCTAAAGTGATAGTAAGTGTTTAATTAGTTAGGGAATGTGGCTGGCTGCTACAGACAAGAAGCTTTTCTCTGCTTTGGAAGATATTTGTTGTTGAGGCTTTTCCTTTTTAGGAGAGACGGGGGAGTCGTCCTCCACAAGAACTGCGAAGTTCCTGTAAAGTTTCCTCTCTAAAGATGCCAGCCACAGATGCAGGCGAAACGTCGGGAGAAAACGCTACTGGAACACAGTCATACAGCCAGGAAACCACGCAATGCCCCAATGATTCCAGCCATTTCCCCACCGGTACATATGTGGAGCTCGGCCCTTTCATTTGCATTCCTGGTGGTGGTTCTAGGGTTGCCAACTCTGGGTTTGGGAAATATGTGGCAATTTGGGGAGGGGGGCCTTGAGGAGGGCAAGGTTTAGGCCGGGGCCATCAGTGGGGAGATAATGCCATAGAGTTCACCTTCCAAAGTGGCCATTTTCTCCAGGGGAACTGGTGTCTGTTACCTGGAAATCCCAAGGGATTTCCAGCCACCACCTGGAGGTTGACAACTCTCTTCCTAATACAGCTTTCCCCCTTCCTTATCACAGTGTTGTTCAAGGATAAAAGATAGCCTGTATGAACTAGTACTGATGAGTAAATGACTGAGGTCATCCTTCCATCTTCTGCTTTTTGACCCCCTGGATCCACCATTTTAACAGGGCAGGTGTATAAAAGACACTATAACAATCACTACACCTTGGCGTACAAAAGCTCAATACTTGAGTCATAAACAAATGAGCCCTTCAGGGATAGGGCGGTATAAAAGTCCAAAAAATAAAATAAATAAATAAATAAATAAATTTACAGTTGTGACAACTGATTTGTAATTGTGACAGACTGACAGTCCCGATCTTCACTTCTTCTAATGATAAATCCAGGGATATTTAAATCCAACAGGTAAAGTGACAAGAAGTTTATAGAGAGGCTTTTTTGAGGCTTAGAGGCTATAAAACCTCTGGATATGGTTTTATTTGGTATTCTTTGTCAAGCCAATTAGATTATGTCAATCGCCTGAAATAGACTGATATTTCAAATGCAGGCTCTTCTTAAAGACATAAAGATGTTCTCTTATATCAGCAGGTTCTATTCAGAGACCCCCCCTGGAGACAGACAATACCAGCAAGAAAGTTAACTTCACACCTGTTTTGTGTGCTGCTGACCTTTTATCTTGCAGCATAGGTTGGCCTTATGGGACTATGACAGTGGTGGCGAACCTTTGGCACTCCAGATGTTATGGACTACAATTCCCATCAGCCCCTGCCAGCATGGCCAATTGGGGGTTGATGGGAATTGTAGTCCATGACATCTGGAGTGCCAAAGGTTCGCCACCACGGGACTATGAAGAAGTCACTCGCCGCCACCGCCACCTGTTCATAAACCCTTCCTTTTTTGTGGGGGTGGGTGGAGGAGATTTTAGATTGGGTTGGGTGTTTTAGGATGGGGTTTTATTGTGTTTTTACTATCATGATTTTAACGTTGTATGGTTTTTATTGTAACCTGTCCTAAGACTGTGGTAAAGGACAGGTAATAAATGTAAACGAATAGAAATTAGAAATGGAGAGCTTTTCACCATGATAGATCTGCCTTCTAAGGCACTGCTTAACAGTTTCTCCACAAGTACCCCCTTTCCCTTGGGAAGGGAAAATGAGAAAAGGGTGCTAACAGGGTTGCCACCAACCCTGGAAAAATATTCTGCTCCTGTAATAGAGATTTAATACGGAGAAATGGGCAGTTGAAGCTTTTCAGAGAGGCAAACAAAGCCTTTTCAGAGAGGCAAACAAAGATGGAGGGGAGGGAGGGGAAGAGGGCCTGGCATCTGGGTATGGCCCACCCACCCTAGTGGAGGGAGAGGGAAGGGAGGGGTGGCATGCAAGGGAAAGGGAGTGATGGAGGGGAGGGAGTGAGGGTGGCATGCAAGGGAGGGGAGGGAGGGGAAGGGGGCCCGGCATCTGGACATGGCCCACCCACCCTAGTTGAGGGAGGGGGAGGGGTGGCATGCAAGGGAAAGGGAGGGACGGCGGGGAGGGAGGGAGGGAGGGTGGCATGCAAGGGAAGGGGGGGAGGTGTGGCATGCAAGGGAGAGGAGGGAAGGGAAGGGGGCCCGGCATCTGGACATGGCCCACCCACCTTAGCGGAGGGAGGGGTGGCATGCAAGGGAAAGGGAGGGAGGGCGGGGAGGGAGTGAGGGTGGCATGCAAGGGAAGGAGGGAGGGAGGTGTGGCATGCAAGGGAGAGGAGGGAGGGGAAGGGGGCCCGGCATCTGGACATGGCCCACCCACCCTAGTGGAGGGAGGGGGAGGGGGAGGGGTGGCATGCAAGGGAAAGGGAGTGAGGGAGGGGAGGGAGTGAGGGTGGCATGCAAGGGAAGGAGGGAGGGGACAAGACATTTTTCTCCTGGCTATGGGCAACCCTCCTATAACTGACCAGAAAAATCAAGGCTTTTTATCTCTGAAAGCCTGTTCATCCACCCGTCACTTTATTCCACTTTTCCTCGGAGAAGTCAGCTTCGCACACATGGTTTCCCCTTCCTTGCTAATTTTCACAACTACCTTGTCAGGTAGGCTAAGCTGAGAAAGCAACCATCCAGTGAACTTCAGAGCTCAGCAGCAAGTCGAAGCCTGGTCTTCCCAGTACGACGCCAGCACTCGTAAACATTATCCCATACTGACGTCAATTCCAGGCAAATATTTTGCCTCTTGGAGCTGGACTGGCTTTGGGGGGGGGGGGGGGGATGACAGCTGGTAGGACTTGCATGACTTCGTGCCTGATGCTCTTCAAGTATTGTTATTACTTTTAACTTTTTAAGAGCTTCCTTGAATCTGCTTGTGCCCGTGGCCAGCATTTCAAAAGGGCTTAACTAAACAAGTGAGAGCCATTATCTGTAGGGCCTTGTACATTTTCGGGCTAAGGGTCTGCTGCCATCATGCTCACATTTCCCCTCCTTTCTGCGTCCCCTTCCCTTTTCCCAAGCTCTTCCCCATCTCCTCCTCTGATTCACAAACCTTGATCAGGCATGTGATTTTTACCAGGCCAGAGAGAAGAGCACGGGGAGCCAGTGATCACCTTACCAAAACAAAGAGAACAGAAGCCTGGTTTGACTAATCCATCCCAGAGCAAACAGCATTTGCCTATAAAATAGAGCTACACAGTCCCACGCCTATTAGAAATTGGACCAACTAGACTGGAAACAGAGCAGCAAGCTCAGTGTCCTAAATTTGTTGGATTCTGGGACCTGCACTCATTTCATCATGGAACCAGCACAGTCTGGGCAAACGATGCATTCCTGTTTCTTCGTATAAAAACGTGTGCACACCAGAGCCTCTTAGCCGTGCTCGGTATGACCAGAGGTAGGGCTATGGAGATGAGGTGGGTATGCCAACTTATGTGTTGTCACTTTGGTGACCCCACAGGGTTTTCAAGGCAAGGAATGTTCAGAGGTGGTTTGCCTGCCTCTGTGTCACACCCAGTGGTGGGATCCAAAAATTTTAGTAACAGGTTCCCATGGTGGTGGGATTCAAACAGTGGCGTAGCTCCAATGGGGCTGGGCGGGGCATGACGGGGGCGTGGCTGGGCATTCCGGGAGTGGGGCATTGCTGGGCAGGGCTGTGGCAAGGACGCAGCTGCTGCACCGGTCCTTGGGCAGGAAATGAATGCACACAGGTGCAGGCTGCCACGCACGCCGGTGCACCTCCTGCTAGACTGCTTCAAGTTCTGTGCGCTACTGCTGAGAGGAGGGGCGTAATTAAGGCAAAAATCCCGTGGCAAAATCACCAATTAGTAACCCCCTCTTGGCACACACAAATAATTAGTAACCTACTCTCAGGAACCTATGAGAACCTGCTGGATCCCACCTCTGGTCACACCCCTGTTATTCTTGGAGGTCTCCTGTCCAAATACTTGCCAAGGTTGAGGTGGAGAGTGTATGACTGGCCCAGTGTATGACTGGCCCAGCAAGTTTCCATAGTAAAAGAAGAAGAAGAGTTTGGATTTATATCCCCCCTTTCTCTCCTGCAGGAGACTCAAAGGGGCTTACAATCTCCTTGCCCTTCCCCCTTCACAACAAACACCCTGTGAGGTAGGTGGGGCTGAGAGAGCTCCGAGAAGCTGTGACTAGCCCAAGGTCACCCAGCTGGCATGTGTAGGAGTGCACAGGCTAATCTGAATTCCCCAGATAAGCCTCCACAGCTCAGGCGGCAGAGCTGGGAATCAAACCCGGTTCCTCCAGATTAGATACACGAGCTCTTAACCTCCTACGGAAAACCTGGAAAACCTGAGTGTCCCACATTCCAGTCCAAAACTGTAACCACTGCACCATGCTGCCTCTCTGAAACATGCTTAGTCATCTGAACTGAGCTATTAAAAGACTCAATCTCCTGGTTTTTCTAAACCACAGGTGTCAAACTCACGGCCCTCCAGATATTATGGACTACAGTTCCCATCATCCCCTGCCAGCATCATGCTGGCAGGGGATGATGGGAGATGTAGTCCATAACATTTGGAGGGCCGCGAGTTTGACACCTATGTTGTAAACCATTTCTGCTCAACATTCCCACTAGTAGTGACCAAGATTCTTAATGATTCTAAAGACTTCTCTATTTTTGCCATCAAGTCTCATTTGACTAATGGCGCCTCTTGGTGGGTTTTTCCAGGCAAGAGATGTTCAGAGGAGGTCTGCCATTGCCTGCCTCCATGTCACACCCCTGGTATTCCTGGAGTTCTCCCATTCAAATACTTGCCAGGGTTGAGACAGAAATGTGTGACTGGCTCAAGGTCACCCAGCAAGTGGGGATTCGAACATGGACTTCCCAGATCTGAGACCTTCACCAGTACACCATGTGGGCTCTTATTCCTTTCATACAAGATATAATTTAGCAGATGGTTATTATCTGTTCCCATTGCTATGAAAAACTTCTGCTGCCCATTTCTTCACATTAATCTTCCATTAAAGTTACAGGACGTTTTTCATCAGGTATGTTGGAAACCCAGCAAGGAGGAGCAGGGCTACACGGAGCCTTGCTTAGAAAAATTGACTCAGTTTTGAGCAGATTAGAATACATGCGACCCAACTCAGATAGGAGCTTCCTTACATACAACTCTTGCCCCCAATCATGTGTGTATTAGCTTGGTGCCTTGCGCATGGTTCCCCTGTCCAATCCAACAACCAGAGCCATGAATCCAGAGCATTTTCTTGTTCCTCAGAATTGGTCTTTGACCCTTCTGGTGTCAATGAGACCATAACATAGATATCATACCGTAACCGTAGATTTCATTTAGCAGATGATTATTATCTGTTCCCAATGCCGTGGGGAACTTCTGCTGCCCATTTGTACAAATTAATCTTCTATTAAAGTTACAGGACGTTTTTCAGCAGGTATGTTGGCAACCCAATAATGAGGGGCAGGGATACACAGACCCTTGCTTAAAAAAGATGACTTAGTTTGGAGCATATTAGACTACATATGACCCAACTACATATAACCCAACTAGTTTGGAGCATATTAGACTACATATGACCCAACATATGACCCAACTACATATGACAGGAGCTTCCTTACATACAACCCCAGCCCCCAATCATGTGTGTATTAGCTAGGTGCCTTGCACATGGTTCCCCTCTCCAATCCAACAACAAGATCCCTGAATCCAGAGCATTTTTTGTTCCTCAGAATTGGTCTTTGACCCTTCAGGTGTCAATCATGCCATAACATTCCACCTGAACTCAGCCTGAAGGACAGGCCTCTCACCCACTGAGGGAAGCTAAAAGTACAGTTGAGAAACTGCCCTGCCTATCGGGCAGAGATAAGGTTGCCAGCCTCCAGGTGGGGCCTGGAGATCTTCTGGAATTAAAACCAATCTCCAGACTATAGAAATGTGTTTGCCAATCTCCAGGTGGTGGCTTCAGATCTTCTGGGATTACAACCGATATTCAAGCAACGGAGCTCAGTTCACTTGGAGAAAATGGCTGCTTTGGAAAGTGGACTCTATGGCATTATACCCCATTGAACGTCCCCAAAACTGCCCTCTTCAGGCTCCACCCAAAAAATCTTCAGACATTTCCCAGAACTGAGCTGACAACCCTAAGTAGAAGTGTTCCCCTGGACAAAATGGCTGCTTTGGAGGATAGGCTCCAAAACTGGCGCTATATCCTGCTGATTGACACTCTTCTGCCCTAACCCTGTCTTCCTCCACCCCTAAATCTCCAGGAATTTCCCAACCCAGAGTTGGCAACCTAAGCAGAGTGGCTTTCCTCATCTCTCCTTTTCTGCAGAGATGACAGATTCCAAGAAGCCATGAGAGGTAAGTGTAGCCCACCCCATTCCAATTGTAGCATAAGCATTAAGGTAGGCAATAAATAAGAACATAAGAACTAGCCTACTGGATCAGACCAGAGTCCATCTAGTCCAGAATTCTGCTACTCGCAGTGGCCCACCAGGTGCCTTTGGGAGCTCACATGCAGGAGGTGAAAGCAAGGGCCTTCTGCTGCTGCTGCTGCTCCTGAGCACCTGGTCTGCTAAGGCATTTGCAATCTGAGATCAAGGAGGATCAAGATTGGTAGCCATATTTATTTATTTATTTATTTATTTATTTATTTATTTATTTATTGTTTCAATTTCTATACCGCCCGATCCCCAAAGGGCTCCAGGCGGTGAACAACAGAATCCAACAACAGACAGGAGCAAATCACACATAAAATATAAATACATAAGCTCCATCTCATGTCATCAATAAAATAACTGAAAAACAGCGAAACAGATTAATACATGTATGAACAGGCGTCCAAACCCAAATTAAAACCTACCCCCAAGAGCGGGGGAACGGCGGGCCCCTCAATATGAGGGGACCCTGATGTAACAGCCCCAAGACAGGGGCAATAAAGAGCAGTAAGGGGGCACCATATCAGCGGCCGGATAGATAGACTTCTCCTCCATAAATCTGTCCAAGCCCTTTTTAAAGCTTTTTAAATAAAACATAGTACAGAAGAGTACTTTTTAAATAAAACATAGTACAGAAGAGTTAAGGGCTCTCTTAGCAGAAGAGTCCACCTTAAATCATATCACAGCTAAAGAAGTGTGGGGGGGGCGGGGGGGGGAAAGATTATGGATGATCAAGGGTGGTCACATCAGCAAGGAAGTATGTTTGATAAATCTATGGTCCTGTTTACAAGGACCTCTTGGGAGTTTTAACAGTGAACCTTGTACAGTGGTGGCCCAGAAGAGACTCCCCCTTCCTTTTTAGTACAACTGCACCGTTCCTTTCATGGAACTATAATTCGCTACACAGAGGAAGGCAGTGGCAAGCCACTTCGGAACGTTTCTTGAAAACCCAACAGAGTCTCCATAGGTTGAAGCTTTTCACGGCATGCAGTGACACCATCTGATAACTGCGTGGCATCATCTGATAAGTGTTGCTGATTTAAAAGGGACAAGCTAGAGAGACCAACTGAAAGCAGGCAATGCTAAGTTTTCCATAAAAGGGGTGTGAAATCAAAATGGGAAGGTGGAGAGAAAACCAGAGTTTTGTGACATCTGACAGACTCGTGTGTTCTTATTCAAGCATGAACCTGCGTGGGCCGGATCTCACTTTGTCAGGATTGAGTATGAGTGGAGTGGCACGAAAGGCCCTGTGCCGGGACAGCAGTTAAATCGATGCATAACACCCAAATTCAGACATCTGCTTTTAAGGCAACATAGTCAAGGTAACTCTACACAAGTTACAGAATTAACTACACACCCCACCCTCACTAGGTTCTCATTTCACCTGTAAGCAACCAGCAAATAATGTGCAGAAACAACCACCCCCTTGGCCTATTTTGTAGATTTTTTGGGTTGGCCCTAAGAAAAGTTCTCACAGCATTGTTTAGGTGGGGATTTTTCCCCCCTGCAAACCAACACCTCTAATCTTTACCTGTTACTGTCATCCAAGAACAGTTGAGACAGGAGCCCCAGGTATACTCACTTGAGAGACAAACTCAGTGAGACTTGGCTTCTATAGGCCCAAGAGTCCGTTTCTCTTATCCTACCTGCACAGCAATCCATTAGATAGGCGTTTGCTTACGCCCCAAAAGGCAACCACAGTTAGAAACCAGGCAGGCTTCTTAATCGGAGTTGTGCTTTGTGTCCCCAAAGTGGGGGTGAGGGGCATCGCTCGACAACCCCCCCCCCCCCCCCCGAGACTCCTGGGCTCAGATGGGGCAAAGACTCTACAGAGATATACAAAAGCACCATCTCCTACCTCCGTCTCATCTTTTCTCTCTCATGTGCCTAGATAAGCTGACCCTCATAATAGCTTCTCTGGGAGCTTCTTGATCCAGGCCTGGGAGGGACATGGCTTTATCTGAGGGCCTTCTCCAGAGCCCTGCCACCCTGGCCTGGGTCATTCAATTAGCTGGCTCTCCCTGGGATAAACCCCAGGTCTGCCTGATTGACAGGATATCTCCTCTTATATTGGTGTGAGATGGGGGTGGAGGAAAGAGACCCTCCCCAAGCTTTGCCTGGCATGACAAGGAAATACAGTGATCATGGGGCATTTATCCCATCTCTGCTCTTCCAAAGCAACCGTTCAGCAAGCAAGAAGCAAATGCCTTTAGTAAAAGCCTGACTCCACGTCGTCTCACATCAGATCGAGGCCTGCAGTTCCACCACCCATTTTTTTAAAAAATGAACCGGATCCTCCTTTAGAGGGACCCTCCTCCCACCCCCAAACAGCTGCATTGGGATAAATCTCAGCTTCCCATGCCCACCCAATGCAATCCGTTTGCTGAGATCCATCAGTCTCCATCACATACACACACAGAGAGAGCTATAACAAAGCCGGCTCCTGGTTACCAATGCCTGTGCAAGCATCGCAGGGCTGAAAATGCTGGCTAGCGCTCTTCAGGGGGGGAGGGGGATGTACCTTGCGCCGGGGAAGGCAGATGAGGAGGGAGACTCCACATTCAACGCTGCACCATCTTCCTTGTCAAGATCTCTTGTGCTGTTTTTCACATCTTTGCTTCCTGGGGCCCGCTGGATCTCAGGCTATCCTTCCAGCACCCTGCTTCTCCGCCTCCCGGTTTTGTTTTTTAACAAAATCCAAATAGATATATGTATACATGCAGAGAGCAACGTCTAAAGGCGAAGACCTGCTGGCTGCTCTCTGTAGAATAAATGGGAGAGGAAAGGATTGCTCTGCCCTGCCCCTAGCGGCGAGAGCGGGGAACTGAAGCCAGAGGACTCTGCGGAACAGTTGACAGCAGTTGACCTGGAGTTATTACACACGTGTTCCGTCTGCCAGATACTTCCTCTTTTTCCTGCCACCCACCTCCACACACCCCGAAACATAATTGCTGACAAATGGTAGGAAGGGTTTTCCCTCTCTTGTTGTCTAACTGCACCCAGTTAAGAAACTGTAACTCAATACCGTTAATAATCAATAGATCATTTTTGTGGTCGAGATATTCCCCTACTCGCCCCCCCCCCCCGACTTTTATGACTTTAACCACTGCAGGCTAAAGGAAGAAATTCAGCTGTGACTCCTGTTCCAACCCCTGCATCAATCTGGCCAGGAGAAAGCTTCACCTGCTGAATTTCTGCCGGAGGGGATGGGGTGGGGGGACTGCTAAAAGTAGAGGAGCCTTACAGGAAAGGTTGGTTTTTGTACACAATGTCACAGCATGCTCCCTCACAGGGACGTTGTGAGGACAGAGCTTAAAAACCACATGTTATGTGTTAGCTGCATTAATGCAAGTCACCCATTATGAGATGTAGCAAATTGAAGGGGAGACCATGTCACCTTCTTAGTCCGATCTGTGGTTGCCAACAATCTTGGAGAAGAAAATGTCCTATTTCTTGAACAGAAGCTTAATGGGATTTTATTGACCAGGTGATATTACTTACCTCTCTGTCAAGAAAATCTTCCGTTTCCCATTGCCACACATTAAGCCTCTGGCATAGAGAGTCAGCGTGGAGTAGTGGTTAAGAGCAGGTGGATTCTAATCTGGAGAACTGGGTTTGATTCCACACTCCACCTGAGTGGCAGAGGCTTATCTGGTGAACCAGACGTGTTTCCGCACTCCTACATTCCTGCTGGGTGACCATGGACTAGTCACAGTTCTTTGGAACTCTCTCAGCCCCACCTTGGGTTAGTCACAGTTCTTCTGAACTCTCTCAGCCACACCTACCTCAGAAGGTGTCTGTTGTGGGGAGAGGAAGGGACAGGATCTTGTAAGTCCCTTTGAGTTTTCTTACAGGAGAGAAAGGTGGGATATGAATCCAAATTCTTCTTCTTCTATTTTATTTATTTTGCCATTTATAGTTCATCTTTCTCGCTTGAACTCAACGTGGATTTCACATAGTGAGTCAATATAATCCACAAGATGGGGGTATTTGATAAGCAATACAATGGGATTAGGGAAGTGGTGGGATTCAAATAATTTAACAACCGGTTCCGGTGGTGGAATTCAAATAATTTAACAACTGGTTGTTTACAAGCACCATTTTTCATTTCATTTCATAACCTTTATTGGCATAAGTCATAAGCACCATTTTAACAACTGGTTCTGCCGAAGTGGTGCAAACTCGCTGAATCCCACCACTGGATTAGGGTGATAGAATCAATCAAAAATAAAAAAAACCAGAACTGAAGCAAAGCATAAACATTAATCTTAACATGACACACGAAATGGTACAAAAATTACATGAACTGATTCTAGTTTGAGTAAATCACAGACCAGAGTTCCTAATAACATCTATGTAACTTTTGCCCCTTCCGCACAGGCAAAATAATGCGTTTTCAAACCATTTTCACAACTGTTTGCAAGTGGATTTTGCTATTCCGCACAGCTTCAAAGAGCACTGAAAGCAGTTTGAAAGTGCATTATTCTGCATGTGCAGAATGAGCCTTTGAGAATCATTTCATAAGGTGCAACTCTATCGCCTACCTAGAAAAGCTGTCTTGAATAATTCAGTTTTGTATAGTTGGTGGAAAGTCAGGAGACTTTCTAACCTCTTCAAGGAGGCCGTTGTACAAGGTTCTGGTAGGGACCATAAGAAGAAGAAGAAGAAGAAGAAGAAGAAGAAGAAGAAGAAGAAGAGTTTGGATTTATATCCCCCCTTTCTCTCCTGTAGGAGACTCAAAGGGGCTTACAATCTCCTTGCCCTTCCCCCCTCACAACAAACACCCTGTGAGGTAGGTGGGGCTGAGAGAGCTCCGAGAAGCTGTGACTAGCCCAAGGTCACCCAGCTGGCGTGTGTGGGAGTGCACAGGCTAATCTGAATTCCCCAGATAAGCCTCCACAGCTCAGGCGGCAGAGCTGGGAATCAAACCCGGTTCCTCCAGATTAGATACACGAGCTCTTAACCTCCTATGCCACCTATGGCACAAGTAAAAAGCTGTTGATTTGGCCAATTTGCAGGTTGTCATCTGCAGAAGACCTTGCTCTGATCAGCGAAGCGGTCTTGGTGAAGCATAGAGGGTCAGATGGTCTCACAAATATGAAGGTCCAAGGTCATGAAGGGGTTACCCAGGGTGGAGACACAGTCTCTCAATAATGCGGGGGAAATTTGCTTAGAGCAGACTGCTTTTCAAATGCTGCAAGAGGTGGGCTAAGGAATCTTTAATACCAGTATACAGTGAAACCTCAGTTTTCATTGGTAATCCGTCCGAAAAGAATCGATGAAAACCAAAACCGATGAAAACCGAGGCAAACTTTTCCATAGGAATCAATGTAAATCCAATTAATCTGTTCTAGGCACTCCAAAAAACATACCAAAAGCACATTTTTGGTGAATAAACATAGTGCTTAATGATGAACAGTAACAGACAATAACACTAGGACCAGCTTCAGAGCCAGTGGACCAATGTCGCACCAGAAAGATGTCCAAAGAGGTCAGTCTCTGACTCCTCTTTAAGATTTGTCTGAAATGGGGCAAGACATTG
Organism: Sphaerodactylus townsendi; assembly: GCF_021028975.2. Classification (NCBI taxonomy): domain Eukaryota; kingdom Metazoa; phylum Chordata; class Lepidosauria; order Squamata; family Sphaerodactylidae; genus Sphaerodactylus; species Sphaerodactylus townsendi. Next base: position 178,910,153 of record NC_059427.1, on the reverse strand, counting down.
TCATTAAACAAGTTGCAGACACGGCCTGCAACAGCTTTGTGCGGGTGATTTTTCTCCACAACCCCTGCACCTTACTGCAAATTGATGAAAACCGAGACAAATTTTTCACTGAAAAAAATCGATGAAAACCGAAGGCAATGAAAACCGAGGTTTCACTGTATATGGAGATCAGCTCTCAGAATAAAATCCACAGAGGGGAATATAATGCAAATTTGACCGTCCTTATTGTAGGGATGAGGGGGTTCACAAGCATCTGATTCAATTCAGCAAACATGCACACACAGAGTTCCTCAGATATAGACAGGTTGGGAAATAAATTTTGGAATAGAAATAGGGTCTAGAGCAGACCTGGGCATTATACGGCCCGCGGGCCACATCCGGCCCACCGGATGACCCTGACTGGCCCCCCTGCCTTTTGGCCCGGCCCTCCACAATAATATTTTCTGTTTCTTATGCGGCCCCATGGAAAAAATAATTGCCCACCCCTGGTCTAGAGTATATGGACAATACGACCTGATCATGAAGTGAAGAAGATTCAGGGTTCAGAGCCAAATGGCCAGCATCTGGTTCCGTGTGTGTGTGTGTGTGTGTGTGTGCGTGCGTGCGTGCGCGCGCAACGTGTTGGGGACAGCAACAAAGACAGAAAGACGTCAATGGTGCTGGACGACGGTTTCGGGGTGTGGGTAGGATCTTCATAGAATAAAGATTCACCTCTGGGGGTGTCAGGACAGTCTTTAGGGGATGTTTGGACAACCTCTGGGTGGTGTGTGGGTGGAGGTTTGAGAAACAACGGAGTGCACTGCAAGGTGGTCCAAAAAGTTAGTTATAGAAGGGAGTGTCTGTAATCAGGGAAGGCAATGATATCAGGCGTCTTCTTGTGGCTGAAAATGAGTATTCATTCAGCAGGGCTACTGTATCACATTGAGAACATATCCTTGGCTGTGAAGCTGAAAATGTGCTGACATGACTAGCAGGCTGAAAACATGAGAACCAGAAAACAATTCTTTAGGCTGACCTGGCTAATACCAGGGAATGGGCTCCCCATCTATGCAATGCCAACGTCACCTTTCTAGGCTGGCACGTGGGCAGGGGGACTTGAGAAGCACCCCCTACTCTGCTGTACCAGGGTCAGAGGTGGGATCCAGCAGGTTCTCACCAGTTCCCGAGAGTGGGTTACTAATTATTTGTGTGTGCCGAGAGGGGGTTACTAATTGGGTCCGCTTTTCCATCTCCACGCCCTCTCCTCCCCGAGAGGCAGACTGCCTTTGAACGTGAAGGTTCCATATAGCAATTGCGACTAATAATGTAACTCCCTGAACTGGGTTAATCCCTTCCAGGTACTGCAATTCATGGATTCTCAGCCTTTCGTACCTTTTATCTCACCAGTCTCTATCAAAGAACCTGTGTGTTTCACCCTTGCTGTGTTCAGATTTGTGAGTTGGGGCATTTTTTATAATGTGATGATGATTTAGAAATGACCTGGTGCAAAACAAATTTTTTGGGGTCGTGGTGGGGTGGCTGCCCATGGGGCGGGGGGGCATCCAACTCAGGTTTTGCCCAGGGCTCAGGTTTGCCTAGGTATGCCTCTGCCCCCTTTGCTGAGGGGGGGCTGGCGAGGGAACCTGTTACTAAAATTTTTGGATCCCACCACTGACCAGGGTGGTATGCTTACAAAGGGCTTTGTATGTAATAACCAATACTTAAAATTAGCCTGGTAACTGATGAGCAGCCAGTGGAGTAATTGTAAAATAGGAGCAATATGCATATTCCATCTAGTTCTTCATAATAACTGTGGTGTGGGTCCAGGTAGCTAGATCAGCCGTATCAAGGCCACCTTATGGGCCAGGCTGAATTGGGAGAAAGACTTTTTTACAACTACACTAACTTTCTTCTCCAGCTATAACTTTCTCCTCCCCCCTTCCCCTGGCCCCTTCTTTTATTAAGTGAGGGGTTTGTCTCATCCCTCCCACCCTTTTTAAGATTTACCTGGGCTCAGGAATTTGGATGTTTTCGCCATCTTGTTTTAGGAAAATGTGTAGAGCTTTAATTATTTAATGTATGGTGAATAGTTTATAGATTTATTGTATTTGTTATATAATTGTATATATATAAGAACATAAGAACATAAGAACAAGCCAGCTGGATCAGACCAAAGTCCATCTAGTCCAGCTCTCTGCTACTCGCAGTGGCCCACCAGGTGCCTTTGGGAGCTCACATGTAGGATGTGAACGCAATGGCCTTCTGCGGCTGTTGCTCCCGATCACCTGGTCTGTTAAGGCATTTGCAATCTCAGATCAAAGAGGATCAAGATTGGTAGCCATAAATCGACTTCTCCTCCATAAATCTGTCCAAGCCCCTTTTAAAGCTATCCAGGTTAGTGGCCATCACCACCTCCTGTGGCAGCATATTCCAAACACCAATCACACGTTGCGTGAAGAAGTGTTTCCTTTTATTAGTCCTAATTCTTCCCCCCAGCATTTTCAATGAATGCCCCCTGGTTCTAATATAATTGTATAACCTATGGCACTCCAGATGTTCATGGACTACACTTCCCATCAGTCCCTGCCAGCATGGCCAATTGGCCATGCTGGCAGGAGCTGATGGGAATTGTAGTCCATAACATCTGGAGTGCCAAAGATTCGCCACCACTGTCATAGGATGTATGTTGTGAGCGGGGAGGGGTAAGGAGTTTGTAAGCCCCTTTGAGTCTCCTATAGGAGAGAAAGGGGGGATATAAATTCAACTCTTCTTCTTCATCAACAGTGACAGACTCTAATCCTCCACTTGTAGCCAATTGGCAGGGACATGCTGGCAGGGACTGATGGGAATTGTAGTCCATGAACATCTGGAGTGCCATAGGTTCGCCACCACAGGTATGTTATGGCGCAGCAGTGGCGTAGTGGTTAAGAGCAGGTTAAGTGGCAGAGCGGGGAATCAAACCCGGTTCCTCCAGATTAGAATGCACCTGCTCTTAACCACTACACCACTGCTGCTAAGCAGAGTTGTATGTGGACACTGCTGTAAAATTACCATCTGCATATGGCAGTGGTTGCGAACCTATGGCACGCGTGCCAGAGGTGGCACTCAGAGCCCTCTCTGTGGGCACTCATGCACAGAGTTCATCATGTGGGAGGGGGGTGGAAAATCAACCCCCCCCCACACACACACACACACATCTAGGCTGGTCTGGGCATGATCCTTTACCTGGGAGTAAGCTCGGTTGCTGGCAATGGGGCTTGCTTCTGAGTAAACCCTCCTAGGATCATGATTCACCCATTTGAAGCGTTGTATGGTTGCTTCACCAAGCTTACTCCTGAGTAACGCATGCCTCGGAGCCAACCGTTTTTTCTAAACTAAAACCTCAGTATTCAGGTTAAATTGCCGTGTTGGCACTTTGTGATAAATAAGTGGGTTTTGGGTTGCAATTTGGGCACTCGGTTTCGAAAAGGTTCGCCATCACTGGCATATGGCGTTTCAATATGTGATTTCTCCTTGATTAGACTGTGTCTAAAATAAAATTATTGGAAATCATTTGGCTGAAACTCTATGCAACTGCTAAATAAGTAAATAACCTCAAAATCCTTCTACCTAGCATGGACATTTAAATATAACCATTATGTGTGAAAGGACATGTCTAGCTCATTGGATTTTCTTTATAATTTACTGGATTTCAGATTAAAGATTTTGGGACTCTATGAAGATTTACTGGGGTTAGGGTTCCCAGCTCTGGGTTGAGAAATACCTAGAGATGTTGAGGTGGAGCCCCAGGAGGCCATGGCTTGGGGAAGGGAGGGACTTCAGTTGGTTAAAACCAGAGGTGGGATCCAGCAGGTTCTCACAGGTTCCCGAGAGTAGGTGACTAATTGTTTGCGTGTGCCGAGAGGGGGTTACTAATGGGTGATTTTGCCCCGTGATTTTTGCCTGAGTGACGCCCCTCCTCTCAGCAGTAGCGCGCAGAACTTGAAGCAGTCTGGCAGGAGGTGCACCGGCGTGCGTGGCAGCCTGCGGCTGCGCGCATTCGTTTCCCGCCCACGGACCGGCGCAGCGGCTGCGTCCTTGCCACAGCCCCGCCCAGGAAGGCCCGCCCCCGGAATGCCCGGCCACACCCCCGTCGTGCCCCGCCCAGCCCCATTGGCACTACGCCACAGTTTGAATCCCGCCACCATGGGACCCTGTTACTAACATTTTTGGATCCCACCACTGGTTAAAACCATAGAGTCCACTCTCTAAAGCAGCCATTTTATCCACGTGAACTGATCTCTGTAGCCTAAAGATCAGTTATGATAGCAGGAGATCTCCAATCACTATTTGGTGGATGACAATCCTCGCTGGGGTGCTGATATCCAAGCTAGTTTTATATCATGTATGCTGGCTTCCATTTGCTTTTCAGGCTCCAAACAAGGCACCGTTGACCTATAAAGCCCCAAATAGCTCCTGTGTTACAATCTTTTTAGAAAGAACTCTGTCCAAGTGCATTGTCACACCACCTGGATAAGGAGTACATTTTTAATGGTCCCACCCACATACGTGTCGTTTCCTGCTGCCAGCCCCTCATGGCCACCATTGTCCCTGCTGTGTTCCTGCAGGACTTTTGAAGGCTTAAAAAGTAGCAAATTGGGTTACTAACCTCCAGGAGAGGCAAAGCAGGGGACAAGCAGCTATACTGGGGTCCCGGTAGGATAATCTCATTTGATTTTGCTATAATTGTAATTTTGACTGATATTAACTATAATATTATTGACTTCTTAGGGAGCATGGTAGCTTGTAAAAACACTGGAGAGGCATACAAGCAAATTTACTGTTCTTTATTGAGCTACATCAAAAGTCTTCCAATGTAACAATTTGTAGCATAATATAGTGATCTTATAGCTTGCTTATAGATGCAGTTAATTTTGTTTATTGTTATTTCAGAAAAATTATTCAGCCCACCTTGGGGAAACTTCTGATGACATACCTATTGACACATTTTGGTATAGCTAAATAGAGTATTTTGAGGAAATTATACAGCAATGTAGTGGAAGAAAGGGGTCTATTTTGAAACTCATTTTATTATTTTTAGGTCGTTTTCCCACTTACCATCTGCTGCGCGCTACTCTACCAAAGTAGCGCGGGTCCCCCGGCACTCCCCACTACAGGGGCGGCGACAACGCAGCCGCCCTGACGCTGCCCGTCTCGTGCCCCCTCAGCGCGCATCATTCCTGGCGCTCCTCAAAACGGCGCCTTTTGATGACCCCGCGCAGAGCGCGAGGTCGTGGGGAAGCCCGGGAGCGCGCCAGAAATGACGAGCGCTGAGAGTAGCGCGCAGCAAAGGGTGGTCATGGTAAGTGGGGAAACGACCTTAGATATTGGGTTTGAAGAAGGTGAACTGAAATAAATAACTTATCTGGAAATTATATCGCCCTAAATCATATATATATTGAAAATGAATGAATATTGTTGAATCTTTTACAAAAGGAAGCCCAGGATCTGTAAGAGGCTTCCGTTATATATGTATGTTAATTTGTAAATAAGACAAAATTAGAAAATATCTTGGTTATTTCATTTACTGGAAAACATTTGTACAGTCTTCTTGGCTTAAATATCTTCATATATTACCTGTAAAACAAAGAAAAAGAGTTAGAATTGTTTAAAAAACTATTGTGAATAAAGATTTACAGGTGCTTATACACCTTTTACACCTTTGGTGCAGTGTGGCATTGGCTAAACCTGCAGGAGAGTCCTGCAGATCTCCTGGAACTGCATCTCATCCCCTGTCGGCAGAGTTCCATTCCTTTGGAGAAAATGGCAGATTTGGAGGGAGGCCTGTATGGCTTTATAGAAGGAGAAAGAGAAGGAGAAGAGGAGGAGTAGGAGTTTGGATTTATACCACCCCTTTCTCTCCTGTAAGGAGACTCAAAGGGGCTTACAATCTCCTTTCCCTTCCCCCACCCCCACAACAAACACCCTGTGAGGTGGGTGGGGCTGAAAGAGCTCCAAAGAGCTGTGACTAGCCCAAGGTCACCCAGCTGGCGTGTGTTGGAGTGCACAGGCTAATCTAGTTCCCCAGATAAGCCTCCACACTCAAGTGGCAGAGTGGGGAATCAAACCCGGTTCTCCAGATTAGAGTGCACCTGCTCTTAACCGCTACGCCACTGCTGCTCCTATACCCCCAACCTAAGGTCATTCCGTTGCCCAAATCCTGCCCTCCTTGGTGGCCCCCCAATCTCCAGGCATTTTTCGACCCAGGCTTGACAACCCTACTGACTATAATGCTATAGCAACTGTGGTTTTTAAGCCTTCTGATTGGGTAAATTGGCAGCCAACCAGGGCTAATAGCAAGTCTACAGAGGACCTCCCACAAGGAAGCTTCATTGCCCAACTGCCCACTTCTGCATTTGCACCCACAAGGCCAGCAACATGGAGAATCCTGGGCTATCTTCCCATTATTTTATTCCCATTCCTGGAGAAGATTTGTCTGCTAAATATATGTGTGTTGCTAATGGTAAAGGAGAGAGGAACAGATCTGGGTTTTGTTTTTTAAGTGGCCACTCTGTATATCTGGCGTGGCTCATGAAGCAGATGATCAAACATAACGAAGGACACGAGAATTGTGTTCCACTAATTACAAAGAAGGCTGAAAACTTGCCAAATTCCTCTCTTCCAGGGACAGAGCTATTAGTAGAGAGGCCAAGAGAGCCGTGACTCAGACGCCCCAAGTTCAAATGACTCAGAAGTCTTCGGTTCTGTCATGAATGCACTAAATGAGAAGTCTCCATCCATAAAAAAGAAAATGAGAAGTGAAAATTAATATATACTGGAGTCACAGATGGGAGGCTAGCATATGGACCCCATATGTCTCCCAGTGGTGGGATTTAAATAATTTAACAACCGGTTCTGGTGGTGGGATTCAAATAACTTAACAACTGGTTGTATACAAGCACCATTTTAACATCCGGTTCTGCCGAAGTGGTGCGAACCTGCTGAATCCCACCACTGGGTACGCCCCTGCTTTGAACATCTCTTGCCTTGGAAACCAGCATTTTCTACCATCTCCAACAGCAGTCATTTTGTCACTGGCTCCGTTGGTTCAGAGATCAGTTCCCCTGGAGGAAATGGTAGCTCTGGTAGGTAGACTCTATGGCAGTGATGGCGAACCTTTTTGAGACTGAGTGCCCAAATTGCAACCCAAACCCCACTTATTTATCGCAAAGTGCCAACTCGGCAATTTAACCTGAATGCTGAGGTTTTGGTTTAGAAAAAACCAGTTGGCTCCCCCTTCCTCCGCCCCACCTGCTCGAGCAGGGGCCAGCCTGCTCTAGCCTCCAGCAAGACCTACGCGCACCGCGCTGTGCCTCTCTAGGATCTCTTCCTCCTCTGCCCTCCCCTTGTGCAGCAGCCACCCAGAGCACAGGCACCAGGCCCGCCAGCCGAGTCCTCCCTGCTCACCACAGTGCTTGCACATCGTGCTCAGTGGCCCAGGCCAGCCTAGATGTGTGTGTGTGGGGGGGTGATTTTCCGTCCCCCACATGACGAACTCCATGTTCGCGTGCCCACAGGGGTCCACTACCCACTTACCTCACTAAACTGCAACGCCGCTGCGACCCCGCAATGAAAAGCCTCCGTGGCTTCTGACCATGGAGACATTTGTTCCCCACACGTTTGCAATTCTTGAAATAACGCGGGCAGCAAAGAGCGGGAGTTCCGTTGCAATGAGGGGAATGGAGCGCTCCGATTGGCCGTCGGTTCCGAACGTAATGTAGTCATGAGGATTACCGTGAAAGTGGCGGCCAGCCGGTGAGGTCTCCAGTGTGATTGGCTGGGAAGGAGGTTGTTTTATATGATAGGTTTTGCACGGCGTGAGTCGCGAGCGATCATCAAGAGAAGCTAACAGCCCTCTATTAAAAGGCGATGCGGCACAATGCTGGCAGCGTCAGCAGTAAATCGTTGTGGCTGCGCTTTCTGTGGAACACGTCATCAGCAGTGTTTGGAAGTGAAAGCAGAAGCCAGCGCTTGCATACGCCGCGCCCTCTTGTACTTCCTCATTAAGCTCGGCGCCCGACATTTTCCGGCTTTGCGCCGGCCACGGGCTTTGAACAAAGATTGAGACGCATGAAGGCGTGACTTCGACTGGATGTGCGACGCGATGTCCTCGTCATCACTACGGCGCACTTTTTAGACAGGGACACCCCACTTAACAAGATGGGGCTCCCTGATGTTCCCTGATTCAGGCCGTGAGCTCGCGCGTCTGGCGAATCAGCACAGCATAAACAGCCCGAGGTTCCCCACAACCCAGCGGCGCACCAGCGGGAGTTTTTTAAAAAGTTGCTCTTTTTAGCGGAGCTAATTTGCCGCGCAGCCAGGAGGCGGGAGAGAGGTAAATCCCTGGCAGCCGCGCAGTGAGCGCCAGAGATGTGGGGAGCGTCCAGGACCCCCGTGGCTTTTAAAGAGGTGACCCCGCGGCTTATGGTGAGTGGATAGTGACCCAGAGAGGGCTCCAAGTGCCACCTCTGGCACCTGTGCCACAGGTTCGCCATCACTGCTCTATGGTATCCCACCCCCACTGAGTCCCCCCACAATTCCATCCTGCCTAGGTGGAATTCTCCAGGAATTTCCCTAGCCATGATATGCGTTAGTGAATTGGGATCAGGTCCCCAAAGACTCAGGCCCCTTCCGCACACGCAAAATAATGCGTTTTCAAACCACTTTCACAACTGTTTGCCAGCGGATTTTGCTATTCCGCACAGCTTCAAAGGGCACTGAAAGCAGTTTGAAAGTGCATTATTCTGCATGTGCGGAATGAGCCTCGGAGTCCAATAAAAGTCTTTAGAGCTGAGAGGTATAAAAGAATAAAAAGGATTTGTTAAGCTGCAGCAAAACATTAGGTCTTCTGACCAAGGCAGAAACGAAGAATACACTTCAGGCACTTAGTTTTATAGTAGTTCATACATTAATCTGTAGTACATCACAAATTCATCACTGGTTACATTACTTCAGTCTATCCTTTTACATGTCACCACAGGTTAAGCCCCTTTCATACTAGTTCAGAGCACGTATGCACTAAAAGAGATGGGCTTTCCCCACCCATGGGTGGAGATTTTAATATTATAATGAACTTTCCTGGGCACCCTAGGGTGAAACCTATCATCCCAAAGAGCGGGTTGATGGAGGCCAGGCTGACATTATAAAACAATAAACAATTCACATTGTTATTCTCCTATCATAGGAAGAAGTGAGGAGGGGTTGGAGATCCAGAATCTATGGATGTATCCTTGAAGGTTGGAACATTGTGATATATTACAAAATCTACTGCCAGTAACAGAGCATTTGGAGAGCATAGCTCACTCATCAGGCCTCCTCCATCTGTAGGCAATAAAGCCTCTTTCTTCCTGACCAAGTGCCTAGAGTATGGGAGTGAGGGTCTTCTTTAGAAAGAATAACACTGCAGTCCTAACTCAGATAGTTATCTAAGGCCCAGTCTGCACCTGCAGAATAATGCACTTTCAATTCACTTTCAATCCACTTTGCAGCTGGGTTTTACTGTGCTGAGTAGCAAAATCTACTTGCAAACAATTGTGAAAGTGGATTGAAAATGCATTATTCTGCATGTGCAGAAGTGTCCCCAGTTTAACTGCTTTCTTCAAATAGCTGTTTCAAAGCCTACAATTCTAGCTGCATTTGCATGTTATGTTAAAAAAAAATCTGTTTCTTTTCTGAGTTTGGTTGCCTTTAATGAAATCAGACTATGCTATCATATCTGTTCTAAAAATATGAAAACCAAAAATCATTTTTCCAAAATGCTCTCTCTTAGCAATCCCAGAAGAGTGAGAAAAAGGAACATAGAGATACTGAGATACCCTTGCAAGTCCTTGATGGTCACCCACATGTAGAATTCTAATCCCCTTCTGTAATTATTCTTCTCTCAATCTGCCCTTCTTTCGCCACCCCCACTCCCAATTTATTTAATTTGCTTATGATGGGGTGGGAGAAGAACTTTTTTATGCTATATGATCCAATCCAATCCAAAAACCATTATTATTATTATTATTATTATTATTATTATTATTATTATTATTATTATTATTATTATTATTATTAATTGTTTTTATAAACCGCCCTCCCCGGAGGGCTCAGGGCGGTGAACAAGACAAATAGATAGAGCACGATAAAATCCATAATATCAAGATTTAAATAATCATTAAATATGGCTCTATATGTTAAAACAACCCCATTAAAATGCAGCATCCTAATATCAAATGTACCGATGGCGTCCTACTAATAATCCCCTAAGAGAGAAGGGGAGAGGGAGGGGGGACGGCAGGGTCCACAGATGTTATAAAGAGGAGGGGAGGCATCAGGCGGACTCCCCAAAGGCCAGTGGAACGAGCTCCGTCTTGCAGGCCTCTCTTGCGAGAAATTCATTAAAAGATCCCGCGGGCCAAGAATCGCGTAGCTGCATAAACCAGAAGTACCATACATTCCAAGTACAAAAACAGGATCATTGTTATATATCATGTAGAACATGGATTAAAAATGTAGCAACTGCTTCAGAAATTTCTACATTAGGGCTGTTCAGTAGCTTAGACATTTTTAGTTTGTCTGAGAGAAACATAAATTCTAGAGGTAATATGAGTTTTGCAAATGGAACCTGAAATGCTTTCATTGTTGTTGCCATCCTCAGGACTTGTACTGATATTTAAGTTGTAGTTTTAATTGCTTTTGGTATTTATGCTTGCTACATTCTACGTGGAATGTTGTGTTTTGTATTATTATGCATGTCAACTGCCCTAAACCCGGCTCTGGCAGGGAAAGGGTGGGATAGCAAGCCAATACAATAAAATAACAATTAAAATGTTAATCCGTCACTAAATAATCAGATGTTGCCTGCAGTGTTTTATCATGTCTCCTCGTTTCAGTTGTACACGATCCGATCTGTCATTGCAACATCCTTAATTACACTGAATAAAATAACCCTAATGGCTGAGTCTCTAGGATTTCTCTCTAACTAGCCCAGATTGAAAGGATCTGTGTATTTAAGGCAAACGTAATCCCTTCCCTCCCTAAAACACAGCCCTGGGCAGCAAAAGAGTAATCCATATCTGGCCACTCTCATCTGCAGCAAAAACCCTCGCTGAGTGGGCTGTGCAACCGCTGAAAATGTACAGGCTTCAAAACAGTATGTACCACTTTGGGACAGTACAAAGCATTCCATTATCTCTCCTGCTGAATTCCCAATGGAGCCATTCTACACAAGGGAGAGGCTCTGGGGTCCAGCACAATGCCTGATTCATGGAGCCAGTGCTGGTGTTAACTCCAAAGAGAAAAGAGCCTGCGGGGGAGCTCAGGCTAATGTTCAATCTGTTATCATCAGATTGCTATGACAGCCTGGCCAGGTAATACCAATTGGCTGTTTAATTTATGTAATGATAAGGTTAGGGCTTATTACAAAGTCAAACTTTTTTTTTCTTTTTGCAAATTGGATCAGCATCCTGTGACAGAAGGGGAGCACGTGAAGAAAGGATGGCTCCAGCAGACCCAGAAAGATTGCTATCTAAATGCAGCTGTGGAATACAATCGCTGGAACGCACTTTATGCATGTACATGGTCGCTGCATAATGCCTCCCTCCTTCTCCTCTGATGTCATCAGGCATGTCTCTTGAATTGTAGCCTGGTCCTTGTTAGGAGGATTTTTAAGCAAGGATTTTTGCGGGACGCCAATTTAATGTAGCAATCGCTGTTTTAACTTAATATTTTAGAGTTTATGGGGCTGAGTTCTTAATATTAGGTATTATTTATTGGTTGTTACTTACTCGCTCCTCTTGTTATTTGTATTTTATGCTGATTATGCTGTACACCGCCCAGAGCCCTCCAGGGATGGGGCAGTATACCAAATTGAATTAATAATAATAATAATAATAATAATAATAATAATAATAATAATAATAATAATAATAAGAAGAAGAAGAAGAAGAAGAAGAAGAAGAAGAAGAAGAAGAAGAAGAAGAAGAAGGGGAGGGGGAGGAGGAGGAGGAGGAGGAGGAGGAGGAGGAGGAGGAGGAGGAAACTGAAGGCCTGATTTTTGCTGCCCAGGAGCAAGCATTACGGACAAATGCAATAAAGACACGAATCAAAAAGTCCTACAATGACCCAAAATGCCGTCTCTGCAAAGAGGGTGATGAAACCGTGGAGCACATCATCTGCTGTTGTAAGAAAATAGCCCAAACTGACTATCTCGAACGTCACAATAGGCTAGCAGCAATGGTGCACTGGAACCTTTTCAAAAAGTACAGCTTGCCCTGTAGCAAGACCTGGTAGGAGCACAAGCCAGAGAAGGCCACAGGAAATGAAGAAGCAAAAATACTCTGGGACTTTAGAATACAGACAGACAGACACCTGGCACACAACACCCCAGACATAACAGTGATAGAGAAAAAACATGTTTGGATCATAGATGTTGCTGTGCCAGCTGACAGCAGGGTAGAGGACAAAGAGCTGGAAAAGATCACAAAATACAAGGACCTACAAATTGAAGTTGAACGATTGTGGCAAAAAAGAACAACAGTAATCCCACTAGTAGTCGGTGGTCTAGGAGGAATCCCAAGAAATCTTGAAAAACATCTGGAAAGCCTAAACTTGGACAGAACATCAGTCCACATGCTGTAGAAAGCAGCACTTCTAGGAACTGCACATATTCTACGCAAATACCTCTAATATCCTAGGTCCTTGGGAAGGACTCGATATTCAGAGATGAATCCAGACACTTGTGCTGTGTTGTTATGTGTAGTATAATAATAATAATAACAACAACAACAACCACCACCACCAGCAAAGGTGGTCCCAGTGGTGATCGGCACACTGGGTGCAGTGCCTAAAGACCTTGGACGGCACTTAAAAACAATCGGCGCTGACAAAATCACCATATGTCAGCTGCAAAAGGCCACCCTACTCGGCTCTGCACGCATTATTCGTCGATACATCACACAGTCCTAGATGCTAGGGAAGTGTTCGACGTGTGATATAATACAAAATCCAGCATATTGATCTTGTTTGCTGTGTATAACTGTTTTTGTATCAATAATAATAATAATAATAATAATAATAATAATAATAATAATAATAATAATAAAGCACACAACCGCAGAGTCACGTCAGTTGTTGGCTGGTGGTTTTGCAAAAGATGTTCAGGAAGACATTTGAGATTGAGTCCGACTTAAAAACTGTATCACGTGGACTGACCCCAGAAAAAAATCTGAGCTGTATTTGTACAGGGCTACTCCAGCATGAGAATGATTTCCCATTGTGCTAGAATTGCCAGTGGAAATGCAACTGCATTCTCCTTTTGTTTTGTTTTTTGCTTTCAAGTCACAGCTGACTTATGGTGACCATATATGATTTTTAAGGCAAAAGACATTCAGGTGTGTACCACTGCCTGTCTCTGTGTAATGTTCTTAGTGTTCCTTTGAGGTCTCCCATTCAACAACTTGCCAAGGTCAAGGCTGAGAGTGTGTGAGACTTGGCCCAAGGTCACCCAGCAAATTCCCATGGCAGAGTGGGGACTCAAACCTGAGTTTCTCAGATCCTTGTCCAATGCCTTAACCACTACACCACCACTCTGTAGTCTTCCAGCGTGGTGTAGTGGTTAAGATTAGATGGATTCTAATCTTTGATTCTCCACTCCTCCACCTGAGTGGCAGAGGCTTATCTGGTGAACCAATTGTGTTTCCGCACTCCTACATTCCTGCTGGGTGCCCTTGGGCTAGTCACAGTTCTTCGGAACTCTCTCAGCCCCACCTACCTCACAAGGTGTCTGTTGTGGAAAGGAGCTTGTAAGCCACCTTGAGTCCCCTTACAGGAGAGAAAGGTGGGATATAAATCCAAACTTCTTCTTCTTCTCTTCTTTCCATAGTGGTTATAATCTCCACGTGCCTGCCCGCCCCCTCCACTGGAGTACTGTTTGCTGGCTTTTTCAAAAATCCAGTTAGCAGCTATATCACTATAGTATAATGATGCTATAGCAATATACCTACTACAAAAAATTTTAAAGCTGCCCCAAAGTCTGCCACTGGTGGGGGAAATTGGTGGGTGAGTGGGGAGACCTCCCACCTGCCACTTCCTTCCTTACCCACTGTCATGTGGCAGGGAATCCAGGGGAAAAATTGCCAGAAAAGTGGCATTGCACCAACAGCGGATATACGGAAACGAAGTCACATCACCAACACAAGGTAGTGGGATTCACCAAAACTCTGTGGTGAAATCAGAGTGTCACACCTGTGTCACATGAGTGATGTGACATCACGTCTACATATTTGCCAGGCATTTGTCCCCAGCCTTGGCCCCATCTTTCTGCGTAGGGCGAGAGAAGATACATAGAGAAAATGATATGGGATGGATTTGGAAGTACAAAAATCCACACCTTCCTATCCACACTGTGACCACTGTGACCAAATCCACTTGGAGTATAATTTTTCTGAAAATATCCAGCTGCCTTCAGACAAAGGTCAAGATTTAAAAGAGGTGACCCTCGGAAACTGATCTCACCATTATTCTGTCTTCCCTGTCTATTTTCTGGACTTGTCTCTTGCCCTTCCCGCATAGGGTTCAGAGAGCAATCTGAAGCAAGACTATTCAGAAATCCATTCTTCCAAAAATGTGCTCTTAGATTTCCAAAAATCTGCCTGCCTCACAACGTGCCTGACAAAAAGGCTGAGCTGGAGGAGAGTGATTTAGTCAAAACTATGCATAGGCTGCGCTGAAATAATTCTGAAATTGGGTCCCTTCCACCAAACCCGGGGCAAGACATTTGACAACTAGTTTTGAAAAGAATCAATGAAGCCTGTTGGAGATGATCACAGGCCAAAGGACTCAATGATATCATAATGAAATTATTATATTTTAATGGAGCAGGACTGAAATCCATTGTAATGGTTCTTGCGAGTATCATCTGCATTTACAGCATTGCTTTATACCTAGTAATCCATTTTCTGTACTGTTTGTAGTATGCCTTGCCTCAGACACTTCGTTATTCTCGACTTCTACAAACCTAGGCTGTTTCCGCATGGGCAGAATACAGCGTCCCAGGGACGCTAAAAACAGCTTCCCTGGGGAGAGGTTCGTATGGCGCAGCAGCGGCAGCCTTGCAACCCCTGAGCGGCGCGAAGCCGCTGTTTCCAAACCTCGCTCCCTGGACGAGGTTTTTCAGAAACAGCAGCTTCCAATTGCTGCCGTGTGAATGGCAGTGGCTGGAAGGCGCCATTCCCCCCCTTTCCCAAACGCCTTACCATCCCTCCGACCTTCCGGCGCGTCGCCCAGGCCAGGGGACTATCACGCAGGGCAGGGGGGCATGTCCCCTGGCCTGGGTGACGCGCCGGAAGGTCGAAGGGACTGTAAGGCGTTCGGGCGACGGCACATCCTCTGCGCAGGCTGCGCCATCTTCCCCGCCCCTACCGGGACCGTTCGTGCAAACAGTCCAGGTGGGGTATGTCGGCGTCATATACACCAACGCACCCCCCGAGCGTGGCCATGTGGAAATGGCCCTAGTCCAATTGCATTGTTTGTTGTTGTCTCCATTTCTTTATGTATTGGGATGTATCAATAGGAGTATAGTGTCTGGATCGAGGGATGTAATTATACCTCTTTATTCTGCATTGGTTAGACCTCACCTGGAATATATTGTGTACAGTTCTGGGCACTGCAAAGTTGGTCCACAGGAGCGCAACCAAAATGGTAAAAGATTTGGAATCCTATGAGGAGAGACTTAGGGAGCTGGGTGTGTTTAATTTGGTGAAGAGAAAGTTAAGAGGTGACATGATAGCCATGTTATCTGAAGGGATGTCATGTTGGTGAGGGAGCAAGTTTGTTTTCTGCTGCTCCAGAGACTAGGACCAGGAGTAATGGGTTCAAGGTGAAGGAAAAGAGATTCCACCTAAACATCAAAAAAAACTTCATGACAGTAAGGGCCAGTGGCTTAGCGCCAAGGGGGCGGGGGGCACTCGATGCACTGGGCACGTGCCGTGGCGGGTTTGTGGCGGGGACGTAGGAAGCATGCATGCCCCGGGGGCAGTTCCCCCTCGCTCCGGCCCTGATAAGGGCTTTTCGACAGTGGAATGTACTACCTCAGAGTATGGTGGAGCAGCAGTGGCGTAGGAGGTTAAGAGCTCGTGTATCTAATCTGGAGGAACCGGGTTTGATTCCCAGCTCTGCCGCCTGAGCTGTGGAGGCTTATCTGGGGAATTCAGATTAGCCTGTACACTCCCACACATGCCAGCTGGGTGACCTTGGGCTAGTCACAGCTTCTCGGAGCTCTCTCAGCCCCACCTACCTCACAGGGTGTTTGTTGTGAGGGGGGAAGGGCAAGGAGATTGTCAGCCCCTTTGAGTCTCCTGCAGGAGAGAAAGGGGGGATATAAATCCAAACTCCTCCTCCTCCTCCTTCTTTGGAGGTTTTAAAAGCGGGGCTGGATGACCATCTGTCAGGAGAGCTTTGATTGTGTGTTCCAGCATTGCAGGGGGTTGGACTTGATGGCCCTTGTGGTCTCTTCCAACTCCATGATTCTATGATAGCCTGATCTTATTAGATCTCGGAAGTTAAGCACCATTAGCCTTGGTAAGTATTGGAAGGGAGAGCCCCAAGAAAATCCAGGATTACTACACAAAGGCAGGCAGTGACAAACCATCTAGCCTTGAAAACTCTACAAGGTCACCATAGGTCAGCACCTCCCACCCCCGAATCTACCTTGAGTCTCAAAGAGAAAGGTGGGTTATAAATAGAGTGATTTCTTATCAAAATAAATTATGTCTTTGTTGAATACATTTCAACACATTCAATTGCTTGTAGGTCTAAGACAGCATTAATAGCAAAACCTGTCCTAAGTAGTAGACAGTCACATCTCTCCTGGGTTAACTAAAGTTTGGGATACACGCGCACATATAATGGAAAAAGGAGACAGTGAGTGGTGAATTTGGGTGAATCGGAGACATTGACAGTGCCATTCTAAGCAAAGTTACACCCTTCTAAACCTGTTGAAAGCAAGTAATACCCCTCTAAATGCAGAAGGGTATTGCAGTGCTTTGGATAGCACTGGAATCTGAGAGAACCAGATTTGAATTTGGGCCCTGCCCTGGATATTTGCTAGGTAACTTTGGGTCAGTTACTGTCTCACAAGACCTAACCTATCCTTAGCATAAGGATAAAATGGAATAGGATAGAATGTAAGGTGTTTTGGGTGCCCATTAGGTAAAAAAAGTGGAGAGTAAATACTAGAAGAAGATGAGTTTGGATTTATACCCCACCTTTCTCTCCTGTAAGGAGTCTCAAAAGGGGCTTACAAAGTCTTTCCTTTCCTCTCCCCCACAACAGACACCTTGTGAAGCAGGTGGGACTGATAGAGTTCTTAGAGAACTGTGACTAGTCCAAGGTCACTCAGCAGGCTTCATGTGTAGGAGCAGAGAAACAAATCCAGTTCACCAGATAAGAGCCTGTTATTGTGGAGGAGTGGGGAATTATACCTGGTCCCCCAGATTAGAGTTCACCTGCTGTTAACCACTAAACCTCCCTGGCTGTCAGGGAGTAAAATAAATAAGCGGGGGGGGGGGGGGTTAGTTGTGGCTTGTAGATTGTTGCAAAGCCATTTCACTGTAGTTTGTCTGTTTTGCTAATGGAAATTTTTTATGATATGTTGGTGATGATGGTGCTGTTTACTTTTGTACCCGACCCTTCCTCGAAGTGGATGATGTACACAATTCTCTTCTCCTCCATTTTATCCTCCTAACAGCCCTGTAAGGTAGGCTTTCAAATTATTAGATCACTCATGTCCCTTTCATGGTTAAAGCAACTGTTCTCTTGTATGTGGTAACCCTTTGTTGTTTTTTTATTTGGTATCCATCTGCTACTTCAAACGAAACTAAAAAGGGGAGAGGCAAACTACAGCTTTCTAATGTATGCACCACTGGTGATGATTAAACCATGGCTTCAATTTAATCATAGGATAAGGATAAGTCGAATGGGGCGGGGGGTGGGGGGGAGCTTATTTATGCATCCGGCTAGATTGCCAACTGCTTGCAGGTTGTTGAGGGCAGACATGTATCCTTGCTGCCCCCTAGTGGTGAAAGTACTGCAGAAACCATCCAAGGGGGAAATTAAATCTGGAGCAACTATGAATGTAATTTTTTAAAATGTAAACTTTGCTTCTGCAGCTTTCAGAACTGTATCCTAAAGAATACATCTTGCAATAGTGAGCAGCAGTGGCGTTGCGGTTAAGAGCAGGGGTACTCTAACCTGGAGGAACCGGGTTTAATTCCTGCTGTGCCACCTGACCTGTGGAGGCTTATCTGGGGAATTCAGATTAACCTGTGCACTCCCACACAAGCCAGCTGGGTGACCTTGGGCTAGTCACAGTTCTTTGGAGCTCTCTCAGCCCCACCTACCTCACAGGGTGTCTGTTGTGAGGGGAGGAAGGGAAAGGAGTTTGTAAGCCCCTTTGAGTCTCCTTACAGGAGAGAAAGGGGGAATATAAATCCAACTCTTCTTCTTCTCCTCCTTCAATATGCTGGAATATGCAGTGAGAGCTCAAAGAGCTATTCTAAGGGGCATAACGGGCCTCTCCTCCTCTCCTCCCTCTCCTTTATTATAACATCAAGTGGATCCACCGCCTCATCCCCCCTCTGGGGCTCTGGGTGAACTGAAGCTGGTGCCATCTTGTTTTAATGTTAGTTTAATGCTAAGTTTAATAATGTTGTATTTTTAATAAGATAGGGTTTATTATTAGAGCCATATTAACTTATATTTATTGGATTTTAATTTATTATTGTGCTCTGTTATATGTTGTTCACCGCCCTGAGCCCTTCGGGGAACGGCGGTCTATAAACCCAATAAATAAATAAATAAATAAATAAATAAATAAATAAATAAAAATAATAATAATAATAATAATAATAATAATAATAATAATAATAATAATAATAATAATAATAATAATAATAATAATAATAATAATAATAATAATAATGTTATAGAGTATATTATTTAAAGCTACCATTCTATCCACAGAACTGATCTCTGTAGTCTAGAGAGGAGTTATAATTTTGGGAGAACTGCAGGCCCTGCCTGGGGGTTGGCAACCCTAGGTACAAATGAAGAAAATTAATTTGTTGTATAACTTGGCTTGCTTGCATTATTCATCTGAAAGGACATTCTTGGGCACGCTCTTAATTACCCACTGCTATATGCTCATTAGGAGCTGTGTGGCAAGTGGTTAAGTGCTTGCACTTCCACTCACACGGTCAGGAGTTCGAGCCCCCTGTGGGTCAGATATCCTGGCAGCTGGCTCATGGTCAATTCAGCCAGCCAGCCATTTCTTGGTCAGTAAATAAGTACCTAGCTCATAGCTATGGGGTAAAAAATAGCCGGGGGAAAGCAATGGCAAACTTCCCCACAAAAACAGCTTGCCTATAAAATCACTGCTCGCAGTGGTACCCCAGGGTCAGACACGACTGAAGGAGAAACTTTACCTTTATACGCTCATTAAGTGAACCAGATGTGTTTCCGCACTCCTACATTCCTGCTGGGTGACCTTGGTCACAGTTCTTCAGAACTCTCTCAGCCCCACCTACCTCACAAGGTGTCAGTCGTGGGGAGAGGAAGGGAAAGGAGCTTATAAGCCACCTTGAGTCTCCTTACAGGAGAGAAAGCTGGGGTATAAATCCAAACTCTTCTTCTCTCTTCTAAGGGGGCCCATTCAAGGCAAATTTGATCCTCCAGAATCCTAAATCCTGGGTATGTTCTATTAACTCCATAAAGGTTTACACATAATACTAAAATTACCTCAGAGTCCCTCTTGCATCATATTACTCAAGGCTAGCTGCAGCCTTGCTTGGACCCTTGGTTACTTGCATGTCGTGCCTTTCCCATCATAGCTCTCAGCTTATGGAAAGATCTCCCTGAGAAGGCGTGTGTGTGCTGCAAAACTACTCAGTTTGCTAGGGCTTTTAACGGGGTGTAGGCTGCGGGCATTATTTTAAGGAGAGGGCGTTACTATATTTTTTAAAATGTAAGTGGCCTTGAGCTACACAAAAGACAGGGCCTAAATATTTTAATTACTTAATTAATTCATCTTAAATGAGTGATGCCTCCCTTCTTTCAATGATCTTGTAGCTCAACAATGCAAGGATGATCCTGTAGCCACTTCAACATCTCATCAGCCTCTACACTAACTGAAACGGGTATTGGGAAGAAGTTCCATTTTTTCCCATTGACTCCAGAAACTTTTGCCATTGGAAAACTGGGAAAGATCCTGTGTCTGCAATTAGGGCCACATTGCCAAACCATGAGCAGTGAGCCTCAGCAGATGCCGAGTCCTGCAGCTCTGACACGGGCCATTTGTGCATGCACTACTTACTGCGTGGTTGAAAAACAGTCAGTTCTCAACCTTTGCTTTGCAGTGGGGTTTTTATGTTTGCACCATCCTTCCCCCCCCCCCCCCGGCCACATTTTAAAATTTCATTGTGGTGGTCATCAATCCCTGAAGTGTCCCTATCCAGCTGATCTGCCATTTTGCCTTTTTCATTGCCAAGGTCTTTAGGAAATTGCCTGCTGGGTTCTTTTGGTGAGGGGGCTATCTGGTTTGTCGACAGCTTGCTGACTGCGGGAGTCCAAAAATTCAAGCTTCCCATTTTATTGTTGCTAGCCTGATCTTCCCAGATTTCAGATGTCGCTACTGCACATATTTAAACTACCCTGCAGGGACCCTCTGAAGTTGCACAATCGTGGCGCCAGCGGGGTGGGGGTGGCTTGCAGTGGCAGAGAGCCTTGTCAACTTCCCTGGTCAAAAGTGTGTAAAAGCACCCCTGGATCCTTCCAAAAGATGGAGCAGAGTGCCATTCTGTGCCTTTCACCATGCTATCTCTGCCCAGATTCTTAAAAACTCCAAGGACTGGGCCAGATCTACTGGCCCCCCTTCCCCCACACCACTGAAGCTGGCACCCCTTCTGCATCCTACCAGCAGTGGAACATAGGACCCAGCTGAAGCCCCCAGTGCAGTGTTTGGAGGTTGGTTCTTTCCCCACCTCTTACTGTCAGTCTCCATCCTGCAGCACCAAGCAAATGAGCAAGCCCAGAGCCCTCTTCATCCTGACCTGAGTGCCCACGCTTGCAAGAGGCTGGGGGCCCTGAGGCTTGCAATGAAACATCAGTCCATGGTGAGGTTGGTATCAAGCCAGATTGTGGACGATCGCTTTGTCTGATCACTGCACCCCTTTGCCTTGAGGGCCTCTGGTTTGCCCTTTTAGTTCCATCATAATCTTTATGAATCAGTCAATTCAACTGGGTTCACAGCACTATTGATAGACAGCACTGTGACTTTAAAAAAAGAAACCCATCGGGAGAGCCTCTCAAAACTATCAATTTTCCCATAATGGAGGAGTGTGGGAGGGAGGTGGGAAGTGGGCGGTGGAGTGGAAGGAACCGCTGTGCTGTGAATGGGAAAGGGGGGGGCAAGAAAATCTGAGGAAATCTTTTACCCATAGGGATCTCTTTTGTTTTCCTTGGGAAGGGTGGGAGAGCGGAATTGTTTTCATTCATTCATTTAGCCTTTATTTGGCATAAACAGTATAAAAAGTATAAAATCACATCTAAATCGCATCAAAATACAAACTTGCAACATATAACAAATTAAGTTGATTCATACATACTGTTGCTTGTGGGATATTTCCAGCAGAAAGTTCGCAGCCATTTCACAGAATGTAGCATCAGAATTATTTAATAAGAACAATAGTCCGCTTAGTTCATCCAGCTTGCTAGGTATCATAGAAAGCAACCTGGAGTATTTGACTCTAATACTTGCCGATTTAGGACAACGGAATAATTGGTGAGTTAATGTTTCTAATTGATTTGCACCACATGAACACACCCTTTTGCACATTTCTAGGTTGTTATATCTACCTCGTAGTATGGCAGAAGGGAAAACATTGAAGCGAGCGGAATTGTGTTGACAGAGCATTTACAAAACATGGAGAATCGCAAGCCTGCAAGTGGAGTCAGTGCCAAAGAGGGGGAAATGTGCATAAACAAAAATAAACCCTAATGGGAATGTGTGCTCAAAGTGATGGAGAATATATGTGCATAAGTGGCCATTGTTAATGGTGCATTTACACCATTTGGGGGAGCCCTTTGGGGGAGGGCGGTATAAAAGTGGAACTAATAAATAAAATAAAATAAATAAATAAAATTTATAGCTTGAAGATGCATTCCAACTAAGATATGTTTTTGCATTCTCAGTCCAAACGGTCAGGATGTTGTCAAGTGGATGCTGGTTATCAGAGCAATGAAACTGGGCTATGCACATGCAAGTTCTGCATACGTAGGGGACGCCTCACCTAACACTTCATAAATAATAATAAAGGGGAGGGGCACACTGGATCTGATGATTACTCCACAGGAGGCAAAAGTGTTGAACACAGTTTAGCAACAGTTAAAGGGGGTGGGTGCAAAAGCAAAACATGGTGAAGAAGAGAAATTCACCTACTCAAAGCTACAATTTTGTTGTATTTTGAAAGGAGAGGTAAAGTTTGGTGTCAGTTTTCCCCATCATTTGCAGTGCAATCCTTAATGGATCTATTTCAAATTCCACTGAAGCTTATTCAGTGGGACTTCTCTGAAGGAAGTGTTCTTAGGACTGCACTATCCCTTGAAATTTCTTGC
The DNA here is from genome assembly GCF_021028975.2 of Sphaerodactylus townsendi. Classification (NCBI taxonomy): domain Eukaryota; kingdom Metazoa; phylum Chordata; class Lepidosauria; order Squamata; family Sphaerodactylidae; genus Sphaerodactylus; species Sphaerodactylus townsendi. The sequence continues at coordinate 178,887,485 of NC_059427.1, read as the reverse complement.
AGACCTGCAATATGACATTGTATAAACACAGCCGAGGGAGAGTCCCATCCAATTTTTGAGTGGATGGTTGGCCTGTTAAGATCTTTTCCAAGGTTAAATTTTTTTTCCTGGAATATCTATGGAATATAAAAAATAAACAAGTGTGTAGCTGTTTGATTCCTTCAAAATCCAATTTTTTGTAACACCTTTTATCAATACCAAACAAAATAGCACAGTACGATGCATAAGCTTTTAAATTCTCTAGAACTATTAATCAGGCTGAATGTTTCAAAAATAAACAAGTGTGTGTGGGGGGGGAAGGAGGAGGGGGGAATAGTCTAAGAGCTCTGAAAGATCTTCCCATTTAAAAAAAATACCCAGCCTTATGAACAGTTTTGGCTAGCTCAAAAGCTTGCATGCTGTGTTATTTTCTCTTAAGAAAAAGGTATTGCATGATGACTGTTAGTGTTGATTAGTTACGCCTTTAACTTCACTCAAGTGTTAACAGCTAGAATTCTCAAGTCGTGCATACACAGGGATGGCATACAGAATGCTAATAAACTAAAGGCATCGAAACTGAATTTCACTGTTCCTCCAAGGAGCCTAGGACATGGCAGACCTTTTTTCTTTTTCATCCTCACAATAACGCTCCTGAGAGAAGAAGAAAAAGAAGATGAAGAGTTTGGATTTATATCCCCTTTCTCTTCTGTAAGGAGACTCAAAGGGGCTTACAATCTCTGTTCCCTTCACACACACACACCCGCCCCGCAACAAACACCCTGTTTGTTGGGGGGGGGGGGCTGAAAGAGCTCTGAAGAACTGTGACTAGCCCAAGGTCCCACAGCTGGCATGTGTTGGAGTGCACAAGCTAATATGGTTCACCAGATATGCGTCCACAGTTCCAGTGGCAGAACGAATCAAACCCGGTTCTCCAGATTAGAGTGTACCTGCTCTTAACCACTACACGATGCTGGCTAGTCAGAGAAAGTGTCAGCTAGCCCATGTTCGCCAGTGAGCTTCTATGCAAAGGGCAAGGGGCAATTCGGACTATTAAAAAATGCAGCCTTCAGACTATTGCCCCGTGCCCTGAAACTAAGCTTAGCATCCTATTGTTCTGTAGGCGCTCGCTTTCCTCATTGGCTGCTGTAAAGACCTACCGCGGACCAATCGTTTTTCACCATGCCCCTCCCTACTGGTGTCTTCGCCAAACGCTCGCCCTTCCGATTGGCTGATGGAAGCCACCCAATCCCTTTTCACCAGGTTTTTTAAAAGCAGTCTCATGACTCCACTCAGGAATTTCCTCCGTGTCGCCCAATGGAAGAAGCTTTCGCTACGTGATTGACATAGCAGGTGGGCCCTGGGAGAAGCAGGAGCCTGAAGGAAGGGCGGAAGTAAGCTGGACAGAAGGGCGGAAGTAAGCTGGAAGGAAGGGCAAAAGCCGACTCGGCGGGGGCGGTGGAAGCAAGATGGCGGCGGCGTGGAAGCTTGCGGAGTCCTGCGGCCTTTGGGTGCTCGTGGTTGTGGCTGCGGTGGTGCCTGCCCCTGGGGAGGCTTTGGGAACGCTGAACCTGCACGAACTCAGCGAGCTGAAATATGGGATCGAGATCGGGGCAGAGCCCGTCATGGCTGGGCAGGTATGGCGAGTGGTGGTGGATTGCCCGGTCCCTAGGGAGCCTCACTTTGAAGCCTGTTGCAGCAGAAACAGCGAAAAGGTGTCTGTTTCTTGGCTATTGGCAAGATCTCGACTCTCCTAGGCTGCAGTCCTATCAATTGTCACAAGTGCTCCTTGGGGCTGTTCCGTGGACAAGCTAAACAGGTGCAAGGGAAGTGCAAAGGAGCCAGCGTGGTGTAGTAATTAAGAGCAGGTGGATTCTAATGTGGAGAACCGGGTTTGATTCCCCACTCCTCTACCCGAGTGGCAGAGGCTTACCTGGTGAACCAGATGTGTTTCTGCACTCCTACATTCCTGCTGGATGACTGGGCTAGACACAGTTCTCTCAGAACTCTCTCAGCCTCACTTACCGCACAGGGGTTCTTGTTGTGGGGAGAGGAAAGGAAAGGAGCTAGTAAGCCACCTTGAGTCTCCTTACAGGAGAGAATGGTGGGATATAAATCCAATCACTTCTTCTTCTTCAAAGTTCCAGTTGGGAAGGTGGGTGAAGTGAAATGCCAGGTAAGCGGCTCCATGGTCGAAGCCTTGGTTTACCTGCATGGTGCTCAATCCCTGGTGAAGGTAGCGGACCCTGAAGAGATGCTGCCAGTCAGACTAGAACTGTTTCTCATTGGTAGAGGCTCTACTTTTATGCAGAAAGTCCCAGATTCAGTTCCTGACAACTCCAGTTTGATGGGTCAAGAAGGAGATGATCTACTGGAAAACCTGGAGAGCTACTACTAGTCTGAGTAGGCAGTGCTGGCTTTGTAAGACCAATAGTCTGATTTATGAAAGACAGATTCCTGTGTATGTGTAAGTGGGTAGTACTAAGTTATGTGGGTGTAAGGCAAGATAGTCCTGTGCACACATTAGCCTTTTTCAGTCTGTGCATACGAGGTAATTATGTTCCTTTCAGCATATGTGCAACCGGATGTGTTATTTAAAAACCCACATTTTTTTCCTACTACTGATCCCTGGGGTTTGTTTAGTTAAAATGAATGTGGGCTAGCATTTTCTTACTTTCCTCACTTCTATGTGTATTCATTGTGATGTGAGTAGGGCTAATGCCCAAGTATATGAAGCTGGAGAAGGGAGAGTGTCCAATGTCAGAGGGATGGCTATGGTTACACTACAACATTGCACAGTTTTGTGTTCAAGGGAATAGGTGCGCTGTGGCCTGATCTTTCACAGGCTTCTTCTCAACAGATACTTAGTGGCGAGTCTGTCCCTCCTATCAGTTTCCTCTTCCATAGTTTGTTGGCAGCCTGTGGCTTATCGCCTAAGTCATCAAACCCAATTTTTGAAGTGCATCTAATTTTTTATTTATTATGGACCAGTTCCCCCCTTCCTTTGTACAGTTTTGAAGCAGTTTGCGTCATAGTTCCTTTACAACTAATTAAAATACTCGTACAACAACATACTGTAGAACCTTTAAATAACATAACACCCAGCAAGGAAGAGAGAGATCAGTTTTCCCTAGTTCAGGGGTAGGGAACCTGCGGCTCTTCTGCCCTTGTACTGCGGCTCCACGAGCCGAGCCGCCGGCTTCATCCTTGCCCGCCCTGCAAGCAGCAGGGCGGGCGCACCAATTGCCCGCGGCCAGCTGGGCAGCGCCGCGGGTTTCCCCTCTCGCTCGCTTTGTTCGAGCGGGGCGGGTGCTTTCCCGGCGGCCGGCAAGGCCGAGCCGCTGGCCCCATCCTTGCCCGCCCTGCACGCAGCAGGGCGCGTGCATCTATGCGCTTCTCAGAATGAGTGGAGTAAAAGGTAAAAAAACCCAATATATACAGTTTTATCTTTATTTTAAATGTCAAAAATTATTTGCGGCTCCAAGTGTTTTCTTTTCCCGTGGAAAATGGGTCCAAATGGTTCTTTGAGTGTTAAAGGTTCCCTACCCCTGCCCTAGTTGGTCTCAAATATTGTAAAAGAAAATGGGAGAGTAAGGAAGAAAGGAAAGGGAGACCAGGTAGCGATGGGTAGATGCTGTCACTGTCTTCAGCCGTGGGCCTGGCTGAGCAGCTCCGTCTTTCATGCCCTGTGGAACTTCGGGGGGGGGGGGGCGGACTTGCTCACACTTACCGTGCTGTGTGCCCGCCTCTGCTTTCCGTTATTTTCTCCATTTTTTTTTACTGTAAACATTGGCCCAGGGGAATCTTTAGCATCGGCTGCTCTGAAAGGTGCTGATAGTGCTGTACAAATAATAAAATAGAACTTGCTTCACCAGATGCATGAAGCGTCTCCTTGTTTTGTAGCTTGAAGCATTTCTGTAACAACTGGGCCTGTTCATGGATGATGCATCTGAGTATCAGCCTCTGAGTATCAGTGATAGGAGGCAATATCAGGCTTGGCTTTGTGTCCTGTTTTGTGGGCCCCCAAGGTGCCTAGTTGGCCTCTTTGCGAAACAGGATGCTGGACTAGACAGACCAATGGCCTGACCTAGCTGGCCTGTTCTTAAGGGACCCAACAGCCAGAAAATACAGCAGGTATCATTGCAAAGATCAAATATAAGAACAGGAGAAACATGCAAAGATGGGAGGAATTCCCAACGACGTAGTATCAGCAGTATTTAAGTTGGCCTGGACTTTATTTATATTTAATTTCTACCCAATGGGGATCCAGAGCTGCTTAGAGCATTGTTCTTTCACCCTGTGTTTTTATCCTTTCAACAAGCACCTATGAGGTAGCTTAATGACAGGCTGAAGGTCAACTGGTGAGTTTTCATGGCAGGGTAGGGATTTGAGCCTGGGTCCACTACATTCTGGTCTTACGTTGGAGCCATTGTTTGATGCTGTCTGTCTGATTTCTCCAGGGCTTAATACAGGGATATATTTGGAAGGCCAAACCCTAATCTTGTTATGTATGAAGTGTGATGTAGTGCCCAGAGGCAAGCCTACTTCACTCTGTCTTGTAAAACAAGGTTGGGAAGAAGCTCTGTTTTGGCTGAAGGAGCCTTCATGGCTGCATGATAGTAATTGTAGAAAGTTCCCAGCCCTAAGGACTGTTTTTAGGCCGTTCTCAAGGCTTCTCTTTCCATAGTTAAATCCCAGGCACTGGTGGGAACAGAGACACGTTCAACTGTTTGGCAGGTTACATTGGAATATGTTTGCAGTCATGGCACAGGTTGCATCATCGTACCTGCGGCTTGCACCATCTGTGCCATACTTGACCCTGTGGGAAACATGATTGATTAGAGGCTGCTTGAATGGTAGTGCCTTCGGTCTCCTTTGTGATTTACCAAGAGCTGGTTTAAATAGAGTAAAGCCAAGTTACTCCTCTTTGGCTTGTTTTGGTCGTAGCTTCCGGCCTTGATCTGGCACCAGGGAGGGAGGCTTAGTTTCATCATGATGGTGGGATACTTTCTGTTCCTGTTAATTCACAGCTGTGTGCTGCAAGAAACTCCAGGTGGCAGGAATAGCAGTGGATGTACTTTAAACTGCAATTAAGGCTTTCAAAAAGTGGTTTAGTGTGATACAGTGGTTAGAATTTCTGGACTGAGATCTGAGAGAACCAGATGTTCTGGATGACTCAGGTCAGGCCTGGTTCAGATTTGGAAGCACTTAAACCCTAGACATCTAATTAGAATTCCTTTGTCATATAATTTAATTCCTAGCCAGAAGTACATATCAGTAACACTTCAGATTCATTCTGGGTACAATGTGTATGTGAAAAGGGCCATCAAGTCACAGGCAATCTACAACAGCGCAGTAGGTTTTTCAAAACAAGGAACTAACAGAGGTTGTTTGCTATTGCTTTCTTCAGCATAGAGACCTTGGTATTCCCTGGTGGTCTCCTATCCAGGTATTAGCTAGGACCAACCTTCTCGTGAGATAAGGCTAGCCCGGGCCATCCAAGACAGGGCTTCTAGATAATAGCACACCAGTAATATTATTAGAGAAACTTTGCTTCCAGCGTGGTCTAGTGGTTAAGAGCAGGTGCACTCTAATCTGGAGAACCGGGTTTGATTCCCCACTCTGCCACTTGAGCTGTGGAGGCTTATTTGGGGAACCAGATTAGCTTGTGCCCTCCAACACATGCTAGCTGGGTGACCTTGGGCTAGTCACAGTTCTTCAGAGCTCTCTCAGCCCCACCTGCCTCACAGGGTGTTTTTTGTGGGGTGGGTGGGTAGGGGAAGGACATTGTAAGCCCATTTGAGTCTTTGCAGGAGAGAAGGGTGGATATAAATCCAAACTCTACTTCTTTCTTGTTCTTCTTCATTTTAAGCTTTTTATTGAACCATAGCTGTTGCATTTTTAACACTGACTAAGAGCCAGAGCGTGGTGTAGTGGTTTATAAGTGTCGAGCTGTATTTGAAAGACCCAGGTTCAAATTCCTACCTGTGCCATGGAAGGTTGCTGGGTGACCTTGGGTCAGTCACAAACTCTCAGCCTAACCACAGGGTTGTTGGGAGGATACAATACAGCAGAGAAGAATGATGTAAACTGCTTTAGCTTCCCATTGGGGAAAGAGGTGGGGTACAAGTGAATAAAATAAATAAGCCCATAATTTAAGGAGGGACGTTTCTTACCCTGAGGATAATCAGGTCACAGGCAAGGAGCCCCTTCTGAGAAGAAACTCGATTGATTGCTGTGGGCTTTCCGGGCTGTTTGGCTGATCTTGTTCCTAACGTTTTGCCTGCATCTGTGGCTGGCATCTTCAAAGGTGTATCACAGAGATACACCTCTGAAGATGCCAGCCACAGATGCAGGCAAAACGTTGGGAACAAGTGTTGTCAAAGGCTTTCACGGCCGGATACAACTGGTTCTGGTGGGTTTTCCGGACTGTGTGGCCGTGGTCTGGTGGATCTTGTTCCTAACGTTTCGCCTGCATCTGTGGCTGGCCTCTTCAGAGGTGTTAGGAACACGATCTATCAGACCACGCCACATAGCCCGGAAAGCCCACAACAACCAGTTGAGTCCCGCCGCGAAAGACTTCGACGACACATCAATCAACTGAATTTCCTCTGTAGGATTTTAACATCATCTGCTAACAGTAGACTCCAACTTGATGATTTGGCCAAGAATGTGCATCCTTGTTATCTTACAACAAGTATCTTATATTTAAAATGTTAGTTCTTTTTTCTTAAAGCCTATTTGCGATTACAGGTTTCTTCTATATCTTAATATCTTTTGACCCTCAGTCAACACACCTGTGTTTGTATGCCATTTCCCCTTCTGGAAAACTGGATATTCTTGCCATGCTTCCATTCCTAATATTTATTGACTATGTGTTAGTAGTCTTCTAACCTACCGTATATACTCGTGTATAAGTCGACCTGCATATAAGTCGAGGCACTTAATTTTACCACAAAAAGCTGGTAAAACTTATTGACTCGCGTATAAGTTGAGGGTGGGAAATGCAGCAGCTACTGGTAAATTTCAAAAATAAAAATAGATACCAATAAAATTACATTAATTGAGGCATCAGTAGGTTAAATGTTTTTGAATATTTATTTCAAAGAAAATCAGTAAACTAGCTCTGTAAGTGGAAAAGAGGGTCAACAAGAACAATATGGTATCAACAATAACTTTAAAAGTCAAAAACCTTAGCTCAATCAGCAACCAAGCTAAAACACAAGAGTTAAAATCCTTCAAAACTGGATTCCTCATCATCATCTGTATGTCCAAATGTAACCCAACTTAGATTTTAAGAGGCATATTATCAGAAATGGAAAATCTACTATTAGCTTCCATTGTAAACAATGGGGGATGGGGCACCCCTTTGGGGATCAATAACTTTGGATCCCATGACCCAAACTTCACCAAACCTGGCTGGTATCATAAAGAGACTCTCCTGATGAGACCAGCCAGGTTTGGTGAAGTTTGGCTCAGAGGGTCCAAAGTTATGGACCCTCAAAAGGGTAGCCCCATCTACTAATAGCTCCCATTGAAAACAATGGGGAATGGGGGCACCTCCTTTGGGGGTCCATAACTTTGGACCCTCTGAACCAAACTTTACCAAACTTGGCTGGTATCATCAGGAGTGTCTTCTGAGGGTACCCTGAAATTTTGGTATCGATAGCATAAAAGCTGCACCCCCTGCTGGCTGGCAAAGTAAAAACACAAAAAAATTTAATGACCCGCATAGAAGTCGAGGGGAGCTTTTTCAGCATTAAAAATGTGCTGAAAAATTCGTCTTATACATGAGTATATACGGTACTTTGTTTTCGTCCCTCTGCAAGGCTTCTGTTCTGGGTCTCTGACCTCTTTTTAGTTTTCTTCGTTGAGAAGTCAGGCTGGCTCTGTTTCTGTGCCTAGAGGCATTTTCTGCCGTCTTATTCAAGTCCATCAATTATTTCTCTGTGTTTCTGACCATGTCTTTGTCACAGGGTACCCCACTCTACCATGGAGTTTGCTTGGTGATTTTCTGCTAGACACCCTCAGCCTAACCTACCTTGCAGGGTTCCTTGTCTGGTTGCCTCTGGTACTAGGAATCCTTTCCAGGTTATCAGGGGACACTTATAAAGTTGGTTCTATTTTTTTAAAGAACACCAGAGGCCACCATGTGTGGGGGACACAACCATAGTAAACAAGGCTGGTATATAACAGGTAAAGACTAATAATTACACCAGTGCATACTTATACTCAAAAATGAGTAATATTCCAACCAATAATAAACTGGAATACAGTTCTATCTTTGTTCTCTTGGTAACAACTCAAAATATTATTAATATAGTTCAGCAGGTAAGCATGTAGGCTGTGTGTGGGTGACAGGCAAGGAAAACCTTGTGCCTTATTTGCAAGGCAAACTGAATTCATGGTGTTGTGAGCAGTGCAGCCATTTCTGGAAGCATTTCTCATTCTTTCTCTGCATACAAGTGCACCCACCCCCACAGCAGATCTGCCAACTGCCATCGCAGTGCTCTGAAGCAAAACGAACCAATTTATATTGCAAGTGGGATTCTTGGGACACGTCGCCTTTCAGAAATGGAGCTATCACGTCACTGATGAGCTTTCAAAAGGACTTCGTTTACTTGGAATTTTATACACTGCTTTCCTCTGCAGAGGGGATCTGACGCAGCTTACAACTTAGTTCCCCCCTCCTCAACTTTGCTTTCACAAATAGCAACCCAGTGAGGTAGGTTAGGCTTAGGGGGGGGCAGAGGGGGGGGGAGATTCCCTTGCCCGGTGAGCTTCCATGGCAGAGGAGGAAATTGTGCTTACCAGATCCTAGTCCAACCATGCTGGATTATGAACGAGACCATGTTTTTGGAAAGTTGTTGTCAGTAAAAGATTCTTTGATAAAGCTGGGTCTCTACAGTGGCTGTCTGAATCTGCATTTGTGTGTATTCTGGTGTTAGCATAGAAGTTGTTCCCCGTGCAACTGGAACTAGGCTCGGGGCAATCTTGATTAGTTGCTGACCTCACATGCTCCCATTGTAGCTGTTGCTGTTTTGTTGTGGCAGTGAATGACCCCTTTGCTATGTGGATATGTGCTTCAGATCTTATTCTGGCTCATTAATGGATCTTCAGTTGATTAGCTGCATGCCTTTTTAAGCGATCAAAGTGTTAGTAGCTGTTGTAATGGGATCTGTCCTCCAACACTGTGTTATGGCTGCACTAATTGAACTTTTGTGTGTGGGGGGTGATGTTAATTGAGAATCGGAATGACCCTTTTGCCTAACTAATTTCTGCAGGGTGAACTCATTTGCAGAGGCTAAATGGCAGGCAGCTTGCAAAACACTGCATATTCTAAGGCCCCTTCCGCACGGGCCATTTACAGCGGCCCAGGGACAGCAAAAACACCGTCCCTGGGCAGCCGTTCGCACAGCAGTGCCGTCCTGTGCGGCCCCGAGCGGCGTGAAGGCACCGTTTTCCACCTCCCTTCCTGAGGGAGGGTTTTGGAAGGCGCTGCTTTCCCGTGTCCCCCACCCCCCACCCCTCGTCCTCCAGCGTTGGTCTGGAGGGCTGCTGAGACCCGGCCACGCTGCCCTCTGACCCCTGGAGGTCGGAGGGCAGCATGGGCAGGTCCCTGCAGCCCTCCAGTCCGACGCTGGAGGACGAGGTGAGTGGGGGACACACAGAAGAGGTGACTCCGTGCAGAGCCGCCTCTTCTGTGCTGGCCTCTGCAGGGGCCGCTTGCACGCTCCCGTGCGAACGGCCCCCTTCTCTCCACAGGCATAATTTCTGCGGAAAGGGCCTAAGAGTGCAACCTTAAGAGGAAAGGAGCAGCTATAGAGGGTCCTGGAACTTCAGTTAGTCCAGGGCGTGGATTTTTGTTGTCTGATGCCCTATTAGGTGAAAGGGTTTCTGGAATACATTTGTGGGCGGAAGATGGAATCTCAGTCACAATGGGGTTTCCCATGTCAAGGAAATAACTGTCCAGGCTTCCGCGGAGAGTGGGTAAATGGGCAGTTCTCTAGAGCTCTTCCAGGTCAGATGTTATAGAACAGTGGTGGCGAACCTATGGCACAGGTGCCAGAGGTGGCACTCAGAGCCCTCTCTGTGGGCTCACGCAAACAGAGTGCCCCCCCCCCCAACACACACATCTAGACTGGCCTGGGCTCAATTATTAGCATTAAACTAAGACCTAGTTTTGAGGAAGCAGTGTAGGTAACCCTGTTAAGCCCCACTGATTTTCATGCAAAGAACTAAAGCACAAACCTTTTCCTGGGAGTAAGCTCGGTTGCTGGCAATGGGGCTTGCTTCTGAGTAAACCCTCCTAGGGTCGTGATTCACCTGTTGGAAGAGTTGCACGGTTGCTTCAAAGCAAAGCCACTGACTACCACCAAGCTTACTCCCGAGTAACGCACGTCTCGGAGCCAACAGTTTTTCTAAACTAAAACCTCTGTATTCAGGTTAAATTGCCGTGTTGGCACTTTGCGATAAATAAGTGGGTTTGGGGTTGGTTCGCCATCAGTGTTATAGAATGTGGAAAAAGAGTAATGAAGAAGATGATAGGCTGCCAGCAAACCCATCAGACATTGGAACGAGGAGGTCTTCTGAAAAGGGGACCCTGGAAACAATCTGTTTTTTTCTTAATATCTGATGAGGAATTCTGGGAAACTTGAAAGCTTGCATACTGTTATGTGTTGGTCCTCATAAAGATATTCCATGGGTTGTGTTCTTGGCTTTTACTTACGGACCAGTGTGGCTGTAAACAGCTTTCCTGCAAAACCCCACCTCCCCAACCTTTGTGCCCATGATGCTCGCTGTTTCTCCCAAAGTCTTGACACCCCTTTTTCTCACCTTCTGGCTCCCATTCTTGTATTTTCCCAGAGTAAGGCTTCAGATGTCGTGACCATCTCCTCCAAATACAAGCAGAAATATGAGTGTCGGCTACCAGCTGCCGCAGTGAAGATCCATCAGGAGAAAGATGAGGATCCGCAGAGCTACACCGGACTGGGCGTCTCAGAACTGCTGAAACCCATGGAGGCCGCTCCTTGCCTTATCAAGGTGACTTAGGAGCAGGTGTTGGGAGATCCAAGGGGCAGCCGAGTGAAGAGAGTGCCCTTGGGATGGGGTTTGCCTTCCAGAATTAGAATGAGTTCAACATATTATTTGACAGGTCTATATTTGGTACTTAGATCAGGCAACATTCTTATAGTAGTATTGTTCGGAAAACTTTTTGGAGGTAGTTTCAGAGTGCAGCTGTGTTAGTCTGCAGTACAATAGCTAGATTTGAGTCCAGTAGCACCTTAGAGACCAGCAAGGTTTTCAGGATATGGGTTTCCAAGAGTCAATCTGTTGAAGGGGGCTTTAACTCTCAAAAGGTTAGATCCCAAACATCTTGTTGGCCTCTAAAATCCTAAGCAAAGAGGAGCCCTGGCAATTGCAGTGCTTAATGTATTAGCATCAGCCTGGAAGATATAAGAAAATTGGAAGATGTAAGAAAATTGAACATACTTAAAAGATTTTGTCCCTGTGATAATGGCAGCAGGGGACTCTTATGCATTCCTTATTCGTTGATCCCAGACATGAAAAGATTCGGTTAAAAGTATAAGGACACGATTTTGGCGAGCTGCTTACAATTGCCGGAATACTACAGAATACCTCACCTGCTAAATAATAATGATTTGCTGTTCTGTGAGACTGTTTCAACTTTTCTTTTAGAAATAATGAAAGGGTAATAGCCTGTTTTTTGAAAAATTGTATCTACACCATATAGTTCTGTAGTTTTTGTCTGCTGCAGACCTTGTTTCTTTTTTACCTTTAAATGCCAATTAAGGCTTGTGGTTGTTGCTGTGGTTGTGGACCTCTAAGGTGCTACTGGACTCGAATCTCGCTGTCTTGAAGAGGTAGCTCACTAATACTTGACAGACAGGGGTCCTGAAGGTAGGAGTATTTCTTGCTTGGGACCACTTGGTGAATGAGTGGCTGGGACATGAATCAGAATTTCCCATCTCTAAACGCACTATACTGACATTTACTTCGTAGTCCCTGCGGTTCCCTTCCCTCGTAAAGTAGGGCAGTCTGCCTCTTAAAGGAGCTTATTCAGTTAATCAATCATTTGCTTCTTAACCAATCTGTGGCTGGCATCTTCAGAGGATCTTGACGTTTGCCAGCCACAGAGGATCTTCAGAGGATCTTGACGTTTGCCAGATCTTGACGATGCCAGCCACAGATGCAGGCGAAACGTCAGGAGAGAATGCTGCTAGAACACGGCCATACAGCCCGGAAACCACACAGCACCCAAGTGATTCCGGCCGTGAAAGCCTTCGACAATAAATTAAATTACATATTACCACACTTGGCTGAAGGTCCTCCTGTGAGGCTATCAGAGGAAATTTGGGGGGCCCTATAACTGAATAATTTATTCAGTTTGCCTGCCATCTCTAATACCTTTCTCTCCCTTTCTCTCATACAAAGTGGCATATCCGTAGCAAAGCAGCACGGAAAAAGAGCTGCCCATGTTTCTAGGCCTCACTGATACTTAAAATTTATCCACCACCAGTTAATCAGCCTGAGATTTAATCCGCCAATTGAAGTGTGCAGTCCTACTACATTCGTATTGTTGTCTTTCTTTTTACTCCCTCCCCCTGTCCAAATCTTGGACAAATTCTCCTGATGCGAAATTGGCATGAATTTTGGCTTCTAAAACCAAAATTTAACTGAATTAGACATTCCAGTTATGTTGGACAGATCCAGGGGCTTGGACAGATTGATGGAGGAGAAGTCGATCTATGGCTACCAATCTTGATCCTCTTTGATCTGAGATTGCAAATGCCTTAGCAGACCAGGTGCTCGGGATCAACAGCCGCAGAAGGCCATTGCTTTCACCTCCTGCATCTGAGCCCCCAAAGGCACCTAATGGGCCACTGCGAGTAGCAGAGAGCTGGACTAGATGGACTCTGGTCTGATCCAGCTGGCTTGTTCTTATGTTCTTATGTTTGTTTACATTGGAAAAGCAGCTTTTTTTCCTGGTTATAGAGACATTCATATGGTCTCCTCTCTGTCACTTGTGAAAATAGCTACTGCCAGAGGCAGCTTAGTGGGATTTCTCTTTGACCAAGTATCCTAGACTTCAACGTTTTCTCTTTTTGTTTCAGACTAAGGACTGGTGGACATACAAATTCTGCTATGGGAAGCACATTCAGCAATACCATATGGAAGGTACTGTTGTATCATTCGTCTTCCGGTTTAATTAATTTTATTTGAAAAATTAATTCCCTGCTTTTCTTCATGGTTTAAGGTGGCTTGAACTCTTCTGCTTGCTATTTCACCACTGCCAGCGACACCTCTTTCTACGATTTTACCTTTTTGCAACATAAATATTACTCATGGCAGCTCATTAAAAAACCCCGGCTTTCATAAAACTCACACAAACATAAAACAACAACATCAGCATTATCAAACAGCAATGCAAACTATGGGGCATTAAGACAACTGAACAATAATATTGCCTGCTTTGGTGGGATGAGACTTCACCGGACAAAAGCTCTTATAAGATTTTTGAAATTGGATAAGAATGAGCAGAGGCCAATTTTCTTTTTCCTTCTCCATGCATCAGTTTGGCAAGCCTATGGCTATTCTGGCCTGTGATTTAAATACTTTCATGGTGCAACTGTTATCATAGTTGGCAAAACGAGGGTCTGAAAGTCCCATTTGCCGCTGCTGCGCTAGGAAGTGGTGTAATTGGCAGTGGAAAAGCAGCAAGCCGAAGGGGGGCTCTTACTCCAGCTGTTGTTGTCCCCCCCAGGCAACACCCTTTTCCATTGGGTTTTTTTTCATATTGCCTCTCCCCAAATGTTAGAGATGTGAAAATAGGAAAAGTAGGAACCATACAAAATGATACATCTGCCACAAGCTTGATCCAACTTGCATACTCAGCACAGTTGCTTACCTAACAGTCATTTCTTCCTGTATCTTTGTTTTTTCTCCCTAGATTCTGAAATCAAAGGTGATGTCCTGTATCTGGGGTATTACCAGTCTGCATTTGACTGGGATAATGAAACCGCGAAGGTTGGTGTTCCTTTGAGTCTGGAATTCTTAATGCAATGGGGGAATGCTAACGTTGGATGTACGTGGATTTCTTTAAAAATTGGAAGGGGGTAGAAGCAGCTTCACTTCTCCTCCAGTTTAGAAATCGGCCTGGATCTCTGAAGAGGCTCAAGAATGAAGATGTGTTTTCCCTCCTCCTTTTCCCTTCTTTCCATTAGCCTTTACTCTCTTAGGGCACTTTCACACACCCTAAATCAGGGGTGTCCACTTTCACACACCCTAAATCAGGGGTGTCCAATTGGGCATGCCAGCAGGGGCTGATGGGAATTGTAGTCCATGAACATCTGAGGTGCCAGAGTTGGACACCCCTGCCCTAAATAATACACTTTCTCTCCACTTTCAGTGCACCTGAGGTGATTGTTTACAAGTGAATTTTGCCATGTGGCACAGGAAAAATCAATTGTAAAGTATGTTGACAGCGGATTGAAAGTGCATTTACTCAGCCCATGTGATAGCACCCTTTGATTTGGAATAGCGGTGTACCAAAAACCAGACCATCCTGGAATCAGTAGGGTGCAACATTCATACGGCCAGAATTCAGTGAAGCTACTCAGTATTGGCACAGTATATGGTAGTGACTACACTACCATCAAACCATTCATGTGTATATCTAGTTTAGGATTAACTCAGGGTGAAAGATCTCCTGTTTTCCCCCCACCCACTCATACACACAGACGCACAATTGTAGAGTTTATACACTAAGCTCACACATTTGGGTGGACTCCAGTTGTAGAGTTTATAGGCTAAGCTCACATATCTGGGTGGGCTCCAGGGGATTTTTCAGGCCTCGAGGTGAAATAAGGTAAGTTTAGATAAGTCCCAGAGTCACTGGGTGTTCTTAATTACTTTATTAAGGTACTTAGAATTGTTAGCTTCTGTGTCGTGTATAAATCAAGAGGGGAGTGTTGGCGCAGATCAGCAATTTCCTGTTGCTGAATACCTAATCAAGATTTTATCATAACAACCCCTCAGTATCATAACAACCCTGCATAAAGCAAGCAAATAATGAGCTTCCCAGATTTGAATGAGATAAATGTGCAGAACAAGTGGGCCGGACCTTGTTTGTATACAGCAGTCGGGTTGGGTGTTTTTATAATCCTAGTTTTTTAATCTTCTCAACAGTTGGCAACCCTGAGGAATGGGGTTGTGGGCGAATGCAGGATAACAGAACGAAAAGCAGCACATTTTGCTTAATAGTATGGTTGGGGGAGATTTATGGAGGAGAAGTCGATTTATGGCTACCAATCTTGATCCTCCTTGATCTGAGATTGCAAATGCCTCAACAGACCAGGTAATCGGGAGCAACAGCCGCAGAAGGCCATTGCGTTCACATCCTACATGTGAGCTCCCCAAGGCACCTGGTGGGCCACTGTGAGTAGCAGAGAGCTGGACTAGATGGACTCTGGTCTGATCCAGCTGGCTTGTTCTTATGTTCTTATGGGGGGTCATGTGGAATTTAACAGTGTTAGACTGCTAGCTGAAAAGTGTGTTAATTTCTGTCTTGGTCTTTGGGTCAGAAACTGCCACATCGAAGGCTCTGTAATGGCTAATGGATGAGGCAGTCCTGGGGGCGTGATTTGCTGATTGACTATCCCAAGTTTACACCTCTGCTTGATCACTCTAGACCAGGGGTAGGGAACCTGCGGCTCAAGAGCCGCATGCGGCTCTTCTGCCCTTGCACTGCGGCTCCACGAGCTGAGCCACCGGCTTCATCCTTGTCCGCAGCCGGCTGGGCCGCACCGCGGGCTTCCCCTCTCGCCCGCCCCATTGGAGCGGGGTGGGTGCTTTCCCGGCGGCCGGCAAGGCCGAGCCGCCGGCTTCATCCTTGCCCGCCCTGCAGGCAGCAGGGCGGGCGCACCAATTGCCTGCGGCCGGCTGGGCTGCGCCACGGGCTTCATCCTTGCCTGCCCTGCAGGCAGCAGGGTGGGCGCACCAATTGCCCGCGGCTGGCTGGGCAGCGCCGCGGGCTTCCCCTCTCACCCGCCTTGTTTGAGCGGGGCGGGCGCTTTCCGGGCGGGCGGCCGGCACGGCCGAGCCGCTGGCCCCATCCTTGCCCGCCCATGCGCTTCTCAGAATGAGTGGAGTAAAAGGTAAAAATGCCCAATATATACAGTGTTATCTTTATTTTAAATGTCAAAAATTATTTGCGGCTCCAAGTGTTTTCTTTTCCCATGGAAAACGGGTCCAAATGGCTCTTTGAGTGTTAAAGGTTCCCTACCCCTGCTCTAGACCAATGAATTTTAACAGGATCAAGGCAAGCCAAACTGACTCTTCCCAGCTCATACTAAACTCCCTTGAGTCGGTTGATGATAATGCCTCTTGGCTTGGAGGCGAAATTCTTGAGAAAAACCTTAAGGAGTCCTTTTTGAGTCTATCGAAATTGGACTATCTATCCCAAGCACGCTCTTGATTTACTTTTCTTTTTAGAAATAACATCCTTTTGCATAGCACCTGGAGGGGAGGGGGTTCATTCTGTCTTTCCACCCCCACCCCAGTCCCTGGGATTTGGCCGTGTCCTTGCTGCAAAATACCTAGCGTAATTTCAGAGTGGTGGCAGCATAACCAGTTTTTTCGTGCTGCAGGTAAACAGCATTTGTGTTACATGCCATCAAGTTGCCTCCGACATGTGGCTACCCTATGAATGATAAGATGTTTTGGAGGACGTTGATTTATGGCAATGCCACGAGTCAGAAGTGACCTTCTGGCACTTAATACACATACATGAATTAGTGACCTCCAAACTGTCCTGTCATTAGCAGCCTTGCTCTGACCTTGCAAACTGGGGACTGGAAGTTCCTTTTCTGAATCAGTCTCTCTCATGTTGCGTTTTCCTCTTTTGCTGCTGCCTGTTTCCCAGCACAATTGTGAATGAATAGCACAGCCTTTATTGGCATAACAAAAAAAACACGACTAACATAAATCATATTAAAGCAGGCGATAAAACTCGGGTAAATATAAATAAATTAGAAACTCTGAATTACTTCCATGAGAAAATTTGCTGCCTCTTCCCAAAAAGCAGAATCGGAATTATTCAACAAGAGAAATAATCTGAACAAATCTGTTAACTCGGGTTGAAAAAGAGATAAATTAATATACTTGGATCCAATTTTGGCAAATCTAGTACAGTGTAAAAACTGGTGAGCCAGTGTTTCAACTGGATTGGAATTACAGCTGCATAGCCTCTTAGGTTTTTCGAGATTATTAAACCTGCCGTTTAACAAGGCAGATGGCATGACATTGAATCTAGCAGTTGAAAGAGCTCTCCTTCCCAGCATGGTTGCCTTTCCAGTTCTCATAATGAGACTAAAGTAGGATAGCCTCAGTTTAGTAGATTCTGGGGAGAATTCAGGCTTCTTTGTCTTTCTGACAAGCTCTCCTCCAGTACTACATTTCAAATTAATTTTCTTCCTGTCAGTTTTCCTTATTGTCCAACTTTCAGATCCACATATAGTCCAGGAGAGTTGGAAGTTCTCATCCCGGCTCTGAGCAAGAGCCCTTGAGCTACTGCTTAAGGGGGCTTGTGAAGAGATTGCATGCTGGGAGAAATTTTCAGGAGTGAGCATTCTATCTACGGCAGTTGGGCAGTTTAACTGAAGTCTCATACAGAGGAGGTGGGGTAGAAGCTCTTTAAATGGGTGCGTGTAGTGATGTCAGTGGAGATGGTTTAATATTCTGCTAGAGCAGCGGTTCTCAACCTGGGGGTCGAATGACCCTTTCACAGGGGTCGCCTGAGACTCTCTGCATAAGTGTTCTCCATCTGTAAAATGGATAAATGTTAGGGTTGGGGGTCACCACAACATGAGGAACTGTATTAAAGGGTCGCGGCATTAGGAAGGTTGAGAACCACTGTGCTAGAACTTGGAACTTAAAACTGATAAACTGTAACTACACACCAAAGAGTTACTTTGTGTACTGTGTAATGTAAGAAACTTGGGCTTCAGATAAGTTTATTTGCTTTTGCTTACTCCTTTAGAACTATGGGCAATGCTACTATTGTTCACCATATTAGGCTATTGTTTGTTTGTTTGGTTGGTTGGTTTTAAACTGCCCATCCCCGAAGGGCTCTGGGCGGTGTACAGCAGGCCAGTAACAACATTACACAACAACATTACACACAACAGACCAAAAGCAACATTATACACAATAAATAAGTTAAGTTAAATTTACCGAGTCTATAAAACCATAAAAACATAGCAGCAACAGTTAACCGTGATTTGGACAATGTTGGTTTTTTATCAGATGAATATAGGTTATATTAGCTAAAGCTGTTTTGATCATCGAGAAATGTTCTCAATAAGATTAAAGATTTTTTTTTTCCATCTTGGCTCTGAGTGCTTCGTGTTAGCCAGAATCCACGCAGTGACAAGTAGTTCCTCTTGCTCTACAGGGCTTGCAGCTATTTAGCGGCAAATGAAGTTGCGATGAGGAGACCGGAGCCTGAATGCTAGGGTTGTTGAATGGGCTGTACCACTTTTGACTTTGAGGGAAGATGGCCAGCTTGTTCAATGGTGTCCTGTAATAAAACTAGCAGCAAACAAAGTATTAGCACCTCAGGGAGAAAAGTTTAAGTCAGGGTCCGGATCTAGCCCATTGGCAGAGCTTGTCCATGAGATAGCTGAGGCAACCTACCCCCCACTCCTGATCTGACCTGGCGCACCCACATCTATTGACCCACCCCACTCCCAGTCTGGCCTGGAAAGCCCACTGTAGCCTTGCCAGTCCAGACCTCTCCATCTACCCTCCCCGCTCCACACACTACCCATCGGGCCTGCTGAGACAATTGTAGGCTGAAGCAAAACACAAGGAGGGGGTAGCCACTCCCCAATATAAACTTGCCAACAACTCAAGGAAGTATTGTATAAGAATACTCTATTTATAGTGATCAGTACTTAATACACATACACATATAATACAATAATCAGCTACATATAATACAATAATCAGCAATTATACTTATCATCCAATCCGTGCTATTGTAAGATAAGTCCATTCATGTGTAAGAACCTCATGAATGACTTCCCCATCCAGGAATAGCCGAACAGATCCAAGTCAAACCGTATAGAGTCACAAGTGGATTAAATTCATATGGTGTTATCAAGTATCAACTTTTGCTGATGAAAAAGCTGTAATCTTTGTGAATTAGTATACAAATGAAATGCGATGATTCCAAGAGGCACAAAACTCGGCTGACAGATTGCCGTCTCAATTAGACTCAACAGGCTTCTCCGCTCGAAATAATTCAAGCTGCCAAGGTCACACAGATGTTTAGCCGACACTTAGTCTTGATGATTACAGCTTTTTCATCAGCAAAAATTGATACTTGATAACACCATATGAATTTCATATGGTTCTTACACATGAATGGACTTATCTTACAATAGCACGGATTGGATGATAAGTATAATTGCTGATTATTGTGTTATATGTTGCTGATTATTGTATTATATGTGTATGTGTATTAAGTACTGATTACTATAAATAGAGTATTCTTATACAATACTTCCTTGAGTTGTTGGCAAGTTTATATTGGTGAGTGGCTACCCCCTCCTTGTGTTTTGCTTCTGACTAATTTACTTGCCTTGCTTTATTTTCACAGTTGTAGGCTGGCCAGTCCACCACCCACCCCACTCCATCCTGGTGAGCCTATTGCAGTCTGGCTAGTCCAGGCCACCACCCTCCAGCATCTGATCTGACCTGGCAAGCTACCCCCACATGCCAGTCTGTGTTGGCGAGCCCCCTCCAGTACTGATTTGGGCTGGTAAGCCTGTTAGGAGTTCAACAGCTGAGGCAGCCACCCGCCCCGGACCCAACCTGACCCAAGTCACGTTTATGTCATATCCAGCCCTCATAGCAAATGTGCTAGTTTTCCCACTGCTGGTTTGAGCCATAATGCACTAGTTTTCCCACTGACAGGGAGCTATGAATGTGGCGAAATTGTGTTGCTCTCCCGTAGTCCGAAGCAGTACAGTTCATTCTGCCACTTTAGCCCTCCACTGCCTCATTCTGTGGTATTTGAAGGCCAGGCCTTAGAAGTGTGTTCTTGAGGCTTCTGGCCCCTTTCCCAGGCCTGCTTCTGAACTGTCCTCCAACTTGGTTTCCTCTTGCAGGCTTCAAAGCAGCATAAGCTGAAGCGTTACCACAGCCAAACCTACGTCAATGGATCCAAGTGTAACCTGAACGGGAAGCCCAGGGAGGCGGAAGTCAGGGTAAGCGAGGGGGGATATGTGGTAGCGTGAGGGCAGTGGTGGCTTTCTGAAGTGACGGCTGACAGGAAATGGGCTAGCTCAGGGGTAGGGAACCTGCGGCTCTCCAGATGTTCAGGAACTACAATTCCCATCAGCCCCTTTCAGCATGGCCAATTGGCCATGCTGAAACGTCATCTGGCTCTTCCTGTGACCTGCAATGCTGTACCTCAAGGTGGGGCCGGGAGTTTGCTGGAGGTGACCATTGATTTTCACAGTACCAAGATCACTACTGCTGGAGGAGACGTCCGCTTAGGAGGGTGGGCTCTGAGTCTGGGCTGACTTCCGTGAGGGTTGCCGCTCTTTCTATAACCCTGCCCTTTGGGTTAGCGTGCACCTTTCACCGTTAGCCTCATTTTGATTTTTGTTTTGAATGTTTGCTAAAGCAGGATTACGAGGCCAGATGCCAATTGAAAGCACTGCCTGACAAACCAGCCATGTCTTCAGATAACACAGAGCTGCCCCTTCACTTTCACAGGCTCAGAAATCACGTGTGGGTCATTCAGCTCAATCACTGAGGCTCGGAGGTACAGAGCAACTGCCCAAAGCTCTCTGCACTTTCTCCCGTAGTGAAACAATCTCCTTTCCCTTTTTCCCTCCCACACACAGCAAATACCTTGTGAGGTGTTTGGGGCTGAGAGAGCTCCAAAGAACTGTGACTAGCCCAAGGTCACCCAGCTAGCATGTGTTGGAGTGCACAAACTAATCTGGTTCCCCAGATAAGCCTCCACAGCTCAAGTGGCAGAGCGGAGAACCAAGCCCAGTTCTCCAGATTAGAGCGCACCTGCTCTTAACCACGACACCACGCTGGCTCTGGAAGGAGATGGGATGCTGGAGCAGCGCTCCCGTGGGCTCCCGTGTCAAAACAGCTGAATGGCTCTCTCACATCTCAGGCAGGACAACTTCCTATCATCACCCTGGCATATCTTCTCAAGAGGAGCTTGCAAAAGATCCTCCTCAGAGACACTGACAAATTACTGCCCCTCACAGCAGGCACCACTGGCCTAGATGAGCTAGTGGCCCAAGTCCGTATAAATGGTGGTGGAAAGGGCCCCTAGAACATCAGTGGGTTCTGCCGTCCCCCTTCCCCCTTTTGTTTTGTTTTAGGGGACTTGATAGTAGGCGCCATCTTTATGCTGGTTTTTAACACTGCTGCGTTTTAATTATCTAAATATTTATTGGATTTTAGCAGCATGTGCCCTATTCTGTTTGTTCACCGCCCTGAGCCGCTCGGGGGAGGGCGGTATAAAAATGCAACCAATAAATAAATAAATAAATAAATAAATATTAAGTCACAGCTGACGTTTGGGGTTTTCAAGGCCACAGATGAACAGAAGCCGTTTGCCATTTCCTGCCACTGTGTAGCAACACTGAACTTCCTTAGCTGTCTCCCATCCAAGTACTAACCACGGCTGACCCTGCTTATCTTCTGAGGTCTGTTGAGTTTGGCCTAGCTTGAGCCATCTTTACAAAGTAACTTCACACACTTTATTTCCTGAATGCCTTAATTACAGTTCCTGTGCGAAGAAGGCTCGAGCGACTACATCGCCCGTGTGGATGAGCCCCAGTCCTGCTCCTATGTGCTGACTGTCCACACCACCCGCATCTGCAACCACCCGTTCCTGCGACCGCCATCTACCGCCACCCCCCAGACCATCCGCTGCCACCCAGCCCTGAGCCCTGCAGAGTATGTGGAGTATGTCAAGGCTCAAGTGTGTAAGTGCAGCAGGGAAAGGGGGAGCTTCCTTCTGCTCTGAGTCCGTGTGTGTTCCCTCGGTAGCGGCAGGGTTGTGTGGCGCCAGAAAGACAGATGTAGCGCTGCTCGGGAGCAACACACCAAGCTCTTTGCCCAGTGAGTCAAGAGGCAGACAGATGATACCCTCTCTTCTCCATTTCCATTTTCCATTTTAACCTTTAATGGCATATAAATTATTTCCATTTAAAAGAGAAAACTTTTAAAAACATTTAAATACGGGTGTTTAAAATGCTTTCCAAGAATTTAGCCACTGCCAAGGTGATCGATGGATTACAGTCACTTAGCAGAAAGCGAGTGGCCTGGAACTTGGAGTGCTCAAGTCTTGGAAGCAGCAGAGGGTGAATTAAAATCATGCGCAGGTTGCTGTGAAGACAGCATTCCAGAAGAATATGAGTTATGGTTTCTATAGATCCACATCCGCAACGGCATAGTCTCTGATGTTTAGGTATCTGGAGGTATCTCCCTGAAGTTTCCGCTGATGGGAAAATATTGAGGTGTGCTAGCATGAATGCACGGCGTTGGTTAATGGATAACAGAGATGAGAGATATTTAGCTCCCTCTCTTCTCACTCCCATGGAGTGCAGGCTAGAGTGAGGATCTGTGCAGTGCCGCAGGGCATAGATTGTACATACTTAGTGGGTTGGATCCCATGGGAAATTTCTGCTAACAGAAGGGGGCCAATTTTCACTGATCCCCCATCAGCAGCAAGCTTCAGACTCCCCTGCTATACCCTCTTCCCCAGAGCACTTTGCACTACAACAGAAGGTAAGGAAGTGTAATTCCAGTGACATAAATCCTTCTTCTGTGGAGTTTTATTGTGGGATCCAAGCCATTATGTATGTGACTTGAAGCCCTGTGGACCATTGCGTGGCATTAGAACCTTGTAAATAGGGATGCGTGATGCGTTGGGTGGTCACACGTGACTCTCTGAAAAGCAGCGGAAGGAAGTGGTTTTTCTCTCTGAAAAGCAGCTGAAGAGTGGCTTTAGCATTCCATCCCCTGCCAGCAGAAATGACTACGGGTAGTGGGGGTTGTTTGCCAACCGCTGGGGTCCATGTGTCTAATTATCATGTGAGAAACCCATGGCTGGTGTCGTGCCTATCTTGTAACAAGTTGGGCACAGACATACTATGTTTTAGTCTGCGCTACTCAGACTGATTTGAGCAGTTTACCGTTTTTGAAGTTCGTGTGATCATTACAAAAGGTTTCATTGGCTGGCACCTACCAGTAGGGTGCCAGCAGGGATTAATCCAAACTGTCTTTTCTCTTATTACCCCCCAGTGCTCTGGGCTGCTGTGGGACAGGAAGCGCATTGGGGCAAGAAATTGTGTCTCGACATGCTTCCTGTTTGCAGCATGCCAAGAGAGGAGATGCATCGGGGCCAAAAATCCTGGCACGCTTCCCACTTTCCCCAGATAAAACTAGAGCACTTCTGGCGCGACATTTCACGTCAGAGCAGGGCAAGACCAGGGAATGCTGGCAGTGGATCATTGGCCACAGTGGCTTAAAACGAAGCCCATAATCCTATGAGTCACTCCTATGTTTGCACACACACACACACACACGGGTTGATGGGGATAACTTACCTGGCTCTCCCTCCCCTTCATGCTACCAGGCAGGCTTCTGATGGAAGTTCCATCAGAGAGGAAAATTTATTGGGAGTGGAGATCTGGCTTTTGTTTACGAAAACAGGTATGAAAAGGCTTAGAACTTAAGTGATGGTTCATACAGCTGACCTGTCTCCCATTGCTGCTTCTAGGTTCTCATTCTGGAATTTTGTACAACCCCCAGACGAACAAATCATGCAAATACTTTTCACTTGCATAAGTTGTTACCTGAGCAGCCATTTTGGTTTCTTGACCTAGAATACCATAGTTCTGTCTCTGGATGTTCCTATTTTGGATGTCTCCCTTGGTGTGTTACAGGAGCCATAGGGCAGGAGAGCAAACTGGCTGCAAAATAATTCCTGGTTCAGTTTTCTTCTGCCTATGATAGATTTTGGCCTTTCCGGACTCTTGAGAGCCAGCATGGTGTAGTGGTTAAGAGCAGGTGGATTCTAACCTGGGGAACCGGGTTGACTCCCCACTCCTCCACCTGAGTGGCGGAGGCTTATCTGGTGAACCAGATGTGTTTCTGTACTCCTACATTCCTGCTGGGTGACCTTGGGCTAGTCACAGTTCTTCAGAACTCGCAGCCCCTCCTACCTCACAAAGTGTCTGCTGTGGGGAGAGGAAGGGAAAGGAGCTTGTCAGCCACCTTGAGTTTCCTTACAGGAGAGGAAGGTGGGGTATAAATCCAAACTCCTCCCCTTCTTCTACTTCTTCCTCTTCTTCTTCTTGGCTGATCTTTCTGGCACATACAGTGGGCAGATCCTTGAATGAGACCGGCCTCTCTTTATTTGTCATTTCTTTCTGCCCCATCAGCTGACACCAAGCGCAAAGTGGAGGAGATTTCTGAAGAGCTGAAGACACTGGACACCCGACTGGGGAATGACCGAGATGCCAGCTCCGCAGCTCTGGATTCAGATGGAAATGGTATGGCCCTGCTGTATGCAAGGCGATATCTCAGGGATTCTGTAGAAGTCTAGTGAATGGGCTGGAGCCACTGCCTTGAACTCAGAAGCGGGTTTACATGATCTGTTGTTTTAGGCCAAGAATGTAGCCTTTGTATTGTTGAAGGCTTTCACGACCAGAATCACTGGGGTGCTGTGTGGTTTCCGGGCTGTATGGCCGTGTTCTAGCAGCTAGAACACGGCCATACAGCCCGGAAACCACACAGCACCCCAATGTAGCCTTTCAATGCATAGTATAAAACTATAGCTGTATGTGACCTTGGACACATGAGCCGAATTTGTGCATGATATTCTTGCAGTTCTCCTTTTTGTGGCGGAGTGGTTTTTACTGCTCATAGCCCGCCTGAGTTCTGTCCATTCAGACCTGGGGCTCCCAAATGAAGCTGTATTTTTATGGAGTTGATGTGCATGTTGCCATTTGAAAAAAGTGGTCACTGACAGTACAAGAATTTGCCACATTGGGCCAGACCGGATTTAATCTACTGTAACATGTTTGGGCAGTATACAGTCCATGCAGTGGGAACATTTCAGCCAGAGCATAATGCTCAGGCCTGCTCCCATAATCTGCCTATTGGTGTTCTGCCTCTATAGATGGTTATTCCAATTTTAAGAAGAAGAGTTTGGATTTATATCCCCCTTTTCTCTCCTGTAGGAGACTCAATTACAATCTCTTTTCCCTCCCCTGCCCCACAACAAACACCCTGTGAGGTGTGTAGGGCTGAGAGAGCTCCAAAACGCTGTGACTAGCCCAAGGTCACCCAGCTGGCGTGTGTTGGAGTGCACAGGCTAATCTTAATTCCCTAGATAATCTTCCACAGCTCAAGCAGCAGAGCGGGGAATCAAACCCGATTCCTCCAGATTAGAATGCACCTGCTCTTAACCACTGTACCACTGCTGCTCATGCTTAACCACTATACTCTGTCTCACAAAAAGATGTTAGTAGAGTGTATATTCCCCCACCACAGAACTCAACATGCTGGATCTTCTTTGTTGTAGAATGCTCTTCCTGGGACCTAGTGCTGACCTAGCCGTGCTCCCCCATCTGCTTGAAGTTGGATGATAGTCATTCAATGAACCATAAATGCTCTTGTATCAAAGTACCATGTTCAGTAATGCACAAAATAATGTTTTTGACAAAGGTAGCATGTAAAAATGAATTATAATTCTCATATTTGTCTGGGACTATATTTTAATGTGGAAGCATACTATTTTCTTAACCACTGCACTTCAACTGACTGTTCTAATATATTTTTTTCTGAAATAGAGTATAATAGCCCTTATCTTCTTCTTAACCAAGTGGAAAGGGGAGAGTCACACTCAGGCAAGCCCAAGCCCATGCTCTTACCTTAACCCTAACCCTAACTAGAGAGAATGCCAGAGCCATGCAAATATTCTTTTGGGAAGGAGTTTCTAGCTGACCAGATGGCCAGGAGTGTACTTATATTTCAGTGGGGATACAGTGTCAATTCCCCCTGATCTCACCACTGCTGCAACTCTGATGCACTGTACTCTGCTACCCAATTGCTTGATGTGTTCTTGGTACATGTCAGAGTGGTGTTGTGGTTAGTATGTCAGCCTCCAGATCTGGGAGACTTGGGTTCAGATCCCCACTTCACCATGGAATTTTGCTGGCTAACCTTGGCCCAGGTTCAGCTTCACCCACCCCACAAGCTTGTTGTGAGGATGGAATAGAGCAGGGATGGCCAACCTATGGTGCTCCAGATGTTCATGAACTACAAATCCCATCAGCCCCTGCCACCATGGCCAATTGGTCATGCTGGCAGGGGCTGTTGGGAATTGTAGTCCATGAACATCTGGAGCACCATAGGTTGGCCACCACTGGAACAGAGGGACAGCATGATGATGTAAGCCACTTCAGGTCCCTTATTGGTGGGAAAATTGAACGTTAATATCTAACAGTTGAATAGGGTAGAGGCCACAAGCGAGATCCTTCTCTGTACAAGTCTTGCTCGAAATAGCCTTTCCATGTGGATTGGCCCATTCAAGTGCAACAGTGACATCCATGTGATTGGCAGCCTGAGTTAATGCACTGCTGATGTGTGTTCACGTGACACATAAATGGGCCAGGGTTGGCAGGGGGTGGAATGGTCCAAAGTTACCCAGATCCATGACATGGGCTGAGTCTCTAATCCAGCATGCAAACCATTTCAAAATTCTGCAAAAGCAAAAAGCCAAATTCTGCAAACTGTGCAATTTGTACCAACTTGCCTGTGACTGCTTAAGTTTGCATAATGTTTTCTGTTTTAGCTGTCTTGGGGACCAATTGAGGTGCTGTTCAGGGTGCTGAAGGTTCGCCTCCCAGTTCCCGAATATTCTGTTCAGCTCACATCCTGTTCAACAGCAGTGGCGTAGTGGTTAAGGGCAGGTGCGCTGTAATCTGATTCCCTGCTCTGCCACTTGTGCTGTGGAGGCTTATCTGGGGAACTAGATTAGCTTGTGCACTCCAACACATGCCTTCTGGGTGACCCTGGACTAGTCACAGCTCTACGGAGCTCACTCAGCCTCACCCACCTCACAGGGTGTTTGTTGTGGGTGGGGAGGGAAAGGAGATTGTAAGCCCCTTTGAGTCTCCTTACAGGAGAGAAAGGGGGTATAAATTCAAACTCTTCTTTGTCATTCTCCCTTTTTTCTACTCTGAGGCTTCAAAGCATCTAGGTGAGACCCATCTTTCCTGGCCAACACTAGAACGTTGGAGAGTAGGAGCTGAGGTCCTTTGTCTCAAGCAAATGATAGAAGCTGCAGTAGTGCTTCCACCCTCTTACACTCTTTCATTCCATGTTCATCAGTGTCTCCGGCCCCTCCTCCTCCTGAGAGTGACTCAAGCGATGATGGCGACTTCTGGGCCAAAGTGCTGCGTGGAGATGGGAAGGCAACCCAGATGCCAGACCAAGGAAAGGTAAAGGGCTGCCTTCGGACCTGATGCAGGTCAATTTCAACCTAGTTTCTTAAGAGATAGGCCAGCATGGTGTAGTGGTTAAGAGCAGGTGGATTCTAATCTGGAGACCCAGGTTTGATTCCGCACTCCTACATTCCTGCTGGGTGACCTTGGGCTAGTCACAGTTCTCTCAGAATTCTCTCAACCTCACCTACCTCACAAGGTGTTTGTTGTGGGGAGAAGAAGGGAAAGGAGCTTGTAAGCCACCTTGAATCTCCTTACAGGAGAGAAAGGTGGGGTATAACTCCAACTCTTCTTAAGGCACAACGTTGGTTACCTTTCCTTTTAATGAATTGTGAGCAATTCTATTGTTTCATTTTTAACAAATGCTGAGATGCAGTGACGTGAAGACTGGCTTGATTTGCTTCATGAAATAAGGATCCATAGTATGATATGGGAATGCCAGATGGTTGAACTATTTCTCTTTTGTTGGCATGCCTTGCAAAAAGAACTAAATATCTTCAAAATACATCTTCCCTGTGACTTAGACAGCTCTCTCGGCATCCCTATGAGTTGCAGACCTGTGAGCAATAGGAGAAAGCCATTTGGAAATCTCCCATTGAGGTTGTTATAAGCTGTCAAGGAATGGATAGACTGACTTCCTCTCCCTGCTCTCTTCATTTGATTGATAGCTATTATCTACATACCACATCTTTTGGGGCACATTTGGTCCTCACCAAGGTGTGAACAAATCATTACCATCATCTTGATGCTTAGTTTTTTCTCCATACCCGGAGAATCCTCTGAATAGACAGAATATTACCTTATCTGAGGGGCACCATCATGTGGTTTCATAACTTACACAAAAGCTGGTGTCAGTTTCCCCATTCAGACAATAACTCACTTGATGGGTTCAAGGATTTTACTGAAGACATGAGAAAGTCAGGAGAAGACAGTTCTGGCGAAAAGGCACCAAAGCAGTTGATAGTATGTTGCAGCAAGTCCCCACCCCCACATGTAAACCAAGACATTTAGGAAAAGTCCAGCCTGAAGGCCCGTCCCAGCCACTGAGCTCCAAGGCCAGGGAAATAGATAAAGCAGCACCTGCAAATGCTAAAGCTCTCTCCAGCAAGTCCCCCCTCCCAGCAATGGCATTCTGACAGCTGGCTAGTTTAGCACTGGGGAGAATGAACAAATGACGTAGCAGCATTCAGTGCAAGCCTGAAGTATGTTATGTGCGGGGAGGGCGGGTGAGTTCTAAGCAACCAGAAACGTTTTTGTGTTTTTGTTATCTCGGGTCTGTTGGGATGGGCTAGATCTGAAATCTGGCCAGTTGAATATAGCTGGCAGTTAAATTCCTGCAGTGGACAAAAATTCAGTACTCGGTGCTGAGAGTTTAAGATTGTCCTGTCAAAGTGCTTCCCCACTTTGACAGAGCAAATAGGTGAGCACCAGGGATGAAGCATTTTCTATTGTCATACAGTGACAATGCAGAGATTCGCGTGATGCCACGCCTGTTACCTTTTAAGCACCTGGTTAATTTTTTTTTTCATTTTCCTTGCTATTACCACCCCCCCCCCCCCCCGCCGCTTTGAAATATTACTTTGTTCCATAAATTGCTTTTTGATAGCCTTATTTTTGCTTCGTGGGCTTTTGCGCTGCTTTTCTTTTTCTTTTGTTTGTTCTGATATTTAAAAGAAAATTACCATAAGCAACTTTGGCAGAACCAGATGCTTGTGCATTAAAGAAGCCTGCAGATGTTAAAAGTCTGGCAATTGCAGGGTGGAAAACTATGCCCTATTTGGTTGGGAAACTATTGACTTAGTACAGAATTCTAGTTTGTAATATCCAAATATTACAGAAGTTGTCGATAACTTACCTGTCATAATAACCTGTCTGACTCTGCAGCAGTGGTTTCTATGTGTTGGTTCAAGCCATTTCTCTTGTATCCTCTTCTGTAGGATGAAGAGCCCGTCATGAAAACAGCAGACGATCACCTAACAGGTAAGCATGGGCCTGCAACCTAAAGGTGCTGTGTGCGGTTAGATTGATGGAAAATAATCCCCAGTGGATCATGCAACTTTCCATACATCTAACTCTATAGCATTTTGGGGGTGGGATGGGAAATCATCCTGAAGAACATCCAGGAAGCCACTGTTTCCCTCTTCTGCCCCATTCCTCCCACTTCACCTCTTAGGCTTGGCTTCCCATTAGGTTGCTGGTTTGCTGGCTTGCTTTGCTGGTTACGTACCCAGGGCTCTAATATGCTAATAGCAGTTAGCCATTGTGGTGTAGTGGTTTTTATATAATGTAATTAACACGCACGCACGCACACACACACATGACCGGATGCCATCTATCAATTTGAGTATTGTTGCTACTGTTTTTAATTGGATTTTAATGATGTTATTTGATTTGTTTGTATACTGTTCTTTGTTGTCTTTGGTTTAATTTGTACACCACTCTGAGCCCTTCGAGGATACAGCTGTCTATCAAATCGAATGAACAACAGCATCAGCAACAGCAACACACACACGCACACATTTTGCAATGAGGAAGTGAAAGCCTCTGTGGTGGGAGGGCAGAGCGTAGGCCTCTCTGGTTGTACTCAAGCACTGTTAAATATTTTTTTTAAAAAAAAATTCAGCCCTAAAAATCAGAATCTTGGAATGAAGAAGTCAAAGCCTCTGTGGTTGTTGCAATCAGCACATTGATGGCACTTCTCTTAAATTAGGTCTCTCAGTCGGTAGTGTACAGCAGATAACTATTTCCATAGTTACCAATACCAGGCAAGGAGCACTAGGACTAGTAGTGACTAACTTTTGCCAAATAGCAAGTTTGTGGCTGCAGAGAAACTGGATCCCAAATTTATCCTGCTCCCACAGGAGGTGGTGATGGCCACTAACCTGGATAACTTTAAAAGGGGCTTGGACAGATTTATGGAGGAGAAGTCGATCTATGGCTACCAATCTTGATCCTCCTTGATCTGAGATTGCAAATGCCTTAGCAGACCAGGTGCTCGAGAGCAGCAGCAGCCGCAGAAGGCCATTGCTTTCACATCCTGTATGTGAGCTCCCAAAGGCACCTGGTGGGCCACTGCGAGTAGCAGAGTGCTGGACTAGATGGACTCTGGTCTGATCCAGCAGGCTCGCTCTTATGTTCTCATCAAATCCAGGTCAAACTCTCTGCTGCGGCTCCGACGACTGGAGGTGCCGGGGGTTGAACTCTGGGACCTTTAGGCATGCTTCCACATAGTCTTGAGGGAAGCTATTCTAGTCTAATACCGGGTGCAAAGAGGGTCTAATGCTTCTTCACTTGTACCTTTTCAGAGTTCAAGAAAAAAATCCATTTCAAAGTTATCCGGAACCCCGGGGATCTGGTTCAGTTCATTCATGAGCTGAAAGACAGTGCCAGGAAGGTAAGAGCTTGTGTATCTGGGGGTGATGTGTTGCTTTCTGTATCTTTCTGGCCTGCTTATACTTGCAATGAGAGTGTGGCTAGTATCAGGTTTCACAGAAACAAGAGTATTGACAATCACTCTACCCAGACTGCTTGAAGCTGTAATATTCTTGGCACAAGCACATAAATGAACAGTGAATTTTAATAAGTGACATGCAGTAAGTACATAGCAAATCGCATCTATATTAGACACAGGAATTTCTCCTAACAGATCAAAGAATTGGCTCAAAACCAGACAGCCTCTGCAGTCATAATTACAGAAGCAATAGTACATCAGCCGTACAGTGGAACCTCGGTTTTCATTGCCTTCGGTTTTCATTGCCTTCGGTTTTCATCTATTTTTTCAATGAAAAATTTGTCTCTGCTTTCATTGATTTGCCTCGGTTTTCATCGATTTGCAGTAAGGTGCAGGGGTTTGTGGAGAAAAATCACCTGGACAAATCTGTTGCAGGCCGTGTCTGCAACTTGTTCAATGACAATGTCTTGCCCCATTTCAGACAAATCTTAAAGAGGCATCAGAAACTGACCTCTTTGGACATCTTTCTGGTGCGACATTGGTCCACTGGCTCTGAAGCTGGTCCTAATGTTATTGTTTGTTACTGTTCATCATTAAGCACTATGTTTATTCACCAAAAAAATGTGCTTTTGGTATGTTTTCTGGAGTGCCTAGAACAGATTAATTGGATTTACATTGATTCCTATAGAAAAGTTTGCCTCGGTTTTCATCGATTCTTTTCAGATGGATTATCAACAAAAACCGAGGTTCCACTGTATATTAGACACATGAATTTCTCCTTCCAGATCAAAGAATCGGCTCAAAAACACACAGCCTCTACAGTAATGATTACAGAAGCAATAGTACATCAGCCATACTTGGATGTGTCCCCAATTCTAGATGAAGCCACAAGCATCATTATTTTAACTCAGTGACCTTAATTATTATTATGGCAAGCTATAAGATGTATATGCTGAAGAAGAAGAGTATTGAAAATGAGAGTTGAATGGGACGCACGTCCCACTTTGTACTCTTGGGATTATGGCACCAGCGTCATTTATAAGACTGGCTGTTCCCATTTGGATTACTACAGAGACTTTCTGTTTTAGAATTGATTCTTTGATTTGTACTTGCATATTTCAACTGTCTGGGTTTTTTTTTATTTAATTCGATTTATACACCACCCTCCCCACAAGAGCTCAGAGCGGCTTACAGTAATAAGTAACATATAAAATTTGAACAAATGAGCAATTAAAACAGTTATAATAGTTAAAATCCAATCTCATCCAGTTAAAATACATTGAAATTTGAAATCAGCTAAAACTTAAATGCTCCGAACAGAGTTAAAATAAAGCTGGCAATAGATGCCATTTAAAGCAAATAGAGGTTAAGGGTTAGGGCCAGCAACAAATGTAATTGAAGATAAAAACAATTACGATTTCGATTTCAGTTTCGGGCCTCAACCAAGAGCCTGGCAGAACAATTCTGCCTTAAGGGCCTTGCGGAACTGCATCAAATGCAATTTGCTAGCACTTGTAAATAGAACATATAGTGTAGTCTTGCCCACGAGGCCCCAATGAAGAGACGACACGCGGAGATTCCATCTGGTGGAGAGAGCCAGTAGCAGGAAGCGCGGGATCCCGTGATCCTGGCAACTCTGCCGTGTGCTCGCCCCTCACAACTTTTATTGGGGTTTCAATGGGGGCGTGTAAAGGGGTCGGGCAGGCGGGAGAGCGGGAGATCATCATGTGATGCATGATCTCATCCCGGGCTGCCACTACGTCGCGGAGAGAGAAGCTTATCCTTGTCTGGAGCCACTACAATCCTCACCCCTGAAGGCAAGGGCCCTTTTGTCCCTTTGTATGGGACACCTGGTGATCGTGAGCCGGGTAGTTCATGACCCGTGACTCCACGGGGAGCGCAGGGGTTGGGGAGGCGTCAATGGCATGCCGGAAGGCCCGTAGCCTTGACACCCGGCATGCCAGGCGCTCCTTCTACGGTTCTGCGGGGTTCGCTTGCTCACCCCTACAATATAGTCAGCTGATATAAAATCAATACTATCTAAGGTCACGGCTGACTATCAATTAATAGCCTAAAAATGGTTAGCTCTGGTAGTGTTGGCTTTATTTCTTAAGAAACAAGCAAAAGCAAACTAATGTATCTGAAGCTTGAGTTTGTTACCTTGCAAACTAAACTAAGTAACTCTTTTTATATGTACCGTGTTTCCTGAAAATAAGACAAGGTCTTATATTAATTTTTGCTCCAAAAGATGCATTAGGTAGGGCTTATTTTCAGGGGATTTCTTTTTTCCCTCCATGATTTTGCGCACGCACGCACACCCCAGATCAGCTGCGCCGGGGAATCTATAACTAGGGCTTATTTTTGGAGTGGGGCTTATATTTCAAGCATCCTCCAAAAAACCCGAAAAATCATGCTAGGCCTTATTTTCGGGGTAGGTCTTACTTTCGGGGAAACAGAGTAGTTACAGTTAATTGGTTTCAGATTTCAAGTTCAAGCAGAACAGTAAACAATCTCTACTGATGTAACTATATGGAGAGAGCTTTTTTCAACCCCCTCAGTATGAGGGCTTAGCTTAACTGCCTAACTGCTGCCAATAGAATGTTCACTCTCTCAAAATTTCTCCCAGCATGCAATCATCAGGTGCAACTGACTTCAACCGATTGTTGGAATGCAACACTTAGATCAGTGGTGGCAGCTGAGTCGCATTGGCCTTCAGCAAATGAACTTATTCAGCTACTGCCTGGGAAGACTAAAGAAAACCAAAGACAGTGTTTTAATATGAGAACCAAACTTTTCAAACATGTCTGCTGTTAGGCTAAGTTAGGCCTTTCTCCACAGATGCCATGTGAAGCAAATAGAGATTAAGGGTTAGGGCCAGCAACAAAAGTAATTGAAGATAAAAACAATTACCATTTCGATTTCAGTTTTGGGCCTTAACCAAAAACCTGGCAGAACCTTACAGGCCCTGCAGAATTTCATCAATTTGCTATGTATTGCATATGTATTAAAATTCACTGGTCATCTATGTGCTTGTGTCAAGAATATTAGAACCTTTAGCAACCTGGGTATCATGATTGTGGATATTCTTGTTTCTTAGTCTGCTCATTATATTGCATGCTGTGGTTGTGTTTAGTACTAGATTTCACTTATGGTCTTCTGGAATGATGCAGGGAAACATGGCTGCCATCCAACTGGAAAAGCCCTCCATTCAGCCAGACAGAGTCTATGCTTTTGGTGCATCTTCCCAGAAGCTCATGGGAGCAACCTGATACTAGCTGCCCCCTACCCCTGTTGAACACCATTCTATGCAGAGTGCAAACAAAAGGCCTTAAGATTTATGTCATGAAAAATATCTGTTCTCTAGGATGTTGTTGTTTTTTCAGGGTATCTGGTCGTGTTCCAGTAGTATTTTCCCCTGACGTTTTCACCTCCATCTGTGGCTGGCATGCAGGCGAAACGTCAGGAGAAAATGCTGTTGGAACACGGCCATACAACCCAAAAAGCCCACAACATCCTAGTGATTCCAGTTGTGAAAGCCTTCTCTGTTCTGTTCTTCTCCCTGCCTCCTCCAACCTTTTAACAATTCCTGAGCTCCTCTTTGTTTCCTCAGCATAAAGAGAAAGCCAGCCCGTCAGAGGAGGCCGCTCAAGAGACCCCTCCAAAAAGCGAGCCGGCATCGGAGGCAGAGCGCTCTGAGGAAGGAGGAGGACAAGAGGAAGAGGAGGAAGACCTGCTGGGGAAATTTGAAAAGGAACTGGAGGACATCTTTCTGCCCAAGTCGGAGATGGCCAAGCTTAAGGAAGAGGTGAAATCGGAGATGGAGAAAGAGTTTGACAACATCATTGATGAGGTGAGGAGCTGTCAGTGATCCTGTCTGTCCCAGTCCACAAAACACTTAGTGGAGTCGGTCCTTGATAATCCCAATTCTCATAGCCAAACTACACACTGCAACAGACATGGATCCCACATTGCAGCACACACGGGAAAATTTAGTTGTTTAGAAATTGCCACTACTGTTTTGGGAGGGCAGGGCACATGATGCACGGAATTGCCTGGTGCCACCACTGTGCAGATCCAACTGGGACCTCACAACAGTTTTTAAGCAGCTGAATTTTCTCTTAAAATGGGGGCATCATTGGACAAGATTTGCCCTGTTGTCCACTATAATGTGTAACTCTTGGTCATCTCTTGTAGGCATTCTTGCTGGTTTCTTTGTGGGGGAAACCCTAAGGCTTTTTTTCATAGGGGGTAAGGAGAGACAGGGCATATAGGATAGAGGTAGAAACTAATCTCCTGCCCCATAATATTAGAACTCAATTACATCACAAAGTTCCAGACTGACAAAAGGATATACTGTTGATGCACGTGGTTTCCCACATGTGTGCTCTAGATGTGGAAATGTGTGGACATGGCCTCCTTCCTTGAATGGAATCCACAAAACTGACTTCTCTAACCAAGTGTGAAGAAATGGACTCCTCTCCAATCTCTTACTTTTAGAGTTTGCGATGAATGTCTTGGGTGTAGCTACCAACTCTTGAGAATTTTTCCTG
Source organism: Sphaerodactylus townsendi (assembly GCF_021028975.2). Lineage (NCBI taxonomy): Eukaryota > Metazoa > Chordata > Lepidosauria > Squamata > Sphaerodactylidae > Sphaerodactylus > Sphaerodactylus townsendi. Next base: position 178,851,930 of record NC_059427.1, on the reverse strand, counting down.
TCACCCATTTTTGGGTGTCCCCACTGCACTGAAGTTCCCAGCAAAGTTTTAAAAGGTTTGAGGAGATAGAATATGGGTCTGGATATAAACTCACCGAAACCTGGATCGATAACTGAGGTAAACTGATGGGAAAGGATGGTTTTCTTTTAAGAGTAAATAAGAATACAGTCTGTTCAGAAAGGAACATACAACCAAGGTAAACCATCAGCCAAGAGTTGTGGGATGTTGGTTTGTACACAGTACATGATGAAAGTGGATGGGAATTCTCTTGGGCATCTTTAAGTACACCACTTTGTTGCTACTGAGTTTCATATCAGACCCCACAAGGCCTACTGCGATACTTCAATTACTTGGACAGGAGAACTTAATCAAAAGATCTGATATACCCCGAGATCTTTTTTTTCACAGCTGTTAGACTAACCTTTCTTTTATAACTTCCAATCTCTCAGTTTTGGCCCTCAGAATTTCACTTACAAATCCTCTCTTATTAGGTCTCAGTTTTTGTCAGTCCCTTGCTCTCTGACCTGGGGAGTGATTATCTTTTTATGCCTTCCCACTTCCAAAACCCAGAAGCTGTAAAATCCCAGTTAGAGCAAACCTGCCACACATCAACTGTCCGGGCCTTTCTGACTTTGTGATGAAGCACAACTGCCGGCTTTAAGTCTCTTGATTTCTCTCAGAAATATGAACACACGGTTCTTCTCGTGATGGCAGGTGGAGGATGAGCTGGAGACGGAAGGCCTGAAGGGTGAATTTGACCGCAAGCAGGCCTCCAAGTCTTTGGCTTCCACCCTAAATAAGCTAATTGACAAGCTGGATCCTGGTCCTAAGAAAGGAGATAAGGAGGAGGAGCCACCCCAGCCAGAGGAGGAGGAAGAGGTGCCAGCAGTTGGAGAAGAAAAGGCCACTGAAGACAGTATGGTCACATCAGCAGCAGGTATGATAGCACGCTGACTACTCTTCGGTTTCTGTGGTGATCATTCCAGAGAACTGGCTGTTTTAGTCTGTTGCGGTAAAATGAAACTGAAGTCTAGTGGAATGTTAAATGCTCAAATAATCTGTGTTAGTCTTGTAAGGTGATGTCTGACTTCTGTCTTATTTTGCCTTTAGGATTGGAAATGTTGAGAATCCTTGTGCCAACCAGTAGGGGGGGGTGTGCCGGGAGCTAAGGGGACTTGTTCATAGACTTCCTTCAAGATTGCTGCAGGATGTTCAGGGGTTAGCGTGGTGTAGTGGTTAAGAGCAGGTGAATTCTCATCTGGAGAACCGGGTTTGATTCCTCCATCTGAGTGGCAGAGGCTTATCTGGTGAACCAGATGTGTTTCCGCACTCCTCCATTCCTGTTGGGTGACCTTGGGCTAGTCACAGTTCTTCAGAACTCTCAGCCCCACCTACCTCACAAAGGTGTCTGTTGTGGGGAGAGGAAGGGAAAGGAGCTTGTAAGCCACCTTGAGTCTCCTTACAGGAGAGAAAGGTGGGGTATAAATCCAAACTCCTCCTCTTCTTATTCTAAATAGCTGCAAAGACTTATGGGAACACCTAGAGATGGACAAGGCTCTAAGGCTAAGCTCTCCCTAGGCTGAAACTTTCAATAATTGTACTGCATTCATTAAGTGTTTTTCCTTTACAGATTTGTAAGATATATATATATAAACCCATATATAAATAAAATAAATAAATAAGATACATGGGCAGGCCAGAAAAAGGCTTGAAAAATGGACCTTGGTAGCATACTGGATTTGGGTCTAAATGTGTGTAGCCAGACTTTCCCTGCATCTGACCTTCTAAATCAGGGGTAGGGAACCTGCGGCTCTCCAGATGTTCAGGAACTACAATTCCCATCAGCCTCTGTTAGCATGGCCAATTGGCCATGCTGGTAGGGGCTGATGGGAATTGTAGTTCCTGAACATCTGGAGAGCCGCAGGTTCCCTACCCCTGTTCTAAATGCTTCTCTATACCTTATTGGACCGTTCCACTTTCAAAAGATGGATGTCTCCTATTTTATACTAGTTTTCCTCTGTTATGAGTCAAAAACACAAATGGAGGTGGGGGCATTGGTGGGATTCAAATAATTTAACAACCGGTTCCGGTGGTGGGATTTAAATAATTTAACAACTGGTTGTTCACAAGCACCATTTTCACAACCGGTTCTGCTGAAGTGGTGCGAACCGGCTGAATCCCACCACTGGGTGGAGGGAAGCAATCGTAAGCAATGTGTGGGATGACTCGACAGCCAAGAGTGCTGAGTTCAGCAAAGAAGAGTTGTTTTTTATATCCCACTTTTCCCAACCTTTCAAGCAGTGGTTCCCAAACTTATTTGGCCTACCGCCCCCTTTCCAGAAAAAATATTACTTAGCGCCCCCTGGAAATTAATTTTTTAAAAATTTTAATAGCAATTAAACAGAAAGATATATGTATTAACGTTTCTACCTGTGGCCATCACCCTGGATTGCTGCAGCACCCACCAGGGGGCGGTGGCGCCCACTTTGGGAATCACTGCTTTAAAGAGTCTCAGAGCAGCTTGGAATCGCCTTCACTTCTCCTCCCCACAGGAGGCACCTTGTGAGGTTGGTGGGGCTGCGAGAACTCTGAGAGCACTATGACTGGCCCAAGATCACCCAGCTGGCTTCATGTGGAGGAGTGGGGAAACAAACCCAGTTCACCAGATTAGAGTCTGCTACTCATGCAGAGGCAGGGGAATCAAACCTGCTTCACCAGATTAGAATCTGCCACTCATGTGAAGGAGTGGGGGAATTAAAGCTGGTTCTCCAGATTAGAGTCTGCCACTCTTAATCACTTTACCACACCGGTTCTCAAACTTACCAGCTCATTGGGAAGAGGTGTCATTTGCTTGCTAGTCACAGAGGAGAATGCCCCCTCCTGGTTTGATTCTTCTGAGCTGAGCTGCCAATCTTCAGAGAAAAGAGGAGAAATTATTCTTCATGGCACCATGTGGGTCTTTTACATCACTTGTTTGTTTTTTTAATGTTCTGAATCTTGACATTACGCTGTAAATATATTAAAAATAAGTGCTTGCTTTCCATGCTACCATGTTCTGGCTCATTATGGGGAAGAATCCAAACAAGTCTCTAGTCTCGATCATCCTACATTACTCTACTCTTACCCTGCAGTGGCGTAGGAGGTTAAGAGCACTTTTCAAACCGTGTATCTATATACATGGCAACTAGGAACAAATTAAGTAGGTGTGATTCCCAGCCCCCCCCCAAATCTGCATGCCTGAGCCCTGTGCAGTGAGGCGTTACCTAGACAAACTGGGGCCACTAATTGCAGATTAGCCTGGGTTTGCTCACCACATGGGCACGCCAGCTGGGGTGACCTTGGAATGCCTAGTCCACAGGTCGTTTCAAAGTCTAGAATCTCATCAGCCATCCACCCTACCTCACAAATCTGGATTTAAAAGTCTGGGGAAATGCTAGGGTGTTTGTTGTGAGGGAAGGGCAATTATTAAGGTGTAAGCCTCTTAAAATTTCAGAGTCTCCTGCAGGAGACCCTGCAGTGATGCCACCACCTGGGTTTGGTGGGAGAGTTTGGTTTCAGGGGGGATCCAGAGTTATGGACCCTCAAGGTGTAGCCCCATCTCACCTTGAAACTACATTGGAAGCAATGGGGATGGAGACCCTCCCTTTGGGAGTCCATAGCAGACTCTAAACAAAGCACTCACCAGAGAAATCTGGATTCATAAATCAAACTCTTCTTCTACTCTTAGAATTCTTTTGAGATGCTAGCCCAGGGAGTGAGGAACCTAGAAACTCTCAGATGTCAGAACTACCAATTCCCATCAGCACCAGCATGGCCCAGTGTGCATGCAGCCAAACTGATAGAATTGCTGGATCCTAAGTTATCTGGAAAACCTACTTACAGACTTCCTAAAATCTGAACACTTTCAAGCCTATTTTTGAGAAAACACTATACATGCAACTCCCACACAAAGCGAACCTGCAATTAGTTGTTACAAAGGGTCGTCCCTGGAGCAGCTGCCCACTTTGCCTAAATCAGAATGCTGTGTTTTGACCCCTGTGCAGAGTTGTGTGCATGTGTGATGCTTGTGAGGAGTAACAAAATTGGAATCTGCATTTTCCCATTACAGTGGCAATTTTATTTTTACCGTAGCTGGGAGAACTTGTGATCTACATGAATGCAGTTTGCTAGCCGTCTAATATGGGCTTCTAGGTGCTTGGCAGCTACCTGTTTGTAATCCCAAACTGTCGGGGTTGAGGGGGGGAGGGGAATGAACAGGAAGTATTCTTAGTCCCATGATTCTGAACTGAATTCTTTTGGTGGATGCCTTTTTCCTCTTGCGGCCTGGGATTACCTCTTTGCAAAATGGTCTGAATGTTTTGAAAATCTTGATGATAATCAGATCAGGGCACTGTAGCAATTTTCTTGCATAATTTTGGGTGCAGATTTTTCTTTTTTTAAACAGATAGTACATTATTTTATGGTAGATATTTATACCCTGCTTTTCTCCCCAGTGGGAACTGAAAGCAGCTTATAAAAACATTCATCTTCTGTGTGTTTTAACCTCTCATCCCTTGTGAGGTAGGTTAGGCTGACAGGACAAAGGTTATCCAGCCAGCTTCCATGGCACAGTGAGAATTCTAATCTGGGTCCTTCAAGATCCTAGACTAGCATTCTTAACGCTTTCCTTCCATTGCCTTCTGATGCCTCTCTTCCAGATGAAGAGTGACTCCAGATGGGAGGTGTGGAAAGATCAGGGACTCCGCGAGAATCAGCAGCCAGGTATTGGCGGCTCTAGCAGAAGCTGACCTGCAGAGTTAGAGAATGAGCAGGGGACAAGCCACAACTCGCCCGCCTCATAAGTAGAGAGTGTTGTGAAGGACCTGTTGGAAAAGGAGGGCCTTAAGGCAGAAGGTAAGACAGCCATGGGTAGTGGGAGATGCCAGAGCCTTTCTGGTTTGGCTGGGGTGTCTTTTTGTGTTAAGGGGCATTCTTAGGAGGAAGCAGGCAAGGTCATGAGGTCACTGCACGCCTACAAATGCAAACTGGAAGGAGTCAAGGGTCATCCTGAGCCAATAATCTGAAGACTTATTTTTGAAGCTGTTCCCTGGAGGTCAGGGTCATTCACATTTGCTTATTCAAGGAAGTGGTTTGGCAAGAGACACGCATCAAGCAGGTTAAGCCTCTGGTACCTTCTTCAGTGTATAGAATCTTGGATTGTCGGATTGGAAGTATCTGCTCAAGAGCCTGGAGAACTGCCAGTTTTGGTGTCCTGACCCTGCAAAAGGCAGTTTTCCCATGTAGTTCCAGAGTCCTTTCTGACTTCTGAAGTCCCTGCTTGGCTTAAAGCAGTGGTGACGAACCTTTGGCACTCCAGATGTTATGGACTACAATTCCCATCAGCCCCTGCCAATTGGCCATACTGGCAGGGGGGCTGGATGGGAGTAGTCCACTGTAATCCAATTATACACTTGGATCAGCTCTGCAAATTCTCCACTGTGAGCTTCAGTGTCAAAGTCGCGATGCCAACCCCAGTTTATAGAAAATCAGCATTCTTTTTCCCCCTGGCGTAATCTTGCTGGGAGGTAGCCTCTTGACCACATGACTGTTATCCCATATGAGTCCCGTAGCTCTTGGAGTAACCTTGCTTGGAGGCAAGAATGCAGGCAAGTTTGGCATTTTCAGCAGGCATGTTGCTAGATCTAAACCTGGGGTCCTTCATCCTACTGGTCTTTCTTTAAGGATGATGCCAGTTAGAGGCGTGAACTGGCGGCTGCCAGTGTACCTTGAAGCTTGGGCCTGCATGAATGATTTGGGCTTCATGAATTATTCCCGCCAGTTCTCCTGCTGCTCCATCTCTCCCTGTCCCACCTCCTAAGTCCCAAGCCTGTAACTTTTCATACCAGTTCTAGAATTGGGGGGGGAGGCTGCCTACGAGCCAGGAGAGCCTCCCTCCCCAAGCGTTTCCACTTGTCATTTGTCTGAAACGTTGACAGTTCATGGGGCTACTAACAACTGGCTGGCTTTGTACCTGGGCAGGTAATTAATTGAAATTAAGATGACGTGGCTACTCGGGTGGCCTTAGTGGCCCGATGCATGACGCACCCACTGGCTGTCTGAAGAGGACACAAAGAACCTCAAGGACATTTTCCTCAACATTTTGGTGAGAACCTTCAGATGTGGCAATGGTGTGAGGGGAAGTCCTCGTACCCTCTCCAGGGCGGCTTTCTCAACTGCTGTCCAAGCTGGAAGCTCTTTCTGCAGTCGCAGAAGAACTGGACTCCTCTCGCGATGGATTTGGCACGTGTGGAGGGGCAATCACTCCTTGACATTATCTTCGTTCTTTATTTTCTTTCATTTTGTGTCTTAAAAGAGGTGGCCCTGTCGTGAAGTAAGATGAGGTGTCTGTCTCAGGTGGATTTTAAAGGTGATCATTGTAGATGTTATCCCATGGCCACACTGTGGCCTTTGTTCACTAAACCTTAAGGCTTGGTTGGGCAGAGTAGACTATCTCCATTTTTTATTTGAAGATCCAAAGTCCTCTTCCTCTCTTCTTTCATTCCCTGTTCATGAATTTTTATTGGGCTTTTGAAGCAGGAGCTCTCCTCACTTCCTGTTCAAATGTTTCATAAAAAGTAGGGCAATTACCTCATACCTTACATCTGGCTTCGGTATTGAAGCCAGCTTTGAATACACCTTGCGACTGACAGGCCTTCAACCGTTTTCTTCTAGGCTGAAGGGCAGTTTTCTCAGTCAACCCTGACTGGCTTTTTCTTCCCCTAGGAAAGAAGGACTGTAGAGAACCCTTGAGTTAGAATGAGACAGTGGGTGCTTGAGCTCAGGCTAGTTAAACATGGCTTCACATCCAGGATCTTGGTTATTGTTTTTCTTTTGAACTGGGTTGAGCAAAAAGAATTTTGGCCATATTGGTGGGGGAGGTTGGGGTTTATTATTAAATAGATGGGGTGGTTTCTAGGGCTGTTTCTGCACGGTCAAATAACAGCGCCCCAGGGATGCTAAAAACTGCATCCCTGGGGAGAAGTTCGCATGCAGCAGCGCCGTCCTCGCACCCCCCAAGCAGCGCGAAGGTGCTGCTTTCAAACCCCACTCAGGGAGCAAAGTTTTTGCAAAGCAGCATCTTCCCGCCGGCGCGGTGCGAACAGCACCGGCGGGAAGAGGCTGTTTTCCCCATCCCCTCCACTCATCTCTTCTGGCAGCGTCGCTCTGGAGGGACAGGCCCATGCTGTCCTCCGACTCCTGGAGGTCGGAGGGTAGTGTGGGCGTGGCCCTCCAACAATACTACCTAGCGATAATGAAAGAGACGAAGATAGCTCCGTCGCGGAGCGCAGCTCCTGCTGGGGAGAAGTAAGGACTGCTCACCGCATACATAGTGCAAAACTTAGCCCTGAGCCTCCACCAGCATAATTTATGCCAGTGGAGGTTCGTTTCCGCACATGTGTGGAAAGGGCCTAGAATCCAATATTGGTCAATGCAGAGGTGGAACGCTCACGAGGACATGTGGGGTCACATGTCCCCGGTTGCACGCCAGCTGGTCCCATGGGGGTGGAGAATTTGCCTCCCACACCCCTTCCCGCCCCACCAGGCTGCTCCTTCAGCTGACGGAGCCCTGTGGTTGAAGGAGCAGCCTGACTGGGTTGCTGCCGAACACCCCTTGGCCCTGCCCCACCAGGCTGCTCCTTCGACCAGCGGAGCCTCTGCCAGGGCGGTGCCAAGGGGCATTCAGCAGTGCCAAGGGGTATCTGGCAGCAGCCCAGCCAGGTAAGTGGGGCATAAAGGGGGGGGGGCAAAGCAGGTTTTGCCCTGTGCGCTATTTCCCCCCCCCCCTACACTTCTGAGTCAATGTGAGGTATATTCCTGCCTGCCCGCTTCCTCTGCAGTGTACTAATCTCTGCCAAATTTTGCTTCTGAGGGAACCCTCAGGAACAGCATGAGAAGGAAATGTGGGAGTGGTTTGCAGCTGCAAGGAGGAGTTAATGGAGATTGTAGTCCAGATCTGACCCTATCTTTGTAACTTTTTGCAATTTGTAGGAATTTTCTGCTTGTCACCTTTGGAGTGCTCTGTAAACTTGACTGTTTTTGGCAGTCGTTTAAAAAAACTTATTTATTCTGTGTATGACTTTCAGGAAGTTAATTCATGCCATTGCTATAAAGGAAGTTGACAGGAAGGAAGCTGATTTCTTTGAAATGTGGTGTTGGAGGAGTTTTATAGATACCGTGAACTGCCAAAGAGACAAATAAGTGGGCTCTGTGGTGGCAAAGTGCTGTTAAGTCATAGCTGACATAGTGACTTTCAAGGCAACAGGAGTTTGGAAATGCCTTTGCCGAGAGAGTTCTGAGAGAACTGTGACTGGCTCAGGGTCACCTAAGGCTTCATGTGGAGGAGTTAAAAATTGAACCAGTTCTCGAGATTATAGTCCTCTGTCCTTAATCACGGTACCACATTAACTCTCACAAGTGGGTTTTAGATCAAATTAAGCCTGAACTCCCTAGATCAGTGGTGGCGAACCTATGGCACTCCAGATGTTCATGGACTACAATTCCCATCAGCCCCTGCCAGCATGGCCAATTGGCTGATGGGAATTGTAGTCCATGAACATCTGGAGTGCCGTAGGTTCGCCACCACGGCCCTAGATGCTAAAATAGCCAAACTGAGGCTGTTTCTCTTTAGTCATGTTATGAGGAGACAAGAGTCACTGGAAGAGATAATAATGCTTGGGAGAGTTGAAGGCAGCAGGAAAGGACAAAGATCCAATAAGGGATGGACTGACTCGATCAAGGAAGCCACCGCCATCAGTCTGCAAGACCTGAGCAAGGCTCTTAACAATGGGATGTTTTTGAGGAAATTGATTCATAATGTTGCCATAAGTCAGAAGCAACTTGACAGCCCTTAACCCGCACACACGTCTGTGTGAATCCTGCCTGATCTTGTGCTCAAGATCAATGGTGGTGCTGATAATAGTGATAATAGTGAGCCCAAAGGGGTAGCAGGGTTTTTGATAATTTTTAAACCCATGGCTGAGTCAGCAAATGGCTCCTAAATGCCTTAACGTAGGGGTGGCCCACCTATGGTGCTCCAGATATTCATGGACTACAATTCCCATCACCCCTGCCTTGAAGCTTATTTGCCACTCCCCAGAGCTAACAGTGCCTCTATTTCCCTTTTCCCTTCAGATCCAGGGCACACAAAGGGAGGCGCACAAAGAGCAACAGCGTCAACGTCAGCTAGAAGACAACTACCGCTTCGTCTGGGGGCACAGCCAGGAAGAGCTGCAGGCAAACGGTGGTGCCGATTCGGAAGATGTGGATTTCTGAAAGCCCTTGACCTTCAGAACAGAACTTAGGCAACTGTGGCTACTCTCTTGTAGGACGTGGCTGGCACATTTTCTTTCCCTGCAGGATCGGCGTGTTCACGTAGAGGCACAGTCCCGCTTGAATCAGTACAAAGAAGGGGAAGTTGGCCAGAAGAGGTGGGATGCACCTCGCTCCCAGGAATAGACCGCCTTTCTGAGACAGGTTCTTGTCGCGCAAGGCTCTTCTGAACCCCCAATTGTTCTTCCAGTTTCATCCTATTGACTTTTCCTCTAGACAGAAACTTTAAGCACCTTCCCCTGCCTTTTGCAGGCTGGCTGTGCTTGGCATTGGGAATGCACAAACCAGGCTGGCCACCTGATGGGCAGTTTTGAGTGGCACATCCCTCCCACCCCTTCCCCCCCATCCCTTCCCCAAAGCAACTTGGCCTGAAACTGCTTGGCCTGTGGTACACAAAAGGAGCTCCCTGTGGAAAGCCCCTAAAGGTAAACCCGAAGTGCAGGTGGAAAGCTAGAACTGGCAACCCTCCCTTTCCCCAGATCGCTCTATGCTCAGAGGAAACTTCACCTGTAGGCTTGTGTGTTGACAATGTCACTTGCTTGCCTTGAATTGTCACAGCTGCAGGTGGTGGTGAGGATGGGCAAAGGAGGAGCCCGTTGTTACCCTCCCTCCCTTTCTGCTCTTCCGGCACCACCTCCTTCCTTTGAAGAAAGCATCGTTCTGGCCCTTCCACTAGTTTACTTCTAGGCTGCCTTCATTCCGTAGTGCACCTTTGGACTTAAAGGAGGCCAGCAGAGAGCATACAGTTCGGAGGGGGCAGGGCATAGAGAAGGCGACTGTCTCCTCTTATGGGCACTCTCTTCTGGATGTGTTTTCGGTCATTCTAGGGCCGTAGACATAGGAGCAAATGGACTGTATGAAAAAAAAATACAGCTTTGCCTGTAGTCCATGTGGCAAAGCCCCGTGTAGAGTGCTGGCTGTGTTTTACTTCTGTGAAGTCTTTGAACTGCAAGCGTGGCTGAGGTCTCTTGCAGATGGACACTGACGACAATCTACTTCAAATGTTGATTCAGGGCTACTTAACGGGTGACTGGAGGTGGAGCATTCCCCCCAGGGAAAAGGTGGAGTGCAGCCAGCCAGCCACCCACCTCATCAGCATACATGGGATATTTCATTTTTCTGTCAATAAATCCAGCTCAACCCAGTCTGGATTTCTGTGTCTTCTGCTTTTTTGTTGAGTGTTTGGTGTGATCTGGGAGTATCAGATTATCCCAGGGGTAGGGAACCTGCGGCTCTCCAGATGTTCAGGAACTACAATTCCCATCAGCCTCTGTCAGCATGGCCAATTGGCCATGCTGGTAGGAAAGATTAACAATTCCCTGAGCTATGGGCTGGGATCCCAGACCAATAGTGGCATAGGAAGTGTGATACATCATTTCTTTTCTTTAATAAACCGGTACCTCTTGATGTACAAGTATGCCACAGGGTTGGGCAGTCATTTGAAGATCCCATCAGCTGTCTTGATTTTTTAAAAACCAGTTTGATTCATTGATTAAATAAAATTTTATACATTGCAAAACTTCCATGAAGGTGCTATAATGTCCCAGTTCAAACAATGTATTGGGAATGGATAGAGGAGCATAGAATGGAAGACCCAGAAAGCAAAAAGAATTCTTGGGAGGGGGTACTAAAAAATAAGGAGTTCCATTGTGCAGAGTAGGAAGCGGCTGTGCTGCAGTCAAAACTCTTCTCACAACCTGAGTTTGATTCCAGAGGAAGTCAGTTTCAAGTAGCTGGCTCAAGATTGGTTCAGCCTTCCAGCCTTCCAAAGTCAGTAAAATGAGTACCCATCTTGCTGAGGTAAAATGTAGATAAATGTGGAAGGCAATGGAAGACCATCCTGTAAGTATGATGTGATGTTGTAATGTGACATCACCCCATAGGTCAGTAATGACCCAGTGCTTGCAGACAGAACTACCTTTACTTTTACTGGTAGGGGACTGTTTTCTTGTCCCTGAGGAAAACTGGAAAAACTAGACATTTGGAGAAACGAGAGGGAAAAACCTGCAACTTGCTTTCAGTTCTGGAAACTCTTCTATCTGACTTATGATATCACTGCTGAACCAAAACCACCTCGATTACTGACAACTATGCTGGTTTATTACTAGTTGCAGTGTGTCTTTATTGGTTCTCCTGGATTTTAAGTGTAGTTACTAATGGTAACTTGGTGGGATTGCCCTGTGTGGTACAGTTTTGAGATGACTGCGTTCCTTCCTACCTTATGCCCACGTATTTATGGGATCCTTCAAAGCATCCCGCTGTCTAATCTCTTCATGAAGGTGCTGGGAGAAATCAGCTGGAGATCTGGAGCACAATTCCTGCCTTGCTGAGCGTTGATGTCATTTGATTCCACCTAGTGCAGTGGTGGCGAACCTTTGGCACTCCAGATGTTATGGACTCCACTACGCTCCATCAGCCCCCCTTCCAGCGCGGCCAATGGTGGCCCATGCTGGAAGAAACTGATTAAGTATGATCCCATAACATCTGGAAGTGCAAAATGCTCCTACGAACTTTAGATAATAAGGGGAGCATGACTTAGAGCAGTGGTGGTGAACCTTTGGCACTCCAGATGTTATGGACTACAATTCCCATCAGCCCCTACTGTGCCAGCATAGCCCAGTTGGTGACTGATACTGGCAGGGGTTGATAAGGGACTCATATGATCGAGAGTAAAGAATGCTCCCTACTGAACTTCAAATATCTAATTTGGCCCATAGAAGGTTGCGGATTAACTTCAGCATCTCTGTGTAAAAGGTTAAGGTGGTAGGTAATGTAAAAGGCACTTGCTTGAGACCCTGGGCAGCAGCTGCCTGCTGGAGTAGGCAATATTGACTGATAGACCTAGAATCTGACTTGGTATAAGGCAGCCATGGGTTGGTTTGTGTTCCTGAAGCTGAATCTCTATACCTAAGTGACCATTATTACCTCAGAGACCAGCATTGTGAAATCCACTCTGCTGTCAAGGTGAAACTGAAAAAAAAAGTCTTCACAGAATGTACTTTATTCATATAAACGCAAAGCTGTATTACAGGACCAATTGGATAGTGCAGAGGTGTCCAACTCTGGTGCTTTGGATGTTCATGGACTACAATTCCCATCAGCCCTTGCCAGCATGGCCAATTGGGGCTGATGGGAGTCTCGAATCCAGGAACCTCCTGGCACCTGGGGAGTTGGATACCCCTGGGATAGTGGATGATGTGGCTTCTGGGCCTCATCTTCTGTTCTCCCAAGGCTCTGTGTAGTTAATTCCACAGCCTTAGAAGTGTTCCAAAGAGGAATGACGTTTGTGTGGTATGAGGGAGAGATTTAAAGAATTGCAGAGTGGAAGATAAAAGATGAACTGCTCAAGAGACGAGACTGTGTAACGTTCTTCTAGGAATGGAAGGGGGGCAGTTTTCTCTCAGGTCCCTCCAGCTGTAGAACTAGGGTGGTGTGCTATGAATTTAGATGGCATCTTCCCTCCATTGTAGGGTAAAAGAACTGCCTTGGTTATATCTTGCTGAAGATCGGCCTTGATTTAAAGATTTCGCGGCTCAAATGAGATTTTTTTGCTTGCCAGTGTTGTTTAGTATGTGTGTGCCTCTGCGAAAAGGTAAAGTGCATTTTCTGTCTACGAAGCAAACATAGCTGCTGTCAAGATTAAATAGCACATCATCTCTAATTCAGCCACTGTAAAGAGTGAGTGCAGTAACCTGTTAGCCTGGGTGGAGAGTGGAATTTCTCTGCCACACTTTCTCTTTAAGGTCTGAATCAAGATATCAGTGTGGCCCTTTTGCTATTCCCTTTGGCGGGTGCTTAACTTGTGTCTCATAGCAAATGTTCGTGGCGCACATGATAAATCTGTTCCTTTAATCTGGGTCAGTCCTTTTACACTGCCCTAGTCCATGCTAGAGGTATTGTATAAAAAAAAAAATTTGTAGCGGTAGGCCTCCACGCAGAGGGCTTGCGACTACTTTAGTCCAGTTGGACCAAGCACTCTATATGGCAGTGATAAGCGAGACCTATAGCACACCGGTGTGCGAAGGTGGCACTCAGAACCCTCTCTGTGGGCCTTGAGTTCATCGTAATGAAATGCAGCCCCCACACACCACCACATCTAGGCTGGCCCCTGGGCAGCTGGGCTCGATTATTAGCAGTTAAACCTAAGACCTAGTTTTGGGGAAGCAGTGTGAGTAACCCTGTTGGTAAGCGGCTGTTAAAGCCCCACTGATTCATTCATGCAAAAGAACTAAAAGCAGCGATCCTTTACCTGAGATGGCTTCGGTTGCTGCTGGCAATGGGGCTTGCATTCTGAGTAAACCCTCCCTAGAACCGTGGTAATTCACCCGTTGGAAGAGATGTCATACGGTTTGGCTTCAAAGCAAAGCCACCGACTACCACCAAGCTTACTCGAGTAGCATGCGCCTCCAGAGCCAACCATTTTTCCTAAACTAAAATCTCAGTATTCAGGTTAAAGTGCGGTATTGGCACTTTTCGCGATAATTAAAAAATTGTGTTTTGGAGTTGCAGTTTGGAGCTTTTCGGTCTCGAAAAGGTTCGCCATTGCTGCTCTATGGAGAGTTACAGGTTTGCTGTCAGATCCTTAAAAGTCAGCAGTGGCGTAGTGGCTAAGAGCAGGTGCACTCTGATCTGGAGGAACCAGGTTTGATTCCCAGCTCTGCCGCTTGAGTTGTGGAGGCTCATCTGGGGAATTCAGATTAGCCTGTGCACTCCACACGCGCCAACTGGGTGACCTTGGGCTGATCACAGCTTTCAGAGCTCTCAGCCCACAACACCTCGCAGGGTATTTGTTGTGAGGGGAAGAACTAGAGATTATGAGCCTAAGATCTCCTACAGGAGAGAAAGGGGGGATATAAATCCAAACTCTTCTTCTTCTTCTTTTTGCTGCCTTCAAACATAACTGTGTCTCAGGACTGTACATGTGTTTTTTCCCCTGTGTAAGATGCCAAAATGCCTTGGCAGCTTTTAGTGAAAAAAGTATCTGATAACTGGACTTGTCAAAAATTCTTTAAATCCATTCATCGATCCTCTATGGTGATATGCTCTACAAGAGACGTAAAACCTCTGTGGTCAGCTATATTGCCCACCATGCACATGTCTCCTACAGTCCTTTGCCCATCTATGTCACTCTGTGGATTCAGACCCAAGGTCCTCCCCACCTCTCCGGAAGGGAGGTCGCCTGTCTTCTCATTAATTAGATCAGGGGTAGGGAACCTGCGGCTCTTTTGCCCTTGCGCAAAATCCCTTGGCTCCACAGACATGACGCCCTTCATCCTTGCCTGCCACTGCAGGTAACCTGGTAGAGGCTGGCGCACCAATTGCCCGCTGACAGAGCTGGGCAGTGCCACGGGCTTCCCCTCTAGCCCACCCATTTTGGCCGGGGCAACTGCTTTCCCAGCAGCGGCGGCAGGAATGGCCGCTGAAACCCCATCCCATACCCACCCTGCGGGGCAGAGAAGGCGCATCCATATCTGGTTCTCCAGAGATGGAAGGTGGAGTAAAAGGTAAAAAACCCAATATATGCAGTGTTATCTTTATTTTTAAATGTCAAAAATTATTTGCGGCTCCAAGTGTTTTCTTTTCCCGTGGACCGCCGGGTCCCAAATAGCTCTTTGGAAAGTGTTAGGGTTCCCTACACTGGATTAGGTGGTTGGTTGGCACTTTCTACCCCTGGGACAGGAAAGAGGTACTATTTTGAATTATTGTTGCAAATTTGGGGCACCTGAAAATGCCTACTGCAACTTCAGAGTCCGAGTTCATCCGTGTGGTAGCAAAAGTGCCATCAGAAGTTACATGACCAACTGATGATGGCAGTCTGGCAGAGTTTTGAGCCAAGTCACTATCAGAGGTTGTTTGCAGTTGCCTTTGTGGTCTCCCATCCAGGTTCTAACCAGGGACAAACCTGCTAGATCAGGCTAGCCTGGGCTGTTTTAGGTCAAGGCCAAGATAATCCACTTAGGTCTTTAAACTTTGGTTGTCCTTGTCCTAAACTTCTCTACCCTTGCTGCAGAGAGTCCTTCTGCCATTGGAGGGGTAAGCTGCCTGTGGCAGAAGTCCCACGTTCCCCTCCATTGGGGATTATGCCTTGGCTGTGCAGCCAGCGATTGTAGCCCAGGGAAACAGTCCAGGTTGCTGTCGTGCCATTGCACAGAGACTCGCCTATTTCTTAAATTTACTTCCCACCGATGTCTAGCTACGCAGGCACGCACAAAGGAACCCCCGCAGCCATGCTCACATCTCACAATACGACCATCTCCACCTGCATGGTTATGCAGATGTAACCTGCTTTTAAAAAATTCTTTTTAAGGGAAAGGGAGGCGAATAAAGCGCCTCCTGCCCGGCCGTTCACTCATAAGTGGCTGCACCCCAGGATTTTTTTTTTGAAAAGACTCACTAGTTTAGTGATTTTCAAAAAAACCCAGTTTGGGGAAAATAACTTACAGAAGGCAGAAACTTGTTTGAGCGGCAGGATGCAATGTGGAAGTTCCTCTCCAAAACAGGTTTTAGCATCCCACTATGCCCATATTTGTGGCCGTAGCCTGTACAGAAGGGGCTTTAGTTTTTACTCAGTCTTTATCCTTCCAAGTTGGTTAATTATTCTCTGGTGCCTCCTTCCTTATGGTGTGACCATGCTGCTTTGGGCATATGTTTCCCAGTGGTTCCGGGTCTTCTGCAAATTAACTGGTCATGCCACTACTTTCACTAGGCACCAGACATACCTTACTTTTGTCTTTTATTTTATTGCAAACATTCCACATAGTTGTGGAATACACTATAGTTAGGTTTGCTCCAACTCTTGGAGACCAACTTCCTCCGTCCAGACACTCTGACTGGAGGACCTGACTCATTGGGCTTGCCCCACAACGGACACTCCATGTCTTGTCCTTTTTTTTTTTTTTTTTGCTCTTTTTATGACCGGGATCCCCATCATTGGGGGATGTTCTTCTAATCCCGCCGCAGGGTAATCTGCTTTTAGGTTTTTCCCCAGGCCTTTTTTTCCTTTTGCTGTGCAGATTGCTCTGCAGGTTGCACAAGGTTCCTTTATGCCGGTTGTGGTGGGTTTTCCGGGCTGCGTGGCCGTGGTCTGGTGGATCTTGTTCCTAACATTTCGCCTGCATCTGTGGCTGGCATCTTCAGAGGTGTATCACAGAGGGAAGTCTGGACGCAGTGTATAACAGACTGCCCTCTGTGACATACCTCTGAAGATGCCAGTCACAGATGCAGGCTCCCAACCTTTTTGACATCGTGGTACCCTTGACCTCGCTCTTCATATCTCAGGGTACCCCATTTGATTTTTTTTTGCATTTTTTAGGTTTTTTTCCATTTTTGGCCTATAGGTGGGGGGAGTGGCAAGCAGTGGGAAAGCAGCATTGACAGCCACGTTGTTTGTTTGCCTAAATTCGACATGGATTGGGGGGATTTAAAGGGAGAGCTCCGTTTAAATCTACCCCAATCCTACACTGGGTAGGCAAATAAAACAAATGCTGTTTTTTTCGAGTGTTGTTTAAAGAGAGCCTAATCGGAAGCTTCCAACCCCCCCCCCCTTCAAAATCCATTTGATTCCGGGGGGGGGGGGGCAGGCAGTAGCATTGTCATGGGACCCCTGGGACGTGCTCATGGGACCCCAGGGTACCATGGAACCCTGGTTGAGAATCACTGGGAACAAGATCCACTAGACCACGGCCGCACAGCCCCAAAAACCCACCACAACCAGTTGAATCCAGCCGTGAAAGCCTTTGACAATACGTTCCTTTCTGCCGTCCATCCTTTCTTTGGCTTGCTTCATTGCTTTCATGATTATGGAATGGATTTGCTTACTATTTGCTTACTATCAGCACTTCCTGCTGATAACTTTGGTAGTTTTCATCACCTCGTTTCCTGCATTGTAACAGTGGCCTCCGGTTTTTCTGAATGACAAGTACCACGCCAAGTACTTCACTTCCAGGTCTTGTGCCTCTTAAGTGGAAAACAGTCTCTACAGGGGCTGTAACAGGGCTTGAACCTTGCATCTTGTGCGATTGAGTATGTTTTGGGCACTGGTCGGGATTCAAACTCTCTAAATTTCCCTCCTCTTTACTAGGTTTCTAAGGATATTACCTGCAGAGGAGTAACCCTTGTTGCTTTTTTTACACTCCTCTGGTGCTTTATTTATAATAGCATTTTATTTTCGTTTTTAGTATGCGGCGCTTCCAACTGTGGGATGAGGACATGTAGGTTCTAATCTATACCTTCTCTATTTATGAACTTTCATAAGGTTAGGATTTTTGATGTCCTGGCCAGGATTCTCTACTAGGGATTGTCTTTCAGTCCTCACGGCTCACAATTTTACCTTTACACTTGTTTCTGATGCTGAACATCTTTGCACTCCTTACATGTCTGGAATGTGGCTTTTCTTGGGTTTCCGTCTGTAAGGACTCTCAGGCTGCAAGAATGGCTAGCCAGCATCCTCACACTGCTTGTCCTTGCAGGTTGGTGGAAGCTAACACACTCTGTCTAGAGTGCATGGCTGCTCAATGCAATTCTACGGATCATGCCTCTGTCCAACAAAGGGCGATTCTTCTTTGCCACATACCTGCATGTATTTCTGTTGGGACACTTATAGAGAGCTCCCTGCTGCTTTATAAGACAGTTCTGGGGGACTGTCAATATGGGATGCTAAACAGCTCTTGGGAAGGCAGTCCTTTATGGTTTCTTTCATTGAGGGCTTCACACCTGCCTCCTTAACTATTAAGCTATTTTCCCCAATGTGGGACTGCACAGAAGCCATGAAGATGTTGCACTTACCTGTAGCTGTCGTTCATTGAGTGTTCTTCTGTGCAGGCACACATCCTTCCCTCCTGCCCTGCTGTGAACTCTCTGGAACCTTTGTTTCATGAGGTCTCTGGTGGCAGCATGGAGAGAACTTAGAGCTCCTCCTCCTTGTCATGTGATCATTTTGACAGGAAAGTGCCAGAAGAGGGGCACTCCTAGTCTGCTAGAAAGCTTTAGAAATCTTTAGAAAGCTTTAGAAATCTAGAAAGCTTTAGAAATCTATTGCAGTCCTAGTGTGTGGCTGCACAGAAAACCATTTGAGGAACAACAGTTACAAGTAAATGCAACACTTTCAATAAGGAGTGAGCAATAGATGTGGCCAGGTTTGCAGATGGCACATGGTTTAGGATGGTAGAAACCCAAAGTGACTGAAAAGCTCTGTGGACACATCTTCAAACTGGATAGAGAATGAAATGGCAAAAAAGGGTTTGATGAAAGTGTGGAGTGAGTTCTTTATTGGGGCAGAACTCCTAACTTCCTGGATGCATTGATAGAAACTGAATTTGAGTGGACTATCCAGGAAACAGATCTTGGGATTGTGGCTGTTTGCTCAACAAAAATTTGTATATTATCTCAGGTGACGGTTGATAGCCTCTCAAACAAAACTGTTGTATCATGTTAGACATTTCCTCAGGTGATCTCACTCATGTCAAATCTCAGGCTAAGTTAAAAAATTTAATCATTAACTGCTTTTTCTTGTACAAATGTTACTGCTCGGCTGTTCCAGGAAGCAATGGTCCGATACCAAGAAATGCTGGCCCAGATCCCAAGGGTTGCTTCCAATGCACCAAAAAGTTTGTCCACACAAAGTAAAATTTTGCATTGGCTTCTCCAAATAGCCTTTCCCCAAAGAAGCACTGTAGACTGCTTTTATAACTTTCCTCAGAGTGTGCAGAAGAACTCAAGTTTTGTTCCATGGTGTCCCCCATTAAGAGGATTTCAGGAATGGCTTCTTGAGGTGCTGGAGAACCATTATCCTCTGCTAGATGGACTGATGGCATAGGACCGCTTTGTATGTTCTGCCCCAAGATGATCAACAAATGCTTAACCTGACTGCTTGATTCTTGACAGTCTTGTAAGTTATGATCTATACGCCATTCTTTGTAACCTCCATCCCACTAGGGCAACTGATCTCTGTAGTCTGGAAATTCCAGGGGGACCTCGTGTCCTACCTGAAGGCTCGCATTCCTAATTAAACACTACTGATATCCTTCCCCCCACCCTGCCAAACCCTGTTGCCCAGGCTCCTTGGGATTTCCTATCCCTTAGTTGGCAACCATAGGGCCGGTGGTTGGGATTCACAGCCCTGTTGCACCAGTTCGGTAGAACTGGTAGCTAATTTTTTGTCTAGTTCAAAGAACTGGTTGTAATCCCACCACTGAGTCCTTTCGGAAGCGGTTGTTAAATTATTTGCATAGGGCCCCTTCCATTTAGCAGCAATTGTTTTCTGGAGCTCCTATGAAGAATACTGGACCCAGGTCTGATCCAGGAATGCATTTTCTTTTCTCTGTTCTTAAGCAAGCGTGCATGCTCAGGACTGTTATACTTGAACAGTCCCAAGATCTTGAGTAAGCAGTTTACATTTTGATGTTTGAACATGTCAGGCTTCCAGCAAAACAAATAGAGAAAAATAGCCATGCCCTTTCCTTGCCAAATAGAATGTCCATGATTAAGATGCAAAACGCTGACTTTTTTTGTTAAATAATAAATGAATGAAGGCATTTGGGAGGGGAACCACAAAGGTAGTCTGACTCGGATCATTAAGGTGTGACATATAACAGGTCTCTATAACCTAGCCCTTTTTCCATTGTTAAATAATGAATGAAGGCATTGGGGAGGGGAACCACAAAGATAGTCTGACTCGGATCATTAAGGTGTGACGCCATACTTTCTTGGGTCTCTATAACCTATCCCACTTTCCAGCATTAGAAACTAGGGTGAATGAAGGCATTGGGGAGGGGAACCACAAAGATAGTCTGACTCGGATCATTAAGGTGTGACATATAACAGGTCTCCAGAACTTATCCTTTTTTTCCATATCTTGTTTCCTGGATCAGCAAATCTTAAATTATATACTTTAAGGCTGGTCTGTTTGCAGTGTAGTGTTTAGTTAACATTCATACACGCACTTCACGAAAGCAATGCAGAATGCACCTATTCTTCTTGGCTTAGTAAAACAGGTAAGGTATGTACCCATCCATCAGAGCCCGTTTCCAAGCACTCGTCTAAATATCCTGGAGTTGAGAAACAGAAAAATGCCACGCGTTCATTACAAAGAGTTTTAGCACATTGTGCTCTCGTGTCCTGTAAAGCTGGTTTGCCCCATGATATTTCCCTCATCTCAGGGTATTCAAAAATTGCCAAATTGGAGATTCTTTTCAAAAATCATGAGCCCACCACCATGCAAACACCACTAGAGTAGGACCTGTTTATTTTCCCCGCCTGCTGCCTGATCTCCCTGCCCCACTGCCTGATCTGCCCACCCTGCCATCCATCCCCCTGATCTCCGCACCTGATGGCATGTCGGGCTGAACTGCTGACCATTGCACACACACCCCTTCCCAAAATGTTCCCACAAGCATGTCTTCTGCTCATGGTATCGACCAGGTGCCCTTTTGCCTGGTTAATCAGGAGTAGAGTCCCAAAATGTCCTCATGGAGTACCCAAAGGTCCCCGTCATCCTTTCTATACATGTGCTGGTTGCTCGGAGCACATAGCTAGGGAGATGTGCACTTTGGGTCTAATGTTGGTGGCATATCTTGTTTTCCACAAAAACATGTGAATGTGAATGATGCTGTGCCCCATTGTTTTTTGCTGACACTTGCCGTGTTGAGCCCTGTGCCGGGCACTATCCAGAACTGAAAGAGGGGGGGGGGCTTCGATGTTCCGTGCTTGCTGTGGGTCAACCTATCAGGAGCACAACCTTTTCTTGGGGTGGGAATGGCCCGAAACGGACTTTGGGTGGGAAAACGGCCAGTTTGAATTCAGTGTGAAGGAGGAGTTGGCAGCAACTGCTGGTGTGGTTGGTAGCAGTTGGCATGCACGGGCGACAATGGCTGGCACGGGGGTTGTGTTGCCTCCTTTTCTGCGCCCTCCCCAAAATCGCTGCTCTCCCAACCCCATCAGCAGCGGTCCATCCCTGGGCCTCACTCTCTGGAGCATCAGGGCCCTTGCTCTCACATATGTTGTGAAGCACAACACGTGCTCCTCCCACGACTGCGTCGACACTGTCGGGCATCACCTAACACCTCAGAAGAAAGGAGAGGAGGAAGAAGAAAGGAGGAGGAGGAAGAGGATTTATATCCCCCCTTTCTCTCCTGTGAACATGAACAGTTAGTCCATATCAGATAAAACAAGCTGCCTTTCTGTCTGCAAGTCCAGAGAACAGGGTAAAAGGTCCTATCAGCACGGTAAGAATCACACCCCTAATTTAAGCACATATGAAAAGAAGGAGCAGAATATGTATCTTCAGGTGAGGTCTGGAGTCGTCGTGGGAATGTCTTGGAGATTTGGGGAGAGAGCAGGAGGGTCACAGGAAAGGGCGGAACAATGTGACTGGCAGCTGTCCCTTTGAGGTAAAGTTATTCAAACTTATATAACTGTTTGAATTGTTGTACAGAGCATGGCGCATGAACCCACTGTGCCTATTTCTTTTATCTTTCTTTTGAAAAATAAAACCGGTTTGGTTTTCCACTCTTGGGCTCATTCCGCACACGCAGAATAATGCTCCTTCAAGCTGCTTTCAGGGCTCTTTGAAGCTGTGCGGAATGGCAAAAACAGTTGTGAAAGCAGCTTGAAAGTGCATTATTTTGCGTGTGCGGAATGAGCCTTGGTGTGTTTTATTGGATTGAAAAATCACACCAGGAAAATGAACCTAGTGGCCCCTGGGGCCATCACTTCCCAAATGAAATCTGCTGCCAAAGCACGAGTTTCAATTAAGCCTGCCTAGGATCATGTCCTCGAGAGAGTCCACTATGCACCTAAGAGAGTCATAAACGAGTTCAGGAGGGAAAATTCCTTCAAGACGGATATCCTCTTGACATACGTTCTCTGGGACTTCCCTGGAATATGTTTCGGAAACTTCAGCTGGTTCAAAATGCTGCATCGTCGCATCCGAGGAAGTAAGTTCTGACTCACGCAAGCTTATGCTGGAATGAACATTGTTTGTCTTTATGGTGCCAACTCGACTTCTGTTTTATTGACGTGCCACAGCTAGCCTCGTGTTTAGCATTAGTAAGACCATATTACGGCAGTATTAAAGTAGCCAAACTGGTTCTTTATATGGTCCTGAACTGAAATCAAATAGTCAAACAGATCACAAAGACCATCTGCTCCCATAACCGTCCCTGAGATACAGGATCTATTTCCTTGTTTGTGGTTTACCTGATTTCTGGCAGAATGTGATTGGACACAATGGAGGCCAGCTGCCAACTTCCTAGTACCTGGATGTGTTTTTGGTCAGCGGCCTTCGAATGCCTGTGAACTTGTATCCCTGCAAATAGGACTACACCTAGACCAGGGGTCTGCAACCTGCAGCTCTCCAGATGTTCATGGACTACAATTCCCATCAGCTCCTGCCAATTGGCCATGCTGGCAGGGGCTGATGGGATTTGCAGTCCATGAGCATCTGGAGAGCCTCAGGTTGCAGACCCCTGACCTAGACCCTTTCAAACAATCCTGTGATTTAAAAAAATTAAACTAAATTTTGAAAGACCTCCGTTCTTTTTACCTTGTTTGAATAGCACATGATTCTAATTGACTACAATTTTATCTCTCCCATGGCCAGTTCACTGCCCAAATGATCCAAGCAGATGTTTGGGGTGTGCCCCAAATTGAAAGAGAGTGACACTGCAGGAGGAACCAACAGGTGTGGTGCAACTGTTTTCAGGTGAGTGGCGCTTCCTCTACATGCCATCTTAGTCCCTTGTGCAGGGGCATGAGAGGAGGCAAGCATTGTCTCTTGTGCTTCTACCACCTATAGCCGCCTCTATAGTCCTCCTTGGATGAAAGTGAGACCATGACCTTTCTCTCCTGCCACCCACCCAGGCTCCTGCATTCCAGGCAGGTTGCAGAAATATTTCCTTTGCACGCCACCCTGGAGACAACCCAGGTGAAAGGTGAAGCTCAACAGGTATATTTATATATAGATCCTGTTTGCAGAGTAATGAGCAGAATGTAGCTTTGTGTGGCACTTTATGTTGAGAACAGTTATCTTGATAAAGACCAGCCTTTTTACCTCAGAAATCATAAACAAAAGAACTTTGGGGTGCTGTGTGGTTTCCGGGCGGTATGACCATGTCCTAGCAGCATTCTCTCCTGACTGGCATCTTCAGAGGATCTGAAAAGGGAGGGAGAGGAGGGAGGTGAAGGGGTGGCATGCAAGGGAAGGGGAGCGAGGGGAGGGAGCATTCTCTCCTGGCTGGTATCTTCAGAGGATCTGAAAAGGGAGGGAGAGGGAGGAGAGGTGAAGGGAGGAATTGGCATGCAAAGGGAAGGGGGAGGCGAGGGGAGGGAGCATTCTCTCCTGACTGGCATCTTCAAGAGGAGGGATCTGAAAAGAGGGAGGAGGGGGGGGAGGGAGGGGAGAGGAGGGAGGTGAAGGGGTGGCATGCAAGGGAAGGGGAGCGAGGGGAGGGAGCATTCTCTCCTGGCTGGTATCTTCAGAGGATCTGAAAAGGGAGGGAGAGGAGGGAGGTGAAGGGGTGGCATGCAAGGGAAGGGGAGCGAGGGGAGGGAGCATTCTCTCCTGACTGGCATCTTCAGAGGATCTGAAAAGGGAGGGAGAGGAGGGAGGTGAAGGGGTGGCATGCAAGGGAAGGGGAGCGAGGGGAGGGAGCATTCTCTCCTGACTGGCATCTTCAGAGGATCTGAAAAGGGAGGGAGAGGAGGGAGGTGAAGGGGTGGCATGCAAGGGAAGGGGAGCGAGGGGAGGGAGCATTCTCTCCTGACTGGCATCTTCAGAGGATCTGAAAAGGGAGGGAGAGGAGGGAGGTGAAGGGGTGGCATGCAAGGGAAGGGGAGCGAGGGGAGGGAGCATTCTCTCCTGGCTGGTATCTTCAGAGGATCTGAAAAGGAAGGTGGGTAGGAGGGAAGGAAGGTGGGTAGGTGGGAAGGAAGGTAGATGGGAAGGTAGATGATAGATAGAGGGAAGGTAGATGGATGATAGATGGATGATGGATAGATAGATAGAAGGAGAGGATGGAGGATGGATGGATAGATGGATGGATACTCTGAAGATGCCAGCCTCAGATGCAGGCAAAACGTCAGGAGAGAATGCTGCTAGAACACGGCCATACAGCCTGGAAACCACACAGCACCCCAGTGATTCCGGCTGTGAAAGCCTTCGATAATACAAAAGAACTTATACTGAGAAAGAGACTATATACATAAAACAAAGTATCACTTACATATAGATACGTTCACAGCTCATTGTTCGGTTACACTTTGGTTACCATAACAAGTATCGCTTACAATATTTAACGTTCAGTCAGAGGCTTTTTACATGGCTTTGGTTAACAGAACACTTAACAACAACATTCCTCAGCAGAGACAGAGAGCAACTGTTTTCAACTGTCTCTCTTAGAATGTTCGTTGAGATCTCCCAGAATTCCCTGCTGCTGCTGCAAGGCTGTCAAATCCAACAAAAGAGAGGGAGGGTCTTGGGGGGAGGGGCTTGATAGTTTGAGCTCACTTTGATCTCACCCTTCTTCCAAAGAGTGTACAAGGCAGGTGTACACTGTTCTTGCCCTCCACTTTATTCTCACAACAACCCTATCAGGTAGGCTGAGTAGGTAATTTGACCAGAGGTCTGTATGGTTTTAGGCCAGTCCTCTTAACCATGCTACCCTGCACTGTTGCATTATGTTATGCTGGCACTACCTCTATGCTTAAACCAGTCAGCAAACAGGGAGTCTGTGTTTATGTGAGAACTGAGGTACCCCCCTCCTGATATATAACAGTCAGATATATTAGTTTTAAAATATCACTTATGAAATGCCCACATGAATTGTGGCAGATGAGGCAACAGACTCTCTCAGATGTGGAAAACTCTAATCTGACAATCGAACAGAAGGGGGGAAACAGTTATGGCAGTTCAAAGTGTACAGCTGGCAATCCTGTTCACTGTTTATCCTGGAAAGAGAGCCACATGGTTTCTTGCTGTCCCTGGAACAGGTCTGAGAAAGAAACACAGTGCAGTTCCATTTGCATTTGGTTTCCCTGTTGTCTCTAGGCCAGGGGTAGGGAACCTGCGGCTCTCCAGATGTTCAGGAACTACAATTCCCATCAGCCTCTGTCAGCATGGCCAATTGTGGCCCATACAGTGAAAACTTTGATGGGGAGTTCCCTGAACTATCTGGAGAAAACATGATTCTCTAAACTCAGTGGTGGCAGTGAACCTTTGGCACTCAGATGTTATGGACTACAATTCCCATCAGTAGCTACCAGCATGGCCAGTTGACACTTGCTGGCAGGAGCTGATAATGAATCCACTGTATCTGGAGTGGGCTCAAGAACCGCCCTGCAACTGAAACCCTCTCTTCTGCCTCTGAGAATCTTAATCTGGCATCTCTGGTCAGGGATGGGTCCTTTGCAAGGCTGTGGGCACCAGTTCACAGCCAAACTGTCTCCTGACATAGGCCTGTTGGCTAGGAACATGGGTTTATTTATTCTGCGCTAGAATTGGAAAAGAACGGTGCTCTCGCTAATGAACTGTATGACAAATCAGTACTAGACATTTATCTAGGTTAGGGATTTGTGTCTCTTGTTCTATGATAAAACTGCTGATTCAAAAACGGTTATACTTCTTTGACAATGTGGTGGATGGTTTTGGCACCATTCGGAATAGAGTGCTTTCCTCAAGGCTCTTCACTCCACAGTGAAGTCGCAGTGGAATCTCCTTGTGTTTCTCTGTTTACACGTGAGGAGGCCCCCCACTGCCTGCTGCATGGTTTGCCTGCCCCCACTTCCAGGTTGCTCCCAGTTGGTCACAAGCTTGCCAGCTTTTTAAAAAAGCCCTTTAAATTTTATATCAATATTGTTCATGTCACTATTACTATTACTTTTTTTTTAAAGCTGGCCATCTGTCCTGTGGAAATGTCTGCAAGAAGTGGGAGGGGGGACTAGAAGGAGCAAAAACCCTTTAGCCAGGGAAAACATCAAGGGTTTCCTGCTCTTAGGAACCACGGGGCTTCTGGGATCTGGGGCGCCATAACTGTGAATGTGTCTGCAAGGAAAGCCCTGCCTCGAAGGAAATGTACCCTTGCTGTGGGGCACAGCACCAGTGTATAATCAGACCAAAGGCTGCACATGTGTACCTGCAGTTAGGTGAAGATTAGAAACCAGTGGCAAAATGCATTTGATGAGCTTCATATTCCAATTACTCAGATTCAGAAACAGTAGGCAAAGTTGAACTGAGGAATGTGGGCAATTCCTATTGCAGTGGTGGCGAACCTATGGCACTCCAGATGTTCATGGGCTACAATGGCCATGCTGATGGGAATTGTAGCCCATGAACATCTGGAGTGCCATAGGTTTGCCACCACATTGGCCACCACAGTCTTATACAGTCTTATACCCCCCCTGTCTTAATGACACCACAGTCTTATACCCCCCCTGGGTTTTTTTTGGGGGGGGGCAATTTTAGTTCTCACCTGTGGTGTCATTTTTTTCCAAGTAATTTTTATTTATCTATAAAGAACAACAGGTAAGGAAAAGAAAGTTAAAAAGATAAAAAGTAAACATGAACAACAATAACAACAATGATACATTTTAAAATGAATACAGAAGAGATAAAGAAAAGGGAAAAATAAAGAAGGAAAGACAATGAAGAGAAAAACACAAAGAAGGGGGAGGGGAGGCTGTTTCTAAGAAATCTACAGCTTACACTGCTAATCCTGGATTTTTTCCTCAGAATTATTGAGTCTGAAATCCAAACCCCTTCTAGTCCACCTGCCAAATTTAAGGTCCTCAATATCTGGGGAGGCAGGAGCTAAGAAAAACTTGCTCTGCAGCCAGCAAAATAGCCCCTATCAGAGATGTGTAGTTTTAGGGGTACTCAGAGGCTCAACCAGAGTGAAAAGCCATTTCACCACGATCTCGAGAAGCTGAAGCCCCAAGTGCCATTTCCCATGCCTCTGCCTACCTCAGTGGGTTGTTGTGAGGATCAGATGGGGGAAAGGGGAAGCATTCTAGGACACTCTGGGTCCTTTGCTGAACATGAAAGGGTTTGTTTGTTGGTTTAAGATTCTGGATCTAATTCACGCTGGCCTATGCAACTGTCGGCATAGCTGGCATAGTATGGCATAGCTGTATGCAACTGTATGCAACTATGCAACTGTAGGCATAGCTGGCATAGTATGCAACTATGCAACTGCTGCGGGGATAGGGGAAAGCGCTCTGCGCTTGATCAGGAGCACTCTCGTTCTTGTTAAGAGGGCCGAACCTTGAATGAGCTGCAGCCCTATTCTCGGTGTCTCTAGCTTGCCTTCCAGGGCGACCAGCCTCCTAGCTTCCCCACCTCCCCTCAACGCAAGTTACCACCCGCCTCTGTCCAGACCAGGGCAAAGACCGCCGTCGTCTCAAAACCCTCCCAAGTGTTTTCAATGTATCTTGAGCGGGGTGGGGGGAGCAAACGCGCCAATCAGGAGAGAGCTGCTCGGCGTTCCAGCCAATGGGCGCGCGCAAGGGGCCGGCTCCTGTAGCTCAGAATGGGCGCATTGCCGCTGCTCGGCTTTTCCGTCCGGGAGAGGCAAAGCGGAGCAGCGTCGGGGTCGAGGGGGAGCCCGCGTGGCGCCCCTTTCCTTTGGAGGCTCTGCCAAGGTAACGTGACAATGCGGCTCCTGTCGTGCGCTGGTCCGAACGGCTCCGCCCTTTCTAGCCCTTTCTTGCGCCCCATCTGCAGTCTGCACCAAAGGTTGGTCCTTTCCGGCCAGTGATGCTTGGAGATGAATTAAGCCTGCCTTGGAGTGGCCAGGGATCTTCCGAGCCCCCTATCGAACCAACCACGCCCCCACTTCGTACTTAGAGCCCCCTCCCCCACTCCTCGCCACAGTCTCTGCATCCCTTAGGGTCTCTCCCCTTCCCCAGCATCATACAGTTGCTTGAGCCCCCCCCCCCCCGCCTGCGGGAATCACTCTTCTGTGATCTGGTTGGCTTCAACGCCTTAGGGGGTGTGGGGTCTTCATTCTCTTTGTGGCGCCTTCTCGTTCTCCCTCTGTTCTGATCCTGAAAGGGATGAGGGATACCAGAGAATTTCCATTTCCGTGCCCTGCAATACCCGCCTTTGCTTTTTCTTACTTTCCTGCATAGATGCAGCCCACCCTCCTGTGGGAGAAAGGAGGTCTTTGGGGACATTGCAGACTACCACTTCTGTGGTGACTTGACTTTAGACATAGCCTCCTGACCCTGCTGTCCCACAGCTACTTCCACCTTGCAGTAGCTTTGTTAGAGCACACCCAGGTAGCTCTAAACACACTCAGGGTGTGTTTTTAGCACACTATCTGCAAGATCTGTGGGCCTTGGGTGCTGTCAGAGACCACAGTGAGCATTGTAAAAAGACTTGCCTTGCCACTCCTATTGGTAATGCCGTGTGGGGAACCTTTGGGGTTAGAGATGCCAGCCTCCACGTGGGCATCTCCCGGAATTACAGCTCATCTCCAGATGACAGAGCCTCATAAGCCATAACAATTGCAGGGCCACCTCTGCTGTAAACAATGGCAGCGTGCCTACCTGTGCATGTGAGCTGTACAGTTTTCATTGCAGCCTGTTGCAATGACTACCCCAAATAGGGTTGCCACGTCCCCCCTGGCCACCGGTGGGTGCCAGGGAGCGGGTAGGTTTGCCGGATCCAGGCTGGGAAACTCCTGGAGATTTGGGAATGAAACTTGAGGGAGGGACCGAGAGACCTCCAGTAGGGTTCCGGCACTGCTAGAGTCCATGCTCCAAAGCATCCTATTTTGCTTCAGGGGCAGTGATCAATAAATCTGGAGATGAACATAGGAGAACATAGAACAGGCCATGCTGGATCTGAGATAGAGTCCATCTAGTCCAGCTCTCTGCTACTCGCAATGGCCCACCAGGTGCCTTTGGGAGCTCACGTGCAGGAGGTGAAAGCAATGGCCTGCTGCTGCTGCTGCTGCTGCTGCTGCTCCCGAGCACCTGGTCTGCTAAGGCATTTGCAATCTCAGATCAAGGAGGATCAAGATTGGTAGCCATAGATCGACTTCTCCTCCATCAGGAAATCTGTCCAGAAAGCGCCCTTTAAAGCTATCCAGGTTAGTGACCCATCACTGCCTCCTGTGGCAGCATATTCCTAACACCAATCACACGTTGCGTGAAGAAGTGTTTCCTTTTATTAGTCCGATTCTTCCCCAACATTTTTCAATGTATTGCCCCTAGTTCTAGTATTGACCTTGGGAAAGAGAGAAAAATTTCTCTCTGTCAACATTTTCTACCCCATGCATAATTTTATAGACTTCAATCATATCCCCCCTCAGCCGCCTCCTCTCCAAACTAAAGAGTCCCAAACGCTGCAGCCTCTCCTCATAAGGAAGGTGCTCCAATCCTTCAATCATCCTCGTTGCCCTTCTCTGCACTTTTTCTGTGAGCTGTGATCCCAGGAGATGTCCAGGTCCCACCTGGAGGCTGGCATCCCTAACCCCAGAACATATCAACCGGGTTGCCATGGCCTATTTTAAGACAAGACAACTCACCTGTGCAGAGTTATTCCATTTATTTTTTCGGTGGCTTTGGGCACATGCCTTAATTCTGCAGCTTGGGAATGAGCCAAATCCATTAATGCTTTTCTACAAAGCCAGCTCCCATGTGAAGTGAAGTATAATGACCAATGAGACCAGGTACAGCGTCTTCTACTAAGAGTAGAAGACGCTGTACCTGGTCTGGGTCATTTATCTGGGGGGGTTGTGATTCCCTTTTAGAGTGTTGAGCTGGGAGATAGCTTTAAAAGGGGCTTGAACAGATTTATGGATAGCTTTAAAAGGGGCTTGGACAGATTTATGGAGGAGAAGTCGATTTATGGCTACCAATCTTGATCCTCTTTGATCTGAGATTGCAAATGCCTTAACAGTCCAGGTGCTCGGGAGCAACAGCCACAGAAGGCCATTGCTTTCACATCCTACATGTGAACTCCCAAAGGCACCTGGTGGGCCACTGCGAGTAGCAGAGAGCTGGACTAGATGGACTCTGGTCTGATCCAGCTGGCTTGTTCTTATGTTCTTATGAGAGCTTTAAAGGGGCTTGAACAGATTGTGGATGGCTTTAAGGGGCTCTGGACAGAATGATTTTATGGAGGAAGAAGTCGATTTTATGGCTACTCAATCTTGATCCTCTTTCTGATCAGAGATTACAGAATGCATGGCCAGTCCATAGGTGCTTTCGGGAGTACCGGCAGCCACAGAAGGCCATTGCTTCTCACATCCCACCATGTGAACTCCCTAAAGGCAACCTGGTGGAGCCACTCTGCAGGTAGCAGAGGAAGCTGGAGCTCAGATGGACTCTGGTCCTGATCCAGCTGTGGCCTATTTGTTCTTGTGGCTAAGTATGAGCTAGATCCGAAGTCCGCTCTGCCAGATTGACCTTGAGACAG
The DNA here is from genome assembly GCF_021028975.2 of Sphaerodactylus townsendi. Lineage (NCBI taxonomy): Eukaryota > Metazoa > Chordata > Lepidosauria > Squamata > Sphaerodactylidae > Sphaerodactylus > Sphaerodactylus townsendi. Next base: position 178,821,146 of record NC_059427.1, on the reverse strand, counting down.
TCATTCTCTCTCAGCCTAACCTACTTTACAGGGTTGTTGTTAAGAAAATAAAATGGAAAATGTTGCGAGTCACTTTGGATCCCTGTTGCAGGAAAAAGTGGAATATAAATATCTTAGGGGAAAAATGGCCCTTGACAAAGGCTTTGCCCCTAGTCCACCAAGGCCTCATCCCCACAAAGGAGAGAACTACTAGCTTGGCAGCTCCACACCTTGCAAAGGACAGGGATGGGTGCGTGCACCTATAGCTTGCCTGTTGGGCTAAACCAGCCCAAGGAAAGGGACGTGGGCCATCAGGAAATTCCTGGTGGCTATAACACGCAGTCCACTTCTGATCTTAGATAAATAAAAAAGGGGGAAAGCCATGCCAGTATAGTGGGATTTGGCAACCTGCGTACATTATATAAATTCATGTATTTGCTTATTCTTGATCCTTACATTTCACTTCTCCTGATTTCTGCCTTCTGAAGTTTCACCTAGTGAAGACCATACATATTGAAGACTATCATGTTGACTAAATATTGGAAGCTTTCTCTGTTTTTTAAAGGTACATAAAATGTTTTAATCTGCAGCTGAAATCCAGTTCTGGCATAGGCCAATTATACATTGCTGCTCTGTCCTGCAGTGACGGAATGTTTCCTTTGGGGCAGAGATTTCTGTACAGACACGCTCTGTGTTATGGCGCCACTGATCCTGAAGCCCCATGGTTAGTGAGAGCGGGGAAACCCCAATATTTTCCTCACTTTGGGGTCTCTGCTCCTTCTGGTCTCACCCCCCCTGCCCCCCACTCCTTGAAGGCATATCTGGGGAATCAAGGGCTGGCTTTTTGCAAAAAGCACAAAATATTGATATAACAGGGAAATATTGATGTAGCATAGAAATATTAAAATAAAAATTTAAAGGGCCACCACTTGGAACAACCAGAGGTGGGGGGCAGCCAAGTCGTGCAGTAGGCAGTGGGGTGCTTCCTTGTGCATCAACAGAGAAACGTGAGGAGACCCCACTATGATCCCACTATGCAGTGAAGAGCCCCGAGGAAAAGGCTCCATGCATAATGGGCCAGAATCATGGGAAACTGCGGAAATAGGAACAGTCTTGGACCCCCACCCCCATCTACATGCTGTGATTTATGTATATGTTTCAAAGGACGTAGACTGGGCTCCTGGCCCTGTTGAGTGGGGTCATATAGCTTAGGTTGGACTCAGTTCCCATTATGGTGGGACTTAGTAGGTGGGACTCATTTCCCAACAAACGTACCTTCCCCTCGAGCTGAAAGATGCTTTTGACACTAGAGTGCTCAACAGTCAGGTTAGTAGAAATAATAAAATGCTCATTGCCTTGTAACAAAATATAGATTGTCATTTGGCTGTAGTCTGGGTATGAGGCATAAATTTCTTCTGGGACTGAGAGCCCCATCCAAAGGGAGGAAGGGTGAATCCGCTTTGGGAGCAATTTGCCGGCGGATTGCCTTTCCTCCCTCAGGGAGCACTTATCTCCACATGGCCTGAGGAAGGGAGATTTCCTATTTATTTATTTATTTATTTATTTATTTATACTTTAAGCTTTTATACCGCCCCGTCCCCGGGGGGCTCCGGGCGGTGTACAACATATAATAGATACAATCATAAAACCATCATAAATTAGATAAAACCTATAAAAGCAGCGGAAACTGACTAAAGTATTAGCACTTAATAAGATCTAAATATAAATATAAGTATAGATATAAGTGTAGATGGCGCCCCATAACCTGACATTAAATCTTTCCCCCAAGGGAGGAGCGGCCAGATCCGTCAATCCAGATGAGCACTGGCCCAAGTGTAGAAGAGGCCAGAGAAGGGGGCACCATCAGCCCGGCTGGTCTCTCCAAAGGCCCACGGTGAACAGCTCCTCGTTTCTTACAGGCCTCGCCTACGGAGACTCCACCCGAGATCCCGTGAGGGGCCCAGACGGGCTGGTGGAGAAGCGTGCCCCATTCAGGCCAGGGCCAGAGCCGCAGCGTCTCTGGCTGGCCCGTGTGGAGGCCAGCCACCAAGCCGCCACCATCCTCCCCTTGTTCTGGGACGCGGCACTGACCACAGCATCAGTGTTTTCATGCTCGTGCCGCCTTAGCTGGAGTAGCAGGCACAGGGCAAGGGGTGTGGCTGGGGGAGTGGCTGACTTTCGTCGGCTCCTTCCCAGCCATTCACCACTGTACGCCTGTGGGGTTCTGTTCTGCCTTTAGCCACCAAAATCAGTGGCTTAAGTCTGAACAGCCTCATGGAGGCTGCTCAGTGGTGGGGAGGTTTTTACACTTTTTCAGCCTCCCCACACCACTGGGAAGCCCCTTTGGGAGCAGTGGAGTGGCGCAGCTGCAGCGCCGCAGCTTGGTGCCTGGCTTAAGGATGGAGCTTCCTGGCTTCAATCTTAAACACGTTGGCTAGTGAGTGAGTGATTTGTTCTGTGATGTCGAGGTGCATGTGCAACTGGTGCTTGCTGTTCCTGACATAAGGAGAGCAGTCCGGATCCTAGCATGGGAGCTCTGGCCGTTGACTGGACCTATCTGATTCGATATCTCACGCGTTCACATGGGCTGACTGCTTGGACCATGATGTCTTTCTGATAAATGAGAAATGTGTTTTCTACTAGGAATGAGGATATGAGTCATAAGGGAGGATGTTTGTGGCAGGGCAAGATAAGACCACTGGATGACTAGGTTGAAGGGCAAGGCTTGTATCAGATTGTACGTATTGAGCATGTTTAATAGGCTAATATATATTAACTTATCCTCTGGCTCTGACGACAAACTGTATTATAATGAACATACAGGAGGAATATAGGAGGGGGCCACATATTAAGGAGGAACATGTAAATAGGCAGACCGGAAAGTTGTGACTCTAAGTCTCCTGGCGTAGCCAATGGGGGAACAGAGAAGGTGTGGCGAATTTGGGAGAAGGGAATAAACATGCTGTGGATATATTGTTTCGGCGGAGTCTGCCCATGTGCAGATGGCTCCCCAGTCTTTGCAAATAAAGCTACTTAAAACTATCTTATGTTGGTTTGATATTGGGTAAAGAAATACTGTGCCCCATACCTTAACTGACTGAACTGTTTATATTTTGGTGATTGCTTGGACCCCTTCAGCTCTGAAGACAATCTCAAGATTTAAACTTGCTTATTTCTTGCAACTAGAACTCATAGTGGCTCATGGTTTGTGAGATCTAAAGAGGTATGAGTAGAAAGGGCTTGCGATATTTGCTGTGGAGAGGGAGGGAAGAAGAGCTCATAGTGTCTTCCTAATAAATTGTCTTGTATTCATGAACTTGGAAGGGGCTGTGGCCCAGTGGTAGAGTACATGAACTGCACACAAGGTTTTATCCCCTAGTTAGTATCTCTAGTTAACAGGATATCCTTACAGGTGTTAGGAACAGAGGCGTAGATCCAAGGGGGCTGGGGGGGGGGTCACGACGCACCAGGTGCACGCCCCTGTGGGGCATTACAGGAGCAGGACGGGGGCAGAATGGGGTGGGATGGGGTGGAGGATGCACCAGTGCACTGGGTGCTTCCCCCCCTTGCTACGCCTCTAGTTAGGAATGGCATTTCTTTGCCTGATATCTTAGAGAACCACTGCTAGTTAGATTACACCAGTGATTCTCAACCAGTGGTTTGCATTCAACCCGTGGGACACAGTAATAGTCTGGGTGAGAAACAGGGCTTTCTTAACAATTCCCTGTCCTTCAGTCCAGAGGAGCTAATAGAAGATCTGATATGGGAGACTCCAGGTTTGAATCTCCGCTCTACCGTGGAAGGTTGCTGGATGACCTTGGGCCATTCATGCATTCTCAGCCTAACTTACTTCACAGGGTTGGTGTGAGAATAACGCAGAGGAGAAAAGTATTATTTAAGCTATGTTGGATCCCCACTGGGTAAAAAAGTAGGGTATAAATATAGTAAATAAATATAATAAATTTCCATGTCCACTGCAGGCGTGAGATTCTGTCTTCTGTTGACTCTGCTTGTCCTGGATTGTCCATCTGTGACTTTTGGGCATGCTAGTAGTAACCTAGGACACTGGTTTTGTTTCCCAATCCCCTATTTTCCCTGCCCACTTGCAAGTTTGGTATATTTACTTTACCTGCTATGTTTCCACTATGTTTCTGCATTTTAAAAAAATGTCCTTAAAGTAAACCATAAGTGATAAATGTAACAACAGAATGCTTGTAAACATGTAGGTGCCCTTCTCTGGGGAAAAGTGAACTTATTTGTTCAACCATTATGCCACTCAAGTTCTTTGGTAGAGCTGTTGGTGGGACATAAGACATGATAGCAAGTCTGATCTTATTAGTTCTCGGAAGCTAAGTAAGGTCAGTCCTGGTCCGTATTTGGATGGTTGGCTACCAAGGAGGTCCAGGATCACTGTACAGAGGCAGGCAATGGCAACCCTGAGCCCTGTTGGGGAGGCCGGGATATAAATGGGAATAAAATAAAATAAACCACCTCTGAAGGTTGAGAACCTTTGGAATGGCCAGTACAGAGCCAGCAATGGTCAATCTTGGCATAACATGGACCAGTGCGTTGAGTTCCCCAAAGTTACCATGTCAGAGAAAGTGTAAGAGAAAGTGTTGAGCTGTATAGCTGGAGAGTAGCAGATAGGAACTTCGGCAAGTGATAAGGTGGTGAGGTAAAATAAAAGCAGGATTAGGCTTCATGAAGCAGTCTTGAGTTACACAGACCAGGTTATTTGGACTTCATCCAGATTGGTCTTTGCCTCCTATCTCAGCTATGATAACGGATTAAATTCTTGTAAACGTGCATTGAAGGGAGAAGGAGTGGGGGGAACAGACGGCAGGCACCTTTTTATCACCTCAACTGAATTCTTAGCAGGCGATTGACACATTACAGAGTAATTAGCCTGTAGTAAGTGTTCTTATGTATTCAGCCTGAGTAATTCCCTTTCATTCCGTTCTGGCTGTCTGTTGGGCTGAGGGGGGTCCTCTTGGTTGCTATAGAAACCTTTCCTGGTGATGTTCTTTTTCCAGCCAGCGGGCTGTCGGTAGCATTTTTATGCCTCAGGACTGGGAGGGAAAAGCCATTTGAGTGCCCGGATTAAACCTCTCTTCTTACTAAACACACACATTTTTTCCCCTTTTGGTTGCAGGATGCTTCATTCTGACCGATGCCTCCCCCCCTTCTCTGTAAGTGAAAGCATTCCTGGTCCGTCACTTGCACGTTGAAGTGCGGGATAGGGGATAGGTTCAAGGAGATAAGTGAGGCCCTGCAAATGTAACAAGGGTTTCTGGATGGCTCACAATCACTCTGCCAAAGAACTGGGCACATTGTTTCTCAAGATATTAAGATCAGCTTCCCCTGTCTGAAAGGCCATGGGGCAAACATTCAGTATGGCCAAGATTTGCATGGAGCGTAGATCTGGCTGCAGTTGCACAATGTATTGCAATTCGCAGTGACCAAAGGGCAATGCGTAGACTCTGTTATCCCTCTCCAAAATGCTCTTGTGAGAAGGTCCTCCTTCCCCACCCCTCACCCTCTATTAGAATTAAAGCTATCACCTTGGTGTGAGGTGGAGGCAGAATCTGTGCTGTGAGGAAACTGTCCCGTCTTTTCATCCTGAAGAAGAAGAAGAGGAGTTTGGATTTATATCCCCCCTTTCTCTCCTGCAGGAGACTCAAAGGGGCTGACAATCTCCTTGCCCTTCCCCCCTCACAACAAACACCCTGTGAGGTAGGTGGGGCTGAGAGGGGGCTCCAGAAGCTTGTGACCTAGCCCAAGGTCACCCAGCTGGCGTGTGTGGGAGTGCACAGGCTAATCTGAATTCCCCAGATAAGCCTCCACAGCTCAGGCGGCAGAGCTGGGAATCAAACCCGGTTCCTCCAGATTAGATACACGAGCTCTTAACCTCCTGCGCCACTGCTGCTCCCCAGAAGAGGGGAGATCTCCATCTGGCTTACCAGTAAAGGGCGGGGGAATGGGACAGGACAGAAAGAAAGTCCAGTTGCACGCTGTCCCTGTTTTCCTGTGTTCTTTCTCTAATGTTTTGCAGTGGTTCCAAGTCAGGAAAGGAGAGTATTTAATGTGCAGGTCTGCCCACTGGTGGCCATCTGCAGTCCTGGGACCTCCCCAGTTACAGAAATGATATTGCACTGTTGGCTCTATTCTTCCCTCAATATTTATCCCCTTGTGAACTAGAATGTTTCAGTCATGCCAGCCGCTAAGGTCCCTAGGGCATCTCTTTTGCCAGCTCCTTGGGCTATTAGTTTTCTAAGCTCCGTGAGACCGAGAGTTTAATTAGTAATCGCTTTGATCTGGTTAATAATAGATGGGGCTGGGTTTTTTAAACACTGTTGCTGCTGCTGCTGTTGCTGCTGCTGCTATGACCATCTACCAAGCAATTTGCAGCGCAGGATTTCTTGAGCCGTGCATCCTTCAGCCCCTCTGGCTGGGGAGCTACCTGTGAGGTATCTGACACTGTCAGGGATGAATCTACCTGTGAGGTATCTGACACTGTCAGGGATTTGGGACAGAGCTTGAATGAAGTTCCACAAAAGACTGTAGAGGAGAAAACAAGATTTGTGGATTGTGCTGGGACAATGACGTGGCTGGTTTATAAGGGTCACGAATTAGATCACCCGGCTGTACACTGCTGTGAACTTTCTGTTCAGAGTATCAAGCCAGTCGGGATTATTTCTCGACTGAGGAGGAAAGCCTGTGTTTCCCCCCCCCCCCTTTTCCCTGATGCTTTCTTTCACTAAACAGGGATGCCAAAAGTGGGGTAAACTGACCCCTACGTGGCTGAGGGACCCGATGAATTGGTTCATATAGCCTAAGGCTAATGAACAAACAAGATGGTGCCCATCTGACCTTTGACTGTTGGGGCTGTTCCTGACAGAGTCAAACAGGAAGCCTCTTTGCCTTTCTAGGGATAGGCCTTTGTGGTTATGAAGAAATTTATTGTCATTAAATACGATGGACTAAATTCATCCCATTATTCCATTCACTTACCCACACAATGTTGTCTTCTGACAGTGTTTGAACTGGGTTAAACCTGCCCCTAGCCTGAAGGAAAAATATCCTGTTTTTTTAAAAAAAATAGAGGCTGTATTTACAAGGTGAATTAGCTCCATGCTATGAAAAAATCCAACTGCCCCTTTCAACGCTCTAAACCTCTATTAAAAGGGGAAGGACATTTTCCCCCTCAAGGCTATTGGCACCCTTCAGAGTAAAGGAAGACTGCTCCTAGGGTTGCCAAATCTTTAAACTGGTCCCAGTAGCTATTCTTTTAATAACAATTTGATTTGCAGCAAATACCAGTTTGTGATTTACCAGTGATTTACCTCCTTGTTTTGAAAAACTTGAAATGTGCATTTCCATATGTTCAGCTTTTGTCAAAAGGAAACTTTTATCCAGTCCCATAGCTGTGATTTATTCTGGACCTCAGGGGTAAACCTCTCTGCAGCTTTGACTGTAGAATGAACAAAGCTTAATAGTATGGATTTTTTTAACAAAAAAAAATGTAAATAGCTTTTGGAGTCCTTTGGCTCCAAAGGTTATTGATGTAATTAAATAATGAGCCTGTGTCTCCTGACACCAGGCCACGTTTGGCCTTCCTGTTCAGACTTACTTCTGTCTATCTGGAGTCTGTGAAAACTGAACCAGCTAGAGTTGATGAATGGCCAAATCACTGGGAATGCAGCTGTAATATCTGCAGCTGAGGCTTCTTGCCCTTTCTCTCTTCTCTTTCCTGTACAGGCTATGTGAAGCGCATCCTTCTTGTGTTTGCCCTCCCCTGATTTGTCTGGTAGCGCCAGGTGGCATGGGGTTCCTGGCCACCAAAAGCTCCCTGTTAGCTTTCCACCTGGGCATCATAACTGGCTTCATCAGCACCTTCTACTTCGTTGGCAACCCGAAATTGGAAGGACCTTCCCATCCTGGCACTCAGTCACCACGAGGTTTCAGAGATGTAGAGTGGTTTGTGGAGAAACTAGCTCTCTTCCGTGTGGCACACCCACACCTGGCAGGTAAGGGAGACGGAGCATTGCAAGTGAGTTTTAAAATGTTCGCCAGCACCTGTGTGATAAACTCCTCTTCTCTTCTATATAGGAGAGGAGTGAGGAAGTCCCCTGAATAATTAAATACTTCCTACTGATTCCCATCTTAGAGATTTCAGTCACACTAGTTCCCTTTATGTATAAATTAGATAGTAAAGGGTTTTTTTGTCAGTTTCCTTTTAACATTTAGAGAAGGTATAACTTAAGTAGCTATTTACAGATTTGTTCAAGTTTGTTTGCTCTTCTTAGATAAGGCAAGTTTATCAACCTCAAACATCAGTACCAGAGAGGAGTGTCTGAGACTCTCTGCTTGACCAGTGAGGTCCAGAGTTTTCATACCTAATATAGTCCGTACCTCTGAGAGTACAAAAGAGCCATACTGCAATTATTGATGCCCATAGAGATTAGCTTCACCTTGGAAGTATCCCAAATTATGGGCTTTCACTGAGGGGTTTTGATGTCCATTCCTTATCAAAACCTTCTTCTCTGCCCTGCTGGAACCGGGTTACCTTTCAGTATTTTCTTCCACCGTCAAGGATCTCCAAAATAATTTAATATGTTCCCTCCTGTCGCAGCTAAATTACTACTAGACCTTTGTCTGCTAGCTCTGTCAGCCCCCCTTTTTTCTTTTTTCCTCCACATTCCCATCAACTGTTAGGAGGCTTCATCCCTTACTGTGTTGATGGTTCTGTGTGCAGCAGGTGAATCCATCACACCCTGCATCTATTGATGGATCAGGAGATGACTGCAGGGCTGGGACCCAGCCTAGTGGGTAGAACTGATCTACCCTGAAGTCAGCATGTTGCAGTGGTGAAAGTGCTGGATTAGGGCCAAAGCGACTTGGGTTCAAATCCTCAACTAGCTTTCTCTCAACCTAACTCAGTGTTGTTGGGAGATTAAAATGGTGGTGGTAGAAAAAGTGGTCAAATAGCAGCCAACGCATGGTAACCCCTCATGGGGTTTTCAAGGCAAGAGATGGACAGAGGTGGTTTGCCATTGTGTGCCTCTGCATAGCAATCCTGGACTCCCTTGGTGGTCTCCCATCCAAACACTACCGGGGCCAACTGAGCTCAGCTTCCTTTCGTGGCTGGTTTCAGCTCCTGTGGTAGCTCTTTTGTGGCTGTGTCCACCATATTATGTCAGAACTTCAAAGGTGCCTGCAGGATGAAAAAGTTTGGGGACCCCTTGGCCAAATGCTCCCCAGACTCCTCCTCCGTTGATTAGGGAATGACTGGAAGGATCTGGGATGGAAAATTGTGATGCTGTTTTTTTTTTCTTCCTCAGGTGAAGAGAGCAGCTTGTCTGATGAACTGTATGATAAAGTACGAATCCTGTGCTGGGTGATGACTGGTCCCAACAACTTGGAAACAAAGGCCCGCCATGTCAAGGCCACCTGGTCCCGCCATTGCAACGTGGTCCTTTTCATGAGTTCAGTGCAAGACGAGAACTTTCCCACCATAGGTCTGGGAACTAAGGAAGGGCGGGACCAACTCTACTGGAAAACCATCCGGGCTTTCCAGTACGTCTACAAAAACCATTTTGACCAGGCGGACTGGTTCCTCAAGGCCGACGACGACACCTTTGTGGTGGTGGATAATCTGCGGTGGCTGCTGTCCAACTACACTCCCGACATGCCCATCTATTTTGGCAAGCGCTTCCGGCCCTTTGCCAAGCAAGGCTACATGAGTGGAGGTGCTGGGTACGTCCTCAGCAAAGAGGCTGTGCGGCGCTTTGTCACTGGCTTTGACTCCAAGTTGTGCAGCCACACCTCTTCGGTGGAGGACCTGGCTCTCGGTCAGTGCATGGAGAAGATGGGAGTGGTGGCCGGGGACTCCCGTGACACGGAAGGCAGAGAGACTTTTCATCCTTTCGTGCCGGAGTCCCACCTGAGAGAGAAGTTCTCAAAAAGTTTTTGGTACTGGAACTATTGCTATTACCCCATTGTGGAGGTATGTGGTGGGATCCTGCTCGAAGCTTCGTGTGCCGGGCAGAACTGGGTTTTTTCATGACCTACCAAAAATGGGGGGGGAAGGAGAGAAACACCAAAACGTTTCCCTTTTAAGAACGTGGATCAATTGATTACTGGTTGTGTGGCTGGTCCAACTTTCCTTTGCAAAACATGGCACCACGTCGTGAGAAGGGATGTCTTCTCCATATGGCGCTCCTCAAATGAAATGCAGGTGCTCTTGTGGAGATCGAGTAGGATCGCTCTCTCTTCTCCAAAGTTCTTTTTCCCCCCACATTTTATTAGTTTATTTAACACCAAGTACATGTTTGTTCAAGTGTCAAACCATATTAAAAATTCCAATATTATGCCTACATATACAAGACATATATCTTAAATCATTCTGTTCAAATAGTTCCTTCCCTTTATCATCATTCACCATTCAACTATTATCCTTAACAAGAATAAAATCAAATATTATACAAAACGAAAATATCCATCTTTCTTACTGTTAAATTATTACCTTATTTTATCATTACTTTAATAAATTAACTTCCTGCTAGCACTAACTCTAAAGCAAAGTATATTTGGCTAGAAATAAACCACTATTTCTAGCTCGTTCTTACCTCCCTTTATTGTCATTTGAATTTTCCCTTATATAATTCCAACCATAATATTTGTAACTTAAATTATAGTACACTGGTAAAGAACAGTTTACAGCTTCCTCTGAATTGAATATAGTTCACGTAATACAATCATTCACTATATCCTTACAGTCCTTCCTACTATCCATATATTCTCCAAAGTTCTTGATGCCATTTTTGTAAAATATGCATTTAAAATCTTTCTATGCTGCTTCTTCAGAATCCTGCTGGAGGCAGCTTTCAATTAAATCCAAGTGACAAGATAAAAACAAGTCATTGATAAAGAGGGTCGCCGCTCTCTGGGCGGGGCCTGGAGATCTCTTGGTATTACAGATGATCTCCAGATGATAAAAATCAGTTCACGTCAGAGGCGTAGCTAGGGAAAACGGAGCCCGGTGCAAAATCTGAGTTTTGCTGCCCCCTCCCCCATGTTCGTTTGTTTTTTTGTATTTTTAAGTGTTTTTTCTGTTTTAGGCCTGCAGGGGGTGCAGTTTTTAGGCTAGCAGCATCAACATTTTAAGGTATCTTTAGGAGACTATCCTGATGATACCAGCCAGGTTTGGTAAAGTTTGGTTCAGGGGGTCCAAAGTTATGGACTCTCAAAGATGTAGCCCCCATCTTCTATTAGCTCCCATTGGAAACAATGGGGTATGGGGGTACCCCTTTTGGGAATCCATAACTTTGGACCCCCTGAACCAAACCTCAACTAACGTGGGTAGTATCATCAGGAGAGTCCCCCCAAAACTCCCTGAAATGTTGGTGCTGCTAGCCTAGAAACTGTGCCCCCTGCAGGCCAAAAACTGAAAAACACTAACATACAAAAAACAAACTTGAAATTTTTACCCCCCCCCCCCCCAGGCACATGCCCGGTGCGACATGCACCTATGATATTCTATCCCATCAAAATTCTCGTTTCCCCAAATTATTCCCTCTTAAGGCCCTACCCCTAAAATCTCCAGGAATCTCCCCACGCAGAATTGGCAGCCCTGTTATTAAACAAACTATTAAAAAAAACACCATTGCTATCCATAAAACAGAAGCAGACCATTTTAAAACATGGTAAAATAAAACCGCTAACTAAACCGTTGGATTAAAAGATGCATTTTGGCCTGGTGCCTAAAAGAAAGTAATTGCCAGGAGAAAATCAAGGGGGAGTGTTTTATTCATTTATTCACTTCATGCATACCCTACTTTTCTCCCTTCTGAGGGACTCAAAGTGGCTTATAATTTTACCCCCCTCTCTATTTTATCCTTGTAACAATGCTGTGAGCTAAATGAAACTGAAACTGTGGAACTATCCCAAGGTCACCCAGGAAGCCTTCATGGCAGAGTAGGGATTACAATAGGTCTGCAAAGCCCCTGGTGGTGTCTAGGGATCTCCAAGAGTTACACACGATCTCCAGATGACAAAGATCACGCTACAGATCTCCAGACTGCAGGGGACAGTTTCCTCGGGAAAAATAACTGCTTCTTAGGAGGGTGGACTCTATGGCATTATACCTTGCTGAGATCACTTCCTTCCCCAAATACCACTCCTCCCAGGCTTCACCCCCAAATGTCCCGTAATTATCCACCCCAGAGCTGGAAACCATAGATTTGAACCTGGATCTCCCTGACCCTAGTCTGGCACTCTTAACCACTACACAACCTAGACTCACCTTTAAATTAAATGGTGAAGTGTTTTGCCCTTACCCCTCCAAATGATCCATGTTTTTTGGAGTGATCCTAAGCAGTTACACCTTTCTAAGCCCAGTCATTATAGATAGAATAATGTAAAAGTGTAATTATTCATTAACAGTTCATAGAGGTCAGCATAATTTAGTCTATCATTTAAAAGAAAGAGTTGTAGATTATATGCTTTGATCACATATGTATAAGTAAAGAAAAAAATGTGTATAACATACAAGTGAGCATCATTTAGTACTTTTGGCCCCCTTAAAAATAATGTAGCTCCAGCCCTGCAAGTCACAATGGATTTATGGCAACCCCAGCTAGGGAGTATCAAAGCAAGTGACAAGCAGAAGTGGTTTTCCTGCCTCTTCAGAATCTTCCTTGGAGGTCTCCCTTCCAAGTACAGCTCCTGCTGAGCTTCCAAGATCTGACCAGATCGAGCAATATCATACCACTTTCTCTTACCATAAACATATAGGCCCCTTCCACACATGCAGAATAATGCACTTTCAATGCACTTTGCAGCTGGATTTTACTGTGCGAAATAGCAAAACCAGAGGTGGGATCCAGCAGGTTCTCACAGGTTCCCGAGAGTAGGTTATTAATTATTTGTGTGTGCCGAGAGGGGGTTACTAATTGGTGATTTTGCCACGTGATTTTTGCCTTAGTTACACACCTCCTCTCAGCAGTAGCGCGCAGAACTTGAAGCAGTCTAGCAGGAGGTGCAATCGGCGTGATCTTTGTGGCAGCCTGTGCCTCGCGTGCGTTCGTTTCCCTTAAGGACCCGGTATGGCCCGGCTGCATCCAACTTTAAGCCACAGCCCTCGCTTGCAGGGAATGCCCCACCCCTGGAATGCCCAGCCACGCCCCCATCATGCCACGCCCAGCCCCATTGGCGCCACGCCACAGTTTGAATCCCACCACCATGGGAACCTGTTACTAAAATTTTTGGATCCCACCACTGAGCAAAACCCACTTGCAAACCATTGTGAAAGTGGATTGAAAGTGCATCATTCTGCATGTGCGGAAAGGGTCATATTGCTGCCTTATACTGGATCAGACAACTGGTCCATCAAGGTCAGTATCGTCTGCTAAGACTAGCAGTGGCTCTCCAGAAGCACAGTCAGAGGTTTTTAACCTCTCCTACTTCCTGATCCTTTTAATTGGAGACTTCAGGGATTGAACCTGGGGCCGTCTGTGTGCAAAGCAGAGGCTGTTCCACTGAGCTGCAGCCACACATCACACTTGTCCAGAGGCATAGCTGGGCCAGAGTGTGCCTGGTGCATACTCTGTGTTTTCCATCGCCCCCCTCCACAGTGCTCTGCCCCCCCCATCCCCGCCCCCGCCCCTTACCTTAGTTCAGCCTGGAAAAGCGACCCTTCAGGTGGAAAATGGTCTGGTAGGAACTACACTTCCCATGAGACCCTGGAGCTCACAAGGTCTCCTGGGAAGTATAGTTCCCACTAGGCCATTTTCAGCCTGGAGGGAACAGGCCGCTTTTCCAGGCTGAACTAAGGTAAGGGGCGGGGGTGGGGTGGGGAGTGATTCCCCCCGCAGGCGCGCACCCGGTGCAACATGTACCTCCCCATCCCCTGGTAGCTCCGCCTCTGCACTTGTCTGCCAATGTCTTACGCATTTCCCTGTCACTGTAGCCACTGGTTTTGTGTGAATGCCATGCAGATAATAAGCTTGGGTATGTTCCAGCTGGCTGGTATTTTTTCATCCTGAAATGACTTCTGGTGCCCTCAGCAGATAAACTGGTAACTAGCTTAAGCCACTTCGTGCTGATTTATGGAGCAATACTGAGAGATAGAACTCTGACCTGGATTCCCAGGCGAGCATAGTCTGATCTTGTCAGGTTTTTTTTTTTTTTTAAATAAGCAGGGTCTGCCCTGCATAGTACTTGAATGGGAGTCCACCAAGGAAGTCCAGGGTAGCTGAGAAGCCATGGCAAACCACCTCTGTCCATTTCTTGCCTTGAAATCCCCATGAGGGAGTTCAACAAATCAACCGCAACTTCACGGCACTGTTTACCACCGGTTAGAGATGGAGCAAAGAGGCCGCCTTCTATGAGTCACAATCCGTCGTGGATTAGATAAAAAACTGAGAGGCTCACGCATCATGCGCTATGCCATAAGATCCCATCAGAGGGTTCTGCGGACGCACTGGCAAGAGCTCTCTGAAAATCAACTGGAATTGAATGACCCAATTGGATTAAGTCATTGGATTAATTTGGTATTTAGCTAATAGCCACTGAACTGCCAGGAACGAGAGCTAACAGGATTGTTTCCTGTGTGCGGAGTTTGGTCCCAGGTGACCCTTTCCTGGGACTTCCCAATATATTTCTTACTGTAAAATAGATATACGGACAAGGACGTGGCTTAATCTTCTGAGGAATTTTTTACTTGCTCTGGCTCAAAAGCAACTTCTGGTGTTCCCAAAGGAAAGAGGATCAGAAGACACTTTAAAAAACGAAAGAGAAACATTGGAACCTGCCAGTATGGCGTCCATTCTGAGGCGATACAGTGCAAGGATTCACTGAAGCATGAGAGAAAGCAACTAGGGAAAGAATTATTCACTCTCAGTGTATGAAAACTTAGTACCATCCCCTGAAACTGATTGACCTTAATTCGGTGTAATTGGCACTTGTTTCCATTCGTACACCCAAATAATAAACAAACTCGGCTCGCCTCATAAAGATATGAGGGAGAGGGGGTAAAGTGTCTCCCTTGTCTGAATCATTGGGCCTTTCCCCACTTACCTTAAGCCCCGCAAGACTTGAGGAGTGTAGCGTGGGAGCCCCTGGCACTCCCCACAACAGGGGCGGTGACAGCGCAGCCGCCCCAACGCTGCTGCTGTCGCGCCCCCTCAGCGCGCGGCATCCCAGGCGCTCTTCTTAACGGCACCTTTTGATGACCCCACGCAGAGCGCGGAGTCGTGGGGATGCCCGGGCGCGCGCCTGGGATGCCGCACACTGAGAGCAGCGCGCGGCATAGGGGGGATGGAAGCAAGTGGGGAAAGGCCCATTGTTCTGGCACTCAAATGGCAGTGTTTGTTTTTTTAATGGGGAGAGGACATAAATGCTCTGAGGGCCAAATGACAAATTATGTTTGACAAATGTTCACCCCAGGAAACTTGGTGCCATACCACAGCTGTATGTCTCTGGTGGCAATTCTATGTAAAATCACTGCTGTGGCCAGATCCAGATGGGGGCCATAGTGCAGGGAGAGAGGAGGGGTTCTTACCTACTCCCCTGCATCACTTTTCAGAGCCATAGTGACCCAGGGGAATGTTATTTGTCCCATGTCCTTTGAATGCTCGCATGTGCAACTCCCCGGCGGGTCAAATAATGGCCCTGAAGTCTCTGGGTCATTTTGACGGTAGGAAATAGTGCGGGGAAGAGGCAGTTCTGATCTGAAGCGGGCCCCTCCAGTGCTTTTATACAGGGCTGCCGCACGGGATTTGCAGTTGCAATGTGTCTGCTAGTCCCTATTGGGAACTCATATAAAATGTCACTCTGGAGAAGGGTTTTGCAACTTTTTACAATCAAAGACCAGGTGATCGGGAGCAACAGCTGCAGAAGGCCATTGCATTCACATCCTACATGTGAGCTCCCAAAGGCACCTGGTGGGCCACTGCGAGTAGCAGAGAGCTGGACTAGATGGACTCTGGTCTGATCCAGCTGGCTTGTTCTTATGTTCTTAAAGATCCAAACTCTGTCAAAATTCGGAGCAAGAGAGTCAACAAATAGCCAGCATAAGAAAGCTCATTTGGATAACTGAACTTGTAGAATTTAACATGACTGATAATGTACGTGTTGATTAATAAGCTGTAAAGCAGCTCAAACACTGATACCGGTAGTTGGAAATCATTTCTTAGGAAATGGCACATCCAAGGTTTCACAATAAATAACAAAAAATACCCAGGAGCACCTTGGAGCACCAGCACTGGAGCACCAGCACTGGCATAAATCTGTCCATGGTTCACGTATTTTTTCCCCCTCCTCTAATGTTACATTCTATTACTATTGCAAGGATTCCTGCTTGTGGCAGGAGGTAACCCTCTTGGCTCCAAGGGATTGAGCCATAAAGCTAGCATTGAACATGCCATGACATTGCTTCTGAGGAAAACTCAGAAGTGGTGTCATGTAACTCAGATATTTGATGGAAACTTTGTAAGTTTCTGATGATTCCTAGAGTGACATGTCACTTTTGGGTTTTCCAGAAAGTCTGGTTATGGCGCATGCAGTGCCACTCACCCCCCCTTGTCTCTGCCCTTTCCCCACCCTCCCACAAATGTTAATGACCAATTGTGTGCTACTCTTGTTTACACCTAGTGTCTTGCACCATCGTTTCAGTAACGCATCGAGGGGAAAAAAACGTTTACCTCACAAAGTAGCATGACAAGATGGCTTTTTCAATGTATGGCTCAAAGTAACTGTGGTCTTACTTTTGCCTCTCAGGGTCCTCAGTGCTGCTCTGACCTGGCCATCTCCTTCCACTATGTGAACTCGGAGCTGATGTACACCCTGGAATATCTGACTTATCACCTCCGTGCCTATGGTTACCGGTACCGGTACCATCCACCTTTGCCTGAGAATGCAGCTCATTTCCAGCCACACCCACAAGGAGTGGCCCCTGAGAGAACTAATACCACCACACTGCAGACTGAGAAGAGAATGTAGAGTCATCCCTTGGGCAGAACCGGATCCCGTCACTTGATGAGACTGGCTTTCAACCATACTGGTGCCTTAGTACCGCAAAGTCCTGTCTGTGTGATCTCAGGCTTGACTCTTGGGCCGTTTCTCAATGGAGAGCCACAGGCCAAATATTTTTCTTCATCCCCAGATGTGCGTACGTGTGTGTGTGTTTGTGTTCACTAGATAGGGTAGTTGAGTGTGGCAGCCATTTTAGATTGGTGTGTGCTGAGAAGTTAAGAACAAAGGAGTTGCTCTGTGTCATCCATTTTAGGGTGGTGTGAGCTAAGGAGTTAAGAGTGAGGGAGTTTTATACGGCGATCATTGTAAACTATTGCATACTTAGAAGAACGGGGGAATTTCTTATGGCAGTAATTTTGGATAAATTAAAGCCTAGCATTATGCTGGTTTCCCCAAAGGAACCCAGTCCATGTATATTCATGTTCCCAGTACAAAGTGTATTCTAGACAGGGGCCATATGTGGGGTCATATGTCCCTGGGTGCAGGCCTTCTAGTAATGTCCCTGGGTGCAGGCCTTCTAGTAATGCGGGTGGTGGTGGTGCAGAATCGCCCCACACACGGTAGCAATCAAGCCAGCAGCGCCACTGATTCTAGACTCATTTCTCTGATTAGTGTGAACTGGGTTTGCTTCTTAGTACTTTATCTCAGTGTACTGGGGTGGAGAAAACTGTTTCCAGGATGGTGGGTTAAAACAAGGTGTGTGTTGGGGGAAGGGTGTTGTATTGGTAGATCTCTGCAGGAAGGAGGGTTGCCAATCTCCAGATGTGGCCTGGAGTTCTCCAGAATTACAGCTGCTCTCTAGACTACAGAGACCAGCTTCCCTGGACAAAATGGCAGCTTCATTCAGGAGCAGCAGTGGTGTAGTGGTTAAGAGCAGGTGCATTCTAATCTGGAGGAACCAGGTTTGATTCCCCGCTCTGCCACTTGAGCTGTGGAGGCTTATCTGGGGGATTCAGATTAGCCTGTGCACTCCCACACACGCCAGCTGGGTGACCTTGGGCTAGTCACAGCTTTTCGGAGCTCTCTCAGCCCCACCCACCTCACAGGGTGTTTGTTGTGGGGGGGGGAGGGAAAGGAGATTGTCAGCCCCTTTGAGTCTCCTACAGAGAGAAAGGGGGGATATAAATCCAAACTCTTCATCTTCTTCTTCTTCATAAGGCAGAGTCTATCATATCAAATCTCTCTAAGGACCCACCCCTTCCTAGACTCCAGCTCTAGCAGAAAGATAGAGCAGGCCACAAAAGGAGCTGCCAGCTGCCACCAGATGAATGAAGGCATAGATTGCCAAGCAAGAATATTATGGGAAAACCTGGATTTTTCAATTGAAGGAAAAACAGTGAGAAATCTGGCTCTGGATCATTTCGCTGCAAGGAGGAAGGGGCCCATATAGTCCTCTTTTTAAAATTCTGTTGGTGCTTCATGGTGCTCTGATTTGGAGAAATGACAACCAAGTGAGTATCTCAGATGGAAATGGGAGAGACGGAAGAAGAGAGATTGTTGTTGCACCTTGTGGAAAATATGGTAGATGTGGATTCTACAGTGTGGATTCCTTATGCAGTCCAGCTCCACACGGTTCCCTACTCATATGAATTCAGATTCTTGCTTTGTTACACAAGAAAATATCTGGGGTATTTTGCCACTATGAAGTGCTGCTGTGCCGTAGACTCTGGCTTAAAAGGAAGGAAAACAAATAACAGGAAGACAAAACGTATCACCAACTGTCATAGTGGATTTGAAGGAACGGTCCTATGGTCCCATGCCTGATTCCTATGGTCCTGTGGGGTTCCTTGTGCATCCACTGGAGACTTTTCCCAGTGTCAAGGTAAGGAACAAAGGCAGAAGATTCAGAAAGTCAGGAACAGGAATCAGAAGTCAAGTACTAGGGCCGTGGTGGCGAACCTTTGGCACTTCAGATGTTATGGACTACAAAGGTGGCGAACCTTTGGCACTCCAGATGTTATAGACTACAAAGGTGGCGAACCCTTGGCACTCCAGATGTTATGGACTACAATTCCCATCAGCCCCTGCCAGCATGGCCAATTGGCCCTGCTGGCAGGGGCTGATGGGAATTGTAGTCCATAACATCTGGAGTGCCAAAGGTTTGCCACCACTGTACTAGGAGGTATTGTTAGAATGAGGAGTGAGTCAAAAAGACAGAACCACAGGGGAATCAGAGTGCATGCATAGGGATGCTGATGGCACGAGACACTCACTCCCTGCAGGTGCGCGACAAGAAGTACTTTCAAATAACAGTGAAATATAAAACTTGAAAGCTGAACAATGGCTCGTGACCCAGCAGGTTCAGATCTGCTGCTCATGTGAGGGTCCCAATCCATGGACTGATAATGAGTGCGGTACTTACTTTTTGTTGCGCTGATCTGTTAATTATTATTTCTGTAAAGTGTTGGTCCGTTCCATCTCAGGCAGGTACATGTGGTGTGAGTGTGATGCTAGATTAAATGCCCACCCGTCTCTCAGTAAGAACAGTCTTTCCTTGAACCAGGAATCAAAGATATCAAGACTTAAATTTGTTTAAAAGAAGTGGAGTTTTTTAGCCATGATTTATATTTCTGACAACTTCCTATCTTCATAAAACAGTAAGATACGGCGAAACGAATGGGAAAGTGTTCATGCCATTGTGAAAGCCAGAACGATTATAGAGAGATCAGTTCTGGACAGTGCAAATAAAACGTTTTCAGAAATCTTTGCTTTCAGTCCATCTGAACATCTGTATATCTGATTCCCACGTGTGTCCTCTCCTTGAGGATGCTTAAATCCGCAGACAGGGAGCACATTTCTCCCGACAGGTTTTTTCTGCAGAGATGCAGGACCCTCTGGGCCTGCAGAAAAATCCATAGAGTTTTTGAAAATAAACAAGAGATTTAAATCCCTTTCAAAACTAAATAAAATGTTGTCTGCGTATGTGCAGACAGCACACTTACTCCCTCAGAGCCCAGCGGCAGTTGTAGTGGTGGAGGAGCCTGGGATCCACAGCGGCCGGCACAGGGATGCACACTGGGCTCACTGTCATATTCAGGCACTGCAGAGATCCAGGGCAGATCTTAGGAACTGGTAGTGAATCCTGTCCACAGCAGAGCCCAGGAGCACAGAGGAGCCCGGGAGCAACAAAGCCCGTCTAAGGCAGTGGAGCCTGGGAGCTGGCAGTAGGGACTCCTCCCCCCACCCCCCATCACTGTAAGACTAGCAATGGGAAGGGATCCCCCCCCCCCCCCATGAGTTTCACGGGCCTCTATTTGTGCATCCTAATTTTAAAAGATGGAATGGGACAACAACCATACAGCTGTCCTTCCTGTGCAAGCTATTATTTTGTCTGTATCTCATGGATGGGGCACAGGTATGACGCAACTGCTGGTGAAATGGGACAGGACTGGGAGGCCCGCTGTAATGCCACTGGCAAATGATGATCATCCTTGCATGTGAATCATGTCACTGTTTGTATTGTGAAACCGCTAGTCTCTGGTCTAGTATTGTCTGCTACAGCTGGCAACAACTCATCAAGGATATCAGCCAGATGTTCAGCTACCTGAAATCTTTTCGACTGCAGTTGTTGGGAGTTGAAACTGAGGTCTTTTTGTATGCAGCATGTATGAGCATGTATTCCACGTATGGGGGAGCTTATGGTCTTTCTCTGTGCCACATGAAGATGTCTTACAATGTCAGGCCAGTGGTTAGTTGGTCTGTCTGGTCCTGTCTTTGGCTGGTAGTGGCTTTGCAGGAGTTTTGGGCTTAGGTATGATGGGCTATGCCCATTTTTCCCCCTGCTCCGGTGACTCTTTGCAGGCATAGGGGATCAAATGCATGCATGGAGCTTTGCCATTCACTTTCACCTAAGGGCAACTCTGCCATAGTGTTCTGGTTGTGTGCTAGGAAAGTGAATGGTGCACTCAATGTATACCAGAATTGTACATGAATATTCAGATGATCTACAGAGTCCACGCTAGGAATACTTGGTTTTCCTGTGGTCGATAGTTTTATGTAGTGCTAATTGTTCACCAGAGAAAGATTTGGCAGCGTGCATCCTGTTGACTCTTTCCCTTTGTAATGTAAATGTGTATTTATTGAACACAAAAATTTGCAAGTCATGAATCGGTGAAAAATAAAGTTCATTTTATCATGAAAACAGAAATGAGTCAATTTTCAAGTTCTGACGTCAGTTAAATCGCAAAGGTCTTGTCAGGTTCTGAAGTCTCAGCATCCATTTCCAAACAAGAAGGTTCCGCAAATTCAGGTGGCATCTGCTTGCACTGCAGATCAGCTTTCAAGAGAATGCCTTGCACAATTCAGAAATGGTAAAGATCCGAAATCGAGCTTTATTTCAGAAACTTTATCTCCACTGTTGGGGCCCTTGTATAAGCTCTATGTAGAACTCAACTACAGTAACAGAAACCATTCATTGTCATTTTAGGCTGCAACAGTTGATTGAGAATAAAAAGTATCTATTCACTATAGTGGAATTTTGAATTAACATATGTTGACTGGGGTCTTCAGCTGGATAATCGAACCTATTGCTGTTTAGGGGCCTGTCCCAAAGATCTGTGTGCAGCGGGAAACTTTGCATACTTTCATAAGAACATAAGAACAAGCCAGCTGGATCAGACCAGAGTCCATCCTAGTCCAGCTCTCTGCTACTCGCAGTGGCCCACCAGGTGCCTTTGGGAGCTCACCTGCAGGATGTGAAAGCAATGGCCTTCTGCGGCTGTTGCTCCCGAGCACCTGGACTGTTAAGGCATTTGCAATCTCAGATCAAGGAGGATCAAGATTGGTAGCCATTGCAACACAGTTCTCCAACTGATCTGGGAGCAACACAGTTCTCCAACTGATCTGGGTCTCCTGGGAAGGTATTGTGAGCTGTGTGTGACTGAAGAATTGCTTGTACTATTCTAACCCACCTGTATGGTATATACATTTCTCAGCCCTCATACATATGTGTAGGCCCAGGAATTAACCAGTCGCTTTGGGCTACTGGGGAACTTTGTGAATCCTTTCCGTTGAATCTGGGTGTGCATTTACTCCTGCCCTTATTTTCTCCTGGGTTGGTGTCCCTTGTTTCCTTTTGCTATTTATTGCATTCTGCAATTAGTTCCAGTGATTGGGTTGCATTCTGTTATACATTGGAGATGTTGTGTATTTGTTTTACACTTTGCCACGCATGCATTTAGGTTGCTCTTATTCACTTAGTCTCTATGCTAATTACTTGGAGGCTTTTTACTTGACTAAAGGTAGAACGGATTGAAGCCTGAAACACCTCCAACTGCGGGAGCTATCCTAAACACATCCGCTCAGAAAGAAGTTCCATGTGATTCACTAGGGTTCACTTCCTAGTGTCCTGAGGATAGCAGCCTGGGTGATATTAAGCCAGTTTATTCTCTCTGTAACATTCACAGGTTGGATGGAAGGATAAAATTGGAGCAGGAGAGCAAAATCTGTGTGGTGTTCTGCACTCTATGGAGGAAGAATGGGATTAAAGATACGTTTGGCCACCCATGGCATGCTACCTGTAGATGACGGTCCAGGGGCGTACTGCCCAGGGGGACATATGGGGTCAAATATCCCCGGGCTGTGGCCATTTAGTCACACAGGGCTGGGAAATTGCCCCCCTTCCCCCCTTTCCCGCCCCCCCCGGTCCATACACTTTGAGATGACCTAGTGCAAAAAAACAGTTTGGTTATGGTGAGGGAGGGCGGCCGTCAATGAGGTGGGGCGGAAAACGCAAGATTTTGCACTGGGCTACATTTTTCCTAGATACGCCTCTGAGATGACCAATCAGACTGTACCAGTATTGACAGTTCTTTTCTTTCTAAGCTATAATTGGCTAACAGGCATGCAGATAGGCGGGTTCTCAAAAAGTGAGGCTGTATGCCAGTTAGTCAGTTATAGCTCACTTACAGAGCTGATTCACAGTCCTCGTTTACAGAACTGTGGTAAACAAATGGAATGAAGAGATTCAGCCTAAATTAAGAACTTGTATATGTCAGTATTGTCGATGTCTAGCTTGTTCTTGTCAGATCTAAGCAGATAAGAAGGGTTGGCTCTGGTCGGAATGCCAAGAATGTGATGTGGAGAGAGGAAATGGCAAATCACCTCTGACTGTCTCTTGAATTGAAAAACCCTTGGAGTTGCCATATGTTAGCTGTGGCTTGAAGACCAAAACAAAAATGTCAGCGGAGGGAAGATAGAAGTGGTATAGCCCTATCTCATCAGATCTTGGAATTTAACCAGAGTTGGTACTTGAGACCACCAAGAAAGGCTCTCCACAGGAAGGCAATGGCAAACTACCTCTGCTTCTCATGCATCTTGAAAGTCCCTTGCTGGGGTCACCATAAGTTGGTTACAGCTTGAAGGCATTTACAACATACATATTGTCAATGGAGAATGAAACACATGCTTAAATATCACCCATTGAACTCAATGGAGCTTAAAACATTTCACATCCCTACGGGGATGGGGCGGTATAATAAATCGAAATAAATAAATAAATAAATAAATAAATATCGTGCAGTTACTTTTTAAGCCTTTATATAGTAAGTTGGATTTAAACTTATATAGCAAGTTGGATTTAGACTTAAATTAAAAAAAAATGTTAAGGTGGTCTCCCCTGTCTGGAAGAATTGTTCTTTTGTTTCAGAGTCAAAAAATAAGCAGTACTTTTTTTCCTTAATTTTTTCTTTTATTATTTCTGGTGTTTCAAATTCTTTTTTTTTCCTTGAAAAAAATGTTATCCCAGGTAAGATAAACATTGTTCAGACAAAGGTTACATCATAGGGTGAAAATTAATACACACAGAACAAATTCGACAAAGATGTCTTTTATTTGGAATAGGAAAAGCTTTCTACCTCGAGTGCAAGGAGAGCGGGGACAGAAAGAAAGAAGGAAATTATATTGGGGACGAGAAGGGCAAAGTAATGAGAAAAGGCGAGTGCGTGTGATCTCATGGGCCGAACTATGTTTACAAATCTATTTTACATCTTAAAAAAAAAGAAGATATCTGTGGATTTTTAAAAAAATGGCTGTTTTCACTCTGTGCTCCCCAAAATTGTACCTTCTTTTTCTCCCCGTCTTGGTTTGGAAGTAATGAAACAGGAAAAATGGAAAAAGAGAGAGAGGGTTTTATTGTTATTCTTAATGCACTTGCCTAGATTTGAGTCACTGTTGTGTTGGTCCCAGGAAACTAGCCGAAACACTGTCTTTTATTAAGCCGACACAGCTCAGTGTAACTCAAAAGCTGGCCAGCATTTAGGTTAGCCAAAGCTGCTCTAATAAAACACAGTGCTTCACCCACTTTCTCTTCATTTTGCAATAGTGATCAAACAATCATTTCATTGATGCTGAGGAGGAAACTCTGGCTGTCAATCAGGCTAACAGTATCAGGAGAAAGAACTGGAGGTGAGAGTGACGTCCCGTCATCTTTAGCACCATCTTGATGGGAGGCAGGGAGGACAGTAGTCCCCTCAACCAGCACCTCTGCCCCTCTGCGGTTGGCATCGCAACCACATACGAGAGCTAGATTTAATGTGAGGTAGCTTAAAAATGGGACGTTTGTGAGATGAGCCTGCAGCTTCCCTCATTTTGTGAGCAGGAGGGGAGAATAAAACATGTGAAGGGGCAGAATATGTTGAAGGGGGTGGGTGGGGGCGGAATCAGAGCAACTGAGAAAGCACAAACAACAACAGACAACAAAGATCAGATCGACGTGTACTTTCCAACATAGGTTTTTATATCAATGGATGTTAAAAAATACAGACTTGTTTTACAATAATAGCACCATCTTTAGTATTATACACAGTAATCTTGCTTGTGATACACACCCAAGATAGGGTGGAGGGAAGAATTGGCTACAACCTGTGTGTGGGGGCAACAGTGTCTTGGCGGAGAGGGACCTTCATGCATGCTAGTTAGCTTCCTATCTCCACCCGACCCAAGAAAGGTCTTACAGGAAGATAATAAATAAATAATACCATTGCTCGTTGTTCCTTTTCGTTTTGTTTTTCCTTTGCTGGCTTTGTGGTTGGCCCAAGTGACGGCGGCCTCGGAGAAAGAGTCTGAAACGTGGGTGTGCCCGGTGAGGCGGCATTTCAGGAGGAAAAGAAGAGAGTTTGGTTCAACTGTTCAGTGCAGAAAGTCCTACAAGTGATTGGGAAGTGCTTGGGTCCTTTGGGTCGTTTGTCTTCTTTGCATGGTACTGGACTGGTTTTTTAAAAAAATATTTAAAAACTTTTCACGTTTGATTTTTACAAAAAGCACACGGGGCCAATGTCAACACCAAATTCCTGATCAGCTCCGCCAATGTCCATAGGGGCAATGTCGACAATGGGGAGGCGCGAGGTCTTCTGAGATCGGTATTCAATGATAGTCTTTCCCCATCTGCCTGTGTGTTTCTGAAACAGAGGATAGACAGACAGGGGGATTATTTTTCATAGCGGCAAGTCCTAGACCTAGAGGATAAATTGCCCAGTAAACTGAAAGGATACAACAGGACAAAGAGGCGGGGCAGGGTTAATGCCAAACGTGTCAAAGCGCAGGGCCTTTTATTGTGGTATGATTTTCTGGTGGTTGCTGCCTCTGGGGACTGCTTTATCAAGCAGCAGAGCAGCTTAGTCAGAGTTGGAAACGGTAACTATGTCCTCACTTTCCCTTTCTCATTGGAAACAGTCACACACCTTCTGAATAAGATTCCTTTTTTTTCTTCAAGAACGTACTTTATATTACTGTTTATTCATGTGTATTACTAAGGTATCTTCTTAATTTTTCTCAATAAAGAATATTTTTTTTAAAAAGGAAACAGTCACACACACACAGAGTCAGTTGCTGGTATTAGGGAAAGCTTACATTTCCCTGTACATCAAGCAAGTCAGACATGCAGCCCAGGGACCACTTTGGCCCTTTGAGAGGGCTTACCAGACAACCCCACCCCTTACTCCCACTCTGGCCTGCTGTGCCCGCTCTCAATCAGTCCTAGTGAGCCACCCCCCACCATACCAATCTGGACTAGTAAGCCCACATAGGACTCACAGCTAATACCCCCGCCCCCGCACATGCCATTTTGGGCTGGTAAGCTTGCTGGGGTCTTGCCAGCTGAGGTAGGCACCGTCACCCCCCCTCCCCAGGCCTCGCCCAACCAAGTCACATTTACGTCCTATATGCAGTGGTGGGGTCCAAACATTTTAGTAACAGGTTCCGATGGTGGTGGGATTCAAACAGTGGCGCCGCCGCACACACGCACCTCCAGTCCCTATTGGGCAGGGAGGTTGCCTTGATAACCCCTTCTCGGAACTCAGAAAAAATTAGTAACCACTTCTAGAGAAGTGGTGAGAACTGGTTGGATCCCATCTCTGCATATATGGCCCTCGTAACAAATGAGTTCGACACCCCTGCAAGTGTATAACTTCCTCAGCAAGGGTCAAATTAGCAATTAAAGGGTTAAAGTCCTCTTTCCCAGGACTGGCTTCCTCCTTAGATAAAACAATCTTGGGTGCTGCATTTGCAATATAAAACGTTGGTGTTTAACATAAACACTCTTGTGTAGCTGAGCCCTGAGACTTCACCTGTGTGTGTAGCTGACTGGTCTTGCTCTGGTTTGCAGGGTGAAAACAAAGCCACTTTGACTTAAAGTCGCAGGACCTTTGGCACTCCGATAGAGGGATCGGTTCCCATCGACTCTTCCAGCAGTCAATCACGCCGGGCCGATGGTAGTCCAAAACGATTCTGGATGCGGCCAGCGTTCCACAATACCGACTTTACGCAACCCCCCCATATTCGTGACTCTTGGAGATTTCTGCCCATTTTTCCAGGGCAAAATGGGATCATTCCAATTAGCGAAAACGGGTGGTAGCTCCCCTAAGCTGTGAAACACCATCCTTGTAGATCCACTTACCGTGCATCCATCCTGCAAGGCACTATATGTGAACCTGCTATTTCCTTCAGGCCTGATTTCCACATCGTTGGATCCCTGAATCAGGAGAGCTTTCTTAAGATTTCCAGTAGCCTCGTCCATATAGGCAATGCTATTCTTGCAGTGGTAGGTGAGGTTTTGTGAGCCTTCAGTAGACAAGAGGCGCAGGAAGGCCATCTGGATGTTGGCAGTGTTGGGAGCCAGATTGTCATCTCCATAGCTGAACTGAAAGGGAATTCGGCAGAGATTAAGAGAGATACTTAGAGCAAAAGGCCCACGAAAGCAAAGAGCGTTTCCCCACTTACCTGCTGCTGCGCGCTACTCTCCCCAAGTAGCGCGGGGTCCCCCAGCACTCCCCATTACAGGGGCAGCGACAACGCAGCTGCCCCGACGCTGCCGCTGTCGCGCCCCCTCAGCGGGCGACATTCCTGGCGCCTTTTGAAACGGCGCCTTTTGATGAAGCCCGGGCGCGCGTCACAATATGACGCGTGCTGGGAGTAGCGTGCAGCAACCACTCACCCAGGTAAGTGGGGAAACGGCCAAAGATGGGATGGAAGGGGGAAGGGGGCAGCCAAGAGAGGAAATGGTGAGTGGGAAATTACCTCAAAAGGATGGCTGAAGACGGCTGGTATATAGGGTAGGCTTGAGACACATTTATGCGAGGAGGGAGAGTTGATCTATGGCTGCAATACGCCCGGGATCACCTCCCCTTGATCTGAGACTGGTACGGAAATGCACCTGAAGTGCTTGAGACCAGGTGACGTCGAGAGCAGAGCAGCAGCAGCAGCAGAAGGCCATTGCTTTCACATCCTGCATGTGCGCTCCCAAAGGCACCTGGTGGGCCACTGCAAGTAGCAGAGTGCTGGACTAGATGGACTCTGGTCTGATCCAGCAGGCTAGTTCTTATGTTCTTACTTGCTTAGTTTACTGAAATCTAAGAACAGCCTGGGGAGCCACAGGAGTATAGTGGTTAAGAAGAATTATATCCCACCTTTCTCTCCTATAAGGATACTCAAGGTGGCTTACAAGCTCCTTTCCCTGCCTCTCCCCACAACAGACACCTTTTGTGAGGTAGGTAGGGCTGGGAGAGTTCTGAAGAGCTGTGACCAGCCCAAGGTCACCCAGCAGGAACGTAGGAGTGCGGAAACACACCTGGTTCACCAGATAAGCTTCCGCCACTCAGGCGGAGGAGTAGAAAATCAAACCCGGTTCTCCAGATTAGAATCCACCTGCTCTTAACCACTACACTATCCTGGATCTCTAAGGTGTCAAATCAGGAAATCCCTGCTCATGCCATAGAAGATTGCTTGGGCCAGTCACATACTCTCAGGCCTGACACTGGCTAATATTTGGATGGGAGGCCTGTAAGGAATATCGGGGTCATGATGCGGAGGCAGGCAATAGCAAACCACCTTTGAAACTCTCTTGCCTTGAAAACCATACAGCAGTGTCCACCAACCTTTTTTTTAAACTAATGTACCCCTTGACAACCCATTTCCCTAAAATTATACCCCCATATTAGCAAACCCAAATTTTTGTGTACTCCCAAACACTCCGGTGAATACCCCTCAGGGTACCTGTTGGGAAACCTGTGACATACATGGTTGCCATAATTCAATTGTGACTTGACAGCAAAAAAAAAAAGCCTTCTTTGATGGCAAAAGCAGTCACCTATGCAAACACATGTTACATGTTTTTCAGTGGAAGATTTAACCAAGGCCTCAGGAGAATCCGCTAAGCACAAAGCAGTTGATGCATGAAGCTAATCAGGGTCAACTTCGCTATGCCCTTTGCAACAACAACAAAAGCAGAATTGTAACTTCATCCACCACAACCTGGACCATCTTTGTTTTAGAATGCTCTGCTAGGGTCCTAGTACCTACCTAGTTTTGTTAGGCAGGACCCAGGACCCAGGGGGAGCATTCTACTGTTGGAGGGCCTGAGTGCTTGGGAAACGCTTGAGTACGGGGGCACACCGCCGGAAAAGGGTCTCTCACACTCCCCCGACTGACCTCTCCTTCCAAAGTGTGGTTTCGGAGAAAACTGCTGACATTGCAGACCCTCTGGCTCCAATGTGTGTACGTGCAAATGCCATATCCCCTGCCCAAATCCCCCTGCGCCCTTTTGCCCTGTTCATTGTCTTGTATCCAGGTGCTGCAAACCCCTGCCTGCCTGCCTGCCTGCCTTGTTTTTCCTCTTGTAAACTGTCAATAAAAGGGCTTGGGGAGAAACGGGACGGCAGAGTTGCTCCCTGCTTCTCTCACTGGCCGAAACGACATGCTGTCTCCGTTGCTGTAAGACAACAAAGACGGTCCAGCAGGTGGCAGATGAAGTTACAATTCTACTTAGATCTTTTGGTTGGAAAAGGTATAGTTTGGATTACATTCCAAATACTTAAGAACTTCAGTTGTCATAAGGGGTGTATGGGGGGGGGGGTTTCTTCTGATTCCTTCTACCTACTGCAGGCTTCCCTCTGCTGTTATTGAGAACCCCACCCCCCAGCACAAAATTTTGGGAAACTCAGCAGTCTTCAATGGAAAGGAATCAGCAAAAAACTTCACACACACACACACACACACACACACACACACACACACACACACACACACACACACACACACACACACACACACACACACACACACACACACACACACACACACACACACACACACACACACACACACACACACACACACACACACACACACACACACACACACACACACACACACACACACACACACACACACACACACACACACACACACACACACACACACACACACACACACACACACCCTTTTATGAAAAAGTAAGATTTCAGAACTGGAGACAGGCTACAGTTCTCGTGTATTTACGTCTCATCTTTCCCTCCATTCATAGAAGTTCAAAGTGGATTTGGCAGTGTCTTAGAGAGGTTATGGTTACAAAACATCCTATGTGGGTATGGTTGCCAACCATCAGGTGATGTCTGGAGATCTTCTGGGGTTACAACTGATTTCTAAGCAACAGAGATCAGTTCACCTGGAGAAAATGGCCCCTTTGGAATGACCTCTTTGGAAGGTGGACTGTATGGCTTTATACCCCATTGAAGTCCCTCCTCTCCCCAAGCTCCACCCTCCTCTGACTCCACCCCACAAATCTCCAGGTATTTTCCAACCTGGAGCTGGCATATGTGGGTGAGTGACAACATTCATTAGGGGAGTTTGACAGGCTACGGCAAAGGGAAGGTCCTGAGTCTGGACCCTCACTCAACTGGGTGTACCTCTGGTGATCTGCTTAAGGGTACCCCAATCCCTAGGGCTGCTTCTGACTAGGGAGACTTACATGGAAACCGCCATTGATGGTCTCTCCAAACCAGATGTGCTTCTTCTCCTTGCTCTTGCTGGTCCACCAGTTCTTCTTGGGGATGTGGCTAGGCTTGGGGTAGACGCACGTCTCACCTGTCTCCATATTGCAGAAAACTTTTATGGCGTCCAAGGTACAGCCTTGGTTGGGGTCGATCCAATAGTCACCTGCCACGTAAAGAAAGCAGTCAGGACAGAGTTTACCATTCACAAACCAAAAAGCTATTTCTCTGCTTCCGACGATTCCACACTAGGTTGGGTCTCTTCCTTCCAGCTCAGTAGGGAAAGGGAATTTGAGATGAAAGGAGTGTGTGAGTTAGAGCTCAGGTGTCCCACAGTAACAGGTAATGAAATGGGGGGAGGGGAGGCAGCGGCAGCAGCAAATGGTTTAGGAACAGCTGTGTATGAATGCTGTTTCCATTCATTTCTGCTTCGCTTGCTGCTGCTGCTGTGGCAGAGGTGGTTTGTCATCTCCCCACTCCAATTCAGAAGCAGCCATAGAATGACATATTTTTCCCGTCCCCTTTTACTGCTGATTAAGATCGTTACTGAATGGACTTTAAAAGCACCTGAAAGTGAATGGAAAGTTAAGAAAAGATAAGGAAAACAATACGAGCTAAGGAAAAACTGTATCCCAGTCTGATCGTTTATAGCAGAATTTGCATGTGAGTCTCTGAACGTTAAAGCTCCTGATGATTGCTTAAACTGACTGGTTTTCATTCCCCATTGTATGTACATAAAGTGCTGTCAAGTTACAGCTCACTTATGGCAACTAAGCTTGAGCAATACTGAAAAAATCTGGGAAAATTCGGATTCAGCTTGATTCGGTTGCAAAATTATCGGTATAGCCGAATCAGCCCCCACTAAAGTGCTCCCTTTAAATCTCCCCCGCCCCAATCCACACTGAATTTAGGCAATCCCCCCTCTCCCCTGCTGCTTTCAATGTTGTCATGGGCTCCCAACCACCACTACTCCTGGAATCCATTTGAATGCCTGAATGGCAATTCAGACATTCAAATAGATTTGGATTTGGCTTGGATTCAGGCCACTTGAATTCAACTTAAATCCAAGTTGCGCCAGCTTCGGCTGTTTTGGTGATTTGACCATTCCGAATTGCCAAGCCTAACATTAACCCAGTAGAGTTTTCAAGGCAAGAGACGAACAGAGGTGGTTTGCCAATGTCTTCCTCTGCATAACAACCCTGGCATTCTTCAGTGGTCTCCCATCCAACTACTAACCAGACCCAACACTGCCTAGCTTCTGAGATCGGATGAGATCAGGCTAGCCTGTGCTAACCAGGTCAAAGCCATTCCTCATCTACAAATATGTCACTTAGGCCGATTCTGCATGGGCCAAAAACAGTGTTGTGAAAATGGTGTGAAAATGGTGTAAAAGGGTTTACACCTTTTTCACACTGTTGTTTTTGGCCCATGCGGAATCAGCCTTAGAGTCAAGCCTTTCTAGAGTTCAGAGAACCTTGTGAGTCAGGGGAGGTTTAGGGACTGATATTCCCTTGATTGGGGCTCCCAACAGCCAATTTGGCCATGCTGGAGGAGGAGGCTGATGGGAACAGT
Source organism: Sphaerodactylus townsendi (assembly GCF_021028975.2). NCBI lineage: Eukaryota > Metazoa > Chordata > Lepidosauria > Squamata > Sphaerodactylidae > Sphaerodactylus > Sphaerodactylus townsendi. The sequence goes on along the minus strand of NC_059427.1, from coordinate 178,789,299 downwards.
TCCTGATTCGGAGAGTCAGCAGGGGGTTCTCCTCGCTCTGGGGACCATGGGCAGAAAGTACTTGGGTCCCCAGCAGACCCACTCTTATCTCACTTTCCATCCCTACCTCTGTGTCCCCCCATCTGCCTGTGAAACCTTCTCTGCCTTCCCACTGCCCACACTCAATTGCCCTTTCTCTGAAAGACCAGCTGCCGCTCACAACTGGCAGTGCTGTTGCCAGGGCCACCAGGAGTGTCGCCACTATGCATCACCTACATGCCCTTCTTCAATGACACTGGGCAGCTGCAAGCAAAGGGGTTGGAGCATGCAAGCAAACAGTTGGGGAAGTGTATGCAGACAGAGGCATGGGTAGGAATCAGCAGAAGTGGCCTCTGCAAGAAGCTCTGGGCCCCACTGGTGCTTCATATCAGGGTTTGCTGACACCATCCCTGAACACTGTATGGCTTGCACTGATGATGCAGGTATCTAACAGATGTATGGAAACACTCCACACATTTTAAGCAAGAACTGGACATGCTGAAAAAGGGATCTCAGCCCCTACTAGTGAGGCCAACCTCTATTTGCTCTCAGCAGTAAAACACACCAGTGGTGCTCTCTGGATTAATGCGTAAGCTGTGCAAAAGCCTGACTCTCTGACCCGAAAACTTGGCAGAGCCAGCCCCGGATGTGCTCACCGCTCTTCCACTCTGGGTGGCAGAGTTTCAGGTCACGGCAAGTCCGGGCTGGGTTCTTCTTAGAGCCCCCAGGGCTTCGGATGCTTTCGATCTGGTTGTTGAGTGACTTCAAGGTAGCGTCAACCTCAGCATCGTGCTGCCGCAGGTTGCTGGAAGCCTGGTCGGATCGCATGTAGCGCAGAGGGTCGGGGCCTTTCTCTGTCTGGCCCAGCCCAGCAAAGGCCGACATGTCAATACCGGGGCCTGGTGGTCCAGGGGGACCTGGAGGTCCAGGGTTTCCAGGAGGACCCTGTAGGGTTAGAAGAAAAAGAACAGCTCTTGGAATCCTTGCAAGAAAGTAAGATGAATTTGCTGCCATTCCCGCATACTCTCTCTGCATCCTCCTGTCCCACCCACTGGGAAAGTGGGATTTGGGGGTTTTTGGGTAAGCAATTCTTACAGTGAAATTTCTAGATAGTGCTGCTTTGGTTCAGGAGGCTGACTTACATGTCCTTTTATGACTCTATAGTTTCTCACTACTACTGAATTAGGAATACCAAAAATTATTCTCGAAATGGGCAGACTTTTTCCCGGCTATGTAGTCACCACTGATGGAAATGTATCCTGGCGGGTTTTCCGATATCGAATATTCATCAGTTTCACTGAAGCGTCAATTGCCGGTGCTGACAGAGTATTGATGGGAACTTGTAGTTCCGAACGATCTGGAGAGCCGCGAAATTCTAACTCTCGGCAGGAGCATCTGGTAGGGGATTTAAGTCCATCCTCAAAGGAAGAATGATTCGCACTCCTCTGTTACTGATACCTTCGTGACCGTCTCACCTACTGGTGGTCCCTGGCCCCTCCATGATGCGACTGGCCTCTACCATCAGATGTCACCTGGGTTCCCAATCTGCGGGACTGCTTGGAGAATTCCCGCAGGGGGCCACCTGGTAAAACGGTTTTGTTCCACCAGGCCTTTGGTGAGGCCGGCCGCGGACCCGCCCTCCGGGATGCCCCTGTGTTGCGTGCCATTCCATCATTGGCACGCCCAATATAACAACAAACCTACACTTCTACCCCCCGTCTGGCCTTGGGTTCGGGCGCCATACTTTCATATTTTTATAAACTTATTGGTATATATATTGTATTGATGCTGCTTATTTTATGAATTTTGTAAATAGTTTTAACTTGTTTTAACTTATTTACTCTGTGTATTGTTGTTTGGCCAATCGTATATGATATTGTGTCTGGCCTTGTGTACACCGCCCAGAGCCCTTCGGGGATGGGTGGTTTATAAATGTGATACATAAATAAATATAAATAAATACCCAGTTTAACCCCACAGAGAGATTCTAGCCCCAAAGATAAACACCATTGAAACAGCAGATACGAGGCAATAGGATTAGAAGCCTTTTAATTCATGGTTTCCTCCCGTTACTTACAGCAGGGCCAGTTTCTCCACTGCGACCTCGAGGACCAGGGGGACCGATGGGGCCAGGCATCCCGTTAGAACCATCCTTGCCAGAGGGGCCGACAGGACCTGGGGGACCCTAAGAGAGAGCCCAAACATTTGAGTTAGACCCAGGCTGCATATCAGTGCTGGCATCAATGAGCTGGACTCCTCAAAAGAAGCATGCAGGAAATTAGCCAGCCATGATGCTCTGAAGCTGTAGAAATCCTGCAACAAGAAAGCCCACATTTTCTGTAAACCACATATATGTATTGATAGCATTGATTGATGGCCATCTGCAGCTACCAGTCACATAGTGTAGACCAGTGGTGGCGAACCTATGGCACGGGTGCCAGAGGTGGCACTCAGAGCCCTTTCTGTGGGCACATGTGCACAGAGTTCATCATTGGGGGGGGGCAAAAATAATCCCCCCACACAAACATCTAGGCTAGCCTGGGCACGCTCCTTTATTTATTTATTTATTTATTTATTTATTTTTGAGCTTATATACCGCCCCATCCCCGGGGGGCTCTGGGAGTAAGTATCTGGGAGTAAGCGCAGTTGCTGGCAATAGGGCTTGCTTCTGAGTAAACTCTCCTGGGGTCATGATTCACCCATTCGAAGCATTGCACGGTTGCTTCACCAAGCTTACTCCCGAGTAACGTGTGCCTTGGAGCCAACCGTTTTTCTCAACTAAAACCTCAGTACTCAGGTTAAATTGCCGTGTTGGCACTTTGCAATAGATAAGTGGGTTTTGGGTTGCAATTTGGGCACTTGGTCTCGAAAAGGTTCGCCATCACTGGTGTAGACTAATTGCTAAATTATTAACTGTGGTATTTCAGATCCCACAGGGCCATGTAAGACACCTGCATGAGGAAATGCACATGGGATTCCCCCCCCCTACCCCAAGAGATCACTACCCCAGATTTTTGCTCATCAAAACATTACTGAAATAAAGCCGGGGTCCCCAGTGGGGTGCTGTGATGCATTCCAGGACTGTGATGCATTCCAGGACCAGAGCAAAGGTTCCAGCTTTTGATTGACTGATAGCTCGAGAGCCAGATTTCAGCCAGAGCTGTGAGGACCTAGAGTCAGTCTGCGGCAGGGAAAGCTGAGAGGCAGTTGTGGAGTGAACTGCTCTGATCTCTGAGTGAAAAAAGCTTTCTCTTTGTGAGGGGCTAAATCAGGCAGACAGCGTGGCCTGTTCTAAGATCCCAGCATAACACTGAAAACCCACTGATTACTGTTATATCTCTGGGGAATACACTGCAAGACAATGTATGAGGGCTTACTGGTCAGTGATATTCACAGAGGAGAGTGGAGTTATTCTGAAGGGAATCAGAAAAGAGAAATCCTACTCAAATTCTAGTGTGAGAAGGGACGTGTCTGAGGACCAATTGCCCTAAGTCAGTGTAAAGTAAAATCTGCTACAATATTTTTTTACCTGAGGGAAAACAGAAAACTCTCTTCAGAGAGGGAAAGAGAAAAGTGTTCTGAGTAACGACATCTATAAAAACTTGATTGATATTGAAGTATCATAAGAAAGCAAAAACCTGTGAAAATAACTGAACAAGAAACTTGAAATCTTTTCCCTGAGCCTGAACAACTGAAATGTCAAAAAATACCAACAGCATCTTATAGTGCCTGATCAACTTACCTGTTTTATTTGAGTTGATTCGTTCGCCAAACATCTTTATTGTTTGTCAATACATTTATTCAAGAACCTATTTTCATCTTTTAAAAAACCTCTTGTGCCTGATTTAATTTCTCTGACAAGGGAAAGGTAATTTAAGCAAGTGACACTCTCCAGCGTTCTGGGTGGAGCCTGGAATCTGAGCCTAAAAACCCATTTCATTATATATTTATACACACACATATATTATTTTTTAGTTAAGGAGGTGGGAAAATTATATTAGCCCAAACCCCTTAATTATAGGTAATTGCTCATGCACCCTATTAGCTCAGGACCTAGGGTATTCAAGCATTTGAGTACGGTCCATCATGGGCCACATCCCGGCCCACACTGATGACCGTGACTGGTTCCCTCTACATGAAGGTAGTTAGGCGCTTTGGCAGGCCTCCGCATAGCTTCTGTTGCCTTGCCGAGTTCGCTTCATGGGCTTTCAATTTCTGTGCCACTTCGAAGCTTCAAATGCCTTCTCCTACTCCTGAACTCCCGGCCCTCCACAATATTTTCTGTTTCTTATGCGGCCCCATGGAAAAAATAATTGCCCATCCCTGCCCTATGTTTATTTAAAAAACACATATATAGGGCTGCTCAGAGCCTGAAGGGACAGGCAGTTATAACATTAAGAGGGAAAATCTTTGCTAATGCTTTTCACGTGTTTTTAGAAAGTGAGCAGGGTCAAGTGAGGCTTTTGCCCAGCAAGGATTCTAACTGGCTGTACATTTTTTAAAAAAACATTACTTTGACATCAGCATCCACCACAGCACAAAGGTATTCAATGTGGCTCCACCAACCACACTGGGTCAGAATCCCAAAGGTGCCCACAGGCTCAAAAACTTTGGGGACCCCTGAAACAGAGAATGGCTGAGAGCCCTTCTGCCTTTTCTCTTTCGCTCTGATGGTTTTCATTTCTTTCCAAACCATCCTGTGTCTTTGGAGCACCTGAAGATTCTAGAATTAAGGGTCTCTAGAATGTTGTGCTTCACAATCCCCCAAATGCTAAGCTCTCTTGATGAGTAATGAACTTACACACCACATCCAAGGACCATCCTATTACATCTCCCTGCTCTTTAACTAATGAAAGGGGTTTGACTTATCGTACCCTGAAGGGCAGACTTACCCTGGGACCAGAAGGACCAGCGGTGGACTCCGCTGCTAATGGCTTTGAGTCTCCAAGGAAGTACCCTTTAAGGAAAGAAGAAGAGTTGGACTTTCCTTAGAATTCAGCTTTCCTCTACCACTTTACAGGCTACAATCTCAAAAGGTCACTTACAAATTCCTTCCCTTCCTCTCGCCACAAACAGACGTTTTGTGAGATAGATGGGGGGAAGCAAGTTCTGAGAGAACTGCGTCTAGCCCAAGGTCACCCTGCGGCTCCATATGGAGGAGGGGGGAAACAAATCTGGTTCGGGGGTGGGGGATACGACACAATTATTTCTCAGACTTGCGGCCCCATTCGGGGGGTGGGGGGGGGGCAATCTGCCCATGGGATTGACACATTGGCCACTGCAGTGGATTTGCCCTCCCTGGGGCACTTACCCCACAGAGGGGAAAAATTGCTGGTGCAGGACGATGCGGCAGAATCGCTGTGTTTCTGCTGCTGGTACAGCAGGGTCAATCTGGGGGTTTGGTGATCCTGGCTGTTTGTCGCCTTATGCTGGCAGTGATTGGTATAGACTTCAGCCTCCAAAAAAGGCAGCATGAGTCTGTACAGCCCCATAGAGGCTTCTCAGCGGCAGAGAGGTTTGTTCTCACTGCAAGCCTTCCCCACGATGCTGGGAAGCCTCTCTGGGAGCAACATGGCAGTGCAATTGCAGTGCCACGGTCGGCCGCCTGGCCGTTCAGGTGGGGTTTTCCCAGCTCTCCATACTACCATACCATCGGCCAATTTTGAAAACACAGTTTTATTGCAAAGGTTTTCCAACTTTTTCTTCTTCAGGGAACTTTTTCCGCGTCCACATCACAATAAGAAATCCCTGGATGTTGGGGATGATAAAACTAGGTTAATAATGTTCTCTGAGGGGACGCGAAACTCACTTCATATCACAGGGACTCTAATGCTGCCCGGTGTGAACTTAGATCGATCAAAAGCAATCTCCTAAAAATACATCTTTGTGTATTTAAGGGGGGAATTAACAGAAGTATTTCGGGGAAGTGTGTCTTCTGTTACTGACTGTCTTGCTAAAGAGCTCTTACATGCGTCCAAGGAAGCCACAGGTTTGGAACGCGGGTAGAAAACCGCTGCCTTCTTGGAACATTTGTGGTGGCCAAAATTCCTTTCATCAAATAGCAAGCCAACAGAAGAGATTTTACCATAGCTTTATTTGCCCAGAAAGGGGAGGCAGTGCTGCCGGGGCAGACTCCACCCATCTTCCACAATACGTGCACATATATACCTCTCCTTTATCCTGACATGTGAGCCTCTCTCCGTTCCTTCATTGGCTTAAAGTACTGGGAGTTCCATCCTTTCTGATCTGCCTATCACATATCACTCCTTCATATGTTGCCGCCCCCCCCGCCCCCCCGAATTCTTCCTGTATGTTCATTATCAATGCCCCTTACTCAGCCCTGGGTATGTCAGTTAATATGGATTAGCTAATTAAACATGTGTCTTGGCTCTTTGCCCATAAAACCCATTCCTTTTGTCCTACTTCTGAGCAGCTTGGGGTCTCAACTAGTCCGGACCAGATTTTTCCAGACTGGTTTTGTGATCTGCTCCTTTCTTGGCTCGAAGAAAACATCCTTTCCCTCTTTTTCACACATTCTACTTCCTGGATTTTACTATGCTTATAAAGTGCCATCAAGTCACACCTGATGAATGGTGACCCCACAGAGTTTTCAAGGCAAGTAACATTCAGAGGAGGTTTGCCTCTGCCTCCCTCTGCGTAGGGACCCTGTCATTTCTTGGTGGTCTCTCATTCACGTACTGACCGGGGCTGACCCTGCTAAGCTACTGAGATCTCATGAGACCAGGTCAAAACTTGAATTTTATTACACAGTTATTAATACCCCACTAGCATAGGTTTGCTTTCATTTCCAGTACAACGAAGTGGGAGACAACCTGTGGCTCTTTTCTGCCCACTTCAAGCCTAACAGAGAACCACTTGGGGTGGGCTCCACCCTATGATGCACTGACACCCAGACTTACAGGAGGCCCAGGGAGACCCTGCAGGCCGGTGAATCCTCTATGGCCCTTCAAACCTCGTTCTCCTGCCTCGCCAGCTTCACCCTTGTCCCCACGAGGACCTTGTGGACCCTAGAAAGAGAGAACAGAAGACACATTCAGTCTAGTCCACTGAGAGTCAGACAGAAGAGGATGACCAACGTCATGTGCAAAGACGATGATGACCAAATGTAACCAGGTATGGGACAGTGATACTATTTGTTTCTTGCCTGCATATCTGAATGCTAAACTAAGAGCCTGTTTATACAAAAGAAAAAGGCAGAGGAGCAGGAGTTTGGATTTATTCCCCACTTTTCTTACTTTTCCTCTACAGAGCCTCAAAGTGGCTTACCAACTCTCCCCACAACATTGTGAGGTAGGTGAGGCTGAGAGAGTTCCAAAGAACTGTGACTAGCTCAAAGTCTTCATTGAGAGAGTGAGGAAATAAACTAGGTTCACCAGATTAGAATCTGCTGCTCATGTGGAAGAGTGGGGAATCAAACCCAGTTCTCCAGATTAGAGTCCACCATTCTTAATCACTACACCATGCCGGCTCTAGGACATCAATGTAGTCAAACAACCTTCCAATGGTCCTGCAGTCACCTCTGCTTAGCCAACACCTTTTCATGCTACTGGCTGATGAGTTCTGATGTCACAATGGGCATCTGTTACACCTGCAATGGCTCAGCATCCTGGCCCTATGTTTGCAAGGCCCTTTGTGACATCAGGGGGTCCAGTGCATTCCGGAAGCGTCACAATCCCCTTTGCCTGCCACTGACTTTTCTTTCTGCTCTGAAGCTCAAGCATCTGGATTTCATGAGAGGTCTTGCAAGGGACAGAGAAGGTGAGGGCTGGGACAACCTTTTTTTTCTGAATGGGATTGTTTATGAGCAACTTTGCCCTGAATTAAACAATGCCGAAGCATGTTTACACCATGAAGTTTCAAATGACACCTTGTATGTGGGTCAGCATGCAGGGAGGTTTTAACTGGAAAAAGAGAGGCAACCCATGATGTTTGGAAAGTAGGATACAGGGGCCACCAGTGCTCTGTCTTCCTTTACAGAGAGGCCGAATGGGTTACTGTGCAAATTTGGCAGACGACAGTGTCAAAAAGGCTGCAGTTCTCTGGAACCCTCTAGTGGTGATGCCAAGTTAACAGCCAGGGAATGAAATATTCTTAGCTCCTCATGGAGGCAATGCCATAGAACAGTGGTGGCGAACCTTTGGCACTCCAGATGTTATGGACTACAATTCCCATCAGCCCCTGCCAGCATGGCCAATTGGCAGGGGCTGATGGGAATTGTAGTCCATAACATCTGGAGTGCCAAAGGTTCGCCACCACAGCCATAGAAGAAAAATTAACATTTCAGGCCAATTTTATTAACAGGAGATGAAGGGAGAGGGTAACAACAGAGGACACCTCTTTAAATAAACAGTTTTGTCAGTAAGGGGATTAGGCCTCTCCTTAGGAGCCAGTGTTGTAAAGCAGCTAAGAGACTGAACAGTGAAGGCAGGGAGGTTCCGAGTTCAAACGTCTCCTCTGCCACATACACACCAGACGGTACTGGGTAAGTGCTCTTCTTTCTCAGTCTCAGCTCCTTCATCTACACTACAAGGATGATGGTCACACTAGCTGACTGTGCAGGGCTTGTTGCAGGGTGGACAACAAGAAATGTATAACGTTCCTATCTCTCTGCAGCTAACTCTACATTGTTGCTAGGAGAATGACACTGCACTGAATTTTGGGGAGTTCCTGCACCTGATGATTCTCTGGCTGGGCAAAGAAGACACATGGAAGAAATCCCTGTCCAAAAAGCATGTGAACACTATAAACAAGTAGCAAGTGTCTCTGAATTACATATAGTTGTTCACTTCTAGTCCCATTAGTGCAGGCTTGCTTGTTTGCGTGCTTATTTATTTATTTAGAACTTTTAAAATCCAGCCCTTCCTCCAAGAAGCTCAAGGAAGTATACATCATTTCCCCCTCCTCTATTTTATCCTCACAGCAACCCTGTGAGATAGGTTAGGCTAAAAGAAAGAATGAGTGAGAAGCCCGGAACTGCAGAACTGACATTTGAACCCGAGTCTTCCAAGTACACTCTGATAACTTAACCACTACACCATGCTGGCTGTTTCAAATACGTGGGCTTTATGATTTGTACCTAGCTTCAAGGTGGTCCTTGCTACATCAAACACTCCTGGCAACATACTGTTATTGTGATACAGCTATTTTTGAAAACAAAATCACTTTGTCCTGACTGATGCTTATGATAATACTCAGAGAGGTAACCCCGCACTTCAGGTAAAACGCATTCTTGGGGCACTCCTCCCCAAATGCTGTAAATAACATAGAACCATAGGGTTGTAGATAACACAGAACCAAACTAGGCCTCTGGCCACCACCACCATTTCTGAGAATGTAGCCATTTAAAAATTGCCATGACAGCCTGATCATGATTGGCCACATGAAGTGGCAGCATCAGGTGATCCTGTGTCTTCCCCATACCCAATGCCAAAACAGTGCACGGAATATGGTCATAATAGATGTATTTAGTATGTGGCATTTAATGATAATGCATTCCTTCATAACCATAAATGTTGATTCACTAGATAGGAAGAGGTTCTGATTGTACCTTGTGAGCAGCAGACATTAAGGTCAAAGGTGATCTCAGACAGACACGACCTTGTTTTGCCCACTAACCTTAGGCAACATGAACCAATACACTGGAGGTTCTCAGCCTTATGATAAACTGCCCCTAAGTATCCCAGCAGTATTACTGGTTTCTGTCTTGGGTATACTAATAATCTTTGGCTCACTGTGAATTCAACATAATCTATGGGAGCTCAAAAGAAAAGCAGTGACTTCCAGGGAAATGGCACTTCACTCCATTTGAGCCTCTGAGTGCCCCTGACCATTTTTGCTGAAAGGAACAGTTTTGCTGGCTTCAGTTTTTCCTCTCACCTCCTCAGGTTCTAGGGACCTTAAATGGGTCAGGTGAACTAGAAAGGGCTTGATATAGACCCATTAGTTCTGAGAAAACCTAGAATCAGCAAGTCTGTGTGGCCATGAGCTTCCAGAAGTAGAAGGAAGGAAGGAAGGAAGGAAGGAAGGAAGGAAGGAAAGAAGGAAAGAAGGAAAGAAGGAAAGAAGGAAAGAAAGAGGTACTTACCGGCATGCCACGTGCCCCTGCTGCACCTGGAGGACCCAATGGGCCTTGAGCACCCTAGAGAGAGACAAACACAGGTTAGATGCTCACCCAGCACCCTCTGCAGTTACGCTGAGGAGAGGTAACCCTAATTAGGGGAGTACTGTCTAGGGGGACATATGGGATCAAATGTCCCCGGGCTGAGACCATTTAGTCACGTGCCCCCACACCCCTCCTCTTTCCCCCCGGGTCCACACACTGACTTTAAGATCTGGTGCAAAAAAATATTGTTTGGTCATGGTGGGGGAGGGCAGCTGCCCATATGCGGATGAGGGTGGGGAGACTCTACTGTAAAATTGTCTAGGAGGGAAGTATAATCTCACTACATACTGAATGACTCCTGGATACTTACAGATTCACCTCTGTCTCCTTGTTTGCCGGTTGGACCAACAGGACCTGGAGAGCCAGGTGGCCCGGGAGCACCAGGAGAACCAAGAGGACCCGTCTCACCGCGATCTCCCTGTAAGGAGGCAAAGATTTATTTATCATTTATTTAGATTCAGATTCAAATTTCACAAACCTGGGGCAGGAAACAAAGGTCAAATATGCATTTAAAATCAGAAGAGCTGAAACCAATCACAGTCCATAAAATAATATATAGCAATAAAAATGGTACCATACGGTCCAGCAGAACTAACTCCTCTGCCTAACAGATCATCTGCGAGGGGAAAATGTGGAAGGGGCTCTGGCTGGTGACTGGTGGAATATTAAACCCTAAATTGTGCTCTTTGTTTTGTAACCTGCTGGGGATGGAGGTGACATTACGTGATATGGCAGACACTGACACCAAAGAAACATACTGGTAAGGATTCCGGAATAGTAATCTTGTAAACAGTATACGCAGCAGCTCAATGTTCAACTCAACAAGGCAGCGAATGTGCTACGAAGTATGACAGTACAATTTTTACACACAAAGGCCCCTTCCGCACACGCAAAATAATGCGTTTTCAAACCACTTTCACAACTGTTTGCAAGTGGATTTTGCCATTCCGCACAGCTTCAAAGAGCACTGAAAGCAGTTTGAAAGTGCATTATTCTGCATGTGCGGAATGAGCCAAAGTGTCTGAATCAAGGCCATCGTACAAAGAATACACATAAACCACTGAGCTAGTCAGGCATCTGGATAAAGGTTCGACCTTGACAGCACTTGTGGCATAGGCAAAGCTCTCTCCTAAGAATTTTAGGGTTCATAGGTTGTCTCAATATTCACTCCAGGGGCTTAACCAACATAGCATGCCGAACTGCAGTCCGCTGCCAATTCTCTCAGCTGCCACAGAAATCCTTCAAAATATAGGGATGTTAAGAGCAAGGGCTGCTATACTGGGCACAGTGAACAAGCCGAATAGAAGGAAAGCCTGCTCTCGTTGAAACTGCAGCTGTTTCCTTATTGGAGCCTCTTAAGAAAAAGTGTGCCACTGAGTTGCAACTGACTCATGGGCACCGCAAGGTATTCTAGATTTGTTCTGCTTTAATAAATAGATTCTGTAGATTATTTGTAGGATGTAAATCTTCCTGTTCCCCCTGTTCCGGAACTATAAAATCTGAAGTACCAGACTGCTTACAAAAAAATAGGAGTAATGAATCAAGCTTCTCACAGATTTTATTCACAGTCTGAGCTAGCAAACATTTTTGGAAAGCCATAAATTCAGTGTTCTTGGAATGAATCTTTAGGGGGGCGGGGGGGGGGGATCTTGGGAATCTTTAGAAAAAACTATTTCCAATAACTTAGGTGTTGAAGAAAGACAATGTTTTAGTCTTATTAATCAATACTTGGATCAACTAATAGTGGAGCTTTATCTTTGGGGGGCAAAGGTAAATTATGATTTGAGCAGCTAGTGGAAGAGCAGCTATCTAGCCAATGGTCCATTCTACTTTGTTTTCTTTGGGGTGCTGAAAATTCTTCAAAGGGCAATTTCTTATCTTCCCCATAATAATCACCAGTTTAGTGTTCAATGTGTAACAAATCCTTGTCTCTACGAGGAATATAAACACACAAACACACACAAAGCCAATCTGTAAGAGCTCAAAGAATGCCCTTCTCAGCCAGCCAAGCCAGCTGTGTGTGTTCTAAGTGCCATCAAATCTTCTTATGACTCATGGTGACCCTGTAGATCAGGGGTCCCCAAACTACGGCCCGGGGGCCAAATGTGGCCCCTGAAGGCGTTTATCCGGCCCGCCAGGCATGGCGGCGATGGCTCCATTCATGTGCAGTGGGGGCTCGAGGGAGAGGAGGAACCGGCCCCAACGGCTGTTGATTGCAGTTACATGATGGCACCCCCAAATCTCCATGAATTTTCTGACCCAGAGTTGGAAACCTTACACGTGGCAACTCCTGCTCTGCCCTTCCCTCTCGGCTACTCCATGTGTTGCTCTCAGGCTTTCCTGTTCCGCCTCACTCCCATTGGCATCCAGCCAGGATGGCCGAATCGCTTCGCCCTGGCTGCTAGGGGAGGAAAGAAACCCAGGAAGATACCTGATCCTGGGTTAGATGGAATGCTTCATTGGGAAAGTTCTGCTTTTTTTTTTTAACAGGGGAAGGTATTCCACAGCCTCCCCAACAATATTTGGAGCCCACCCTGTACTTGACATATTTTGGTCACTGTTCTAAAAATAGACCATGACAGAAAGGCTGAAAGGTGAAATCAAACATTTTACAATCATTTGTGCATAGGAATTTGTTCATAGCTTTTTTTAGTCCGGCCCTCCAACAGTCTGAGGGACAGTGAACTGGCCCCCCGTTTAAAAAGTTTGGGGACCCCTGCTGTAGATCAATGTCCTCCAAAATGCCCTATCCTTAACAGCCTCACTCAGGTCTTGCAAACTGAGGATGTTGGATTTCTTTATAGAGACAATCCACCTCATGTTGGGTCTTCCAAAAGTAAATAAATAGATGAAACACAATATACAGCCTGCAACTGCAGAATAGAGAGAAAGGCTCTGTCTCTGCCCACACTTCAGCTGTTCCTTTCCCCAAACCAGGCTAATTAAGGCATGCTTGACATCTTATGAAATATCTTCACAAAAAGGAGCTCAAGTCTAGCAAAGCAGCCATCCTAGGACAGAACCAAACAAGTCCAAATCAGCTGGTCGAAGAGAATAAATTAAAGAAAATAATAATAAAAGGAGACGTGGCTCTTTGAGGAGCACAGGAAAATGCCACTGCCCAGATAAGCAAAACACAAAACAAAAAGAGCTGTAATAAATAGATAGATATTTATTATTACGGCCTTTTGGCCAGCCAATAGTTTAAAATCAGAGTACATGTGAATACATAGCACTCCACTTATACAAAAATATAATATAAATTAAAATCCATTATAAAATCTATTAATAAATAACATTAGGTTCAAGCATTATTACAGTCCTCATCACACAGTGCGGCTCTTTGTTTTAATAAGGAACTACGCTTGTTGTGCACCAGTATACAAAATTTAGCTACCTTCTGTGAGATGGCAGAAACACCATCTTCTAATAATATTCTTACAGAATTGTGTATCTGAGTTATCTATGAATGGATATACATGGACGAGTTAACAATGGTTGGATCAACAACTTCCTTTCACCTTCATGTAACTTCTGCACGTACAGTAAGATATGTGACATTGAGTCTACTTCCCCTGAGCCGCATTACCACAGGTTCTCCTGTGCCTTGGAATATTTTGGAATCGTCCCATCAGATTAGCTGGCGGGAAGGCATCGAGAAAGGCAGAGCTCCTAGAAAAAAAGCCCATCGGCTTCTTGCTGATGTTATTACAGATAGATAAGGTGCAGGCTGGGGAAAATACCTATCCATGATTTTAGTGGTTTATATAGAACAGGTAGCCGGGGAAAATCTGTTTGCATCTCAATGTCAGTAAGACGTTGGTGGACCATACCCATTGCTCTGCTACTTCCAATCTCCAAAAGTTGCATTGGATCAAGACCACACTGTCTAAGTTTTGATATAATCTTTTCTAGCCATCCAGGGTAGGGTGTTGCTGCCAATAATGAAGGCATTAATCCCTGGGGACAGGAAAGCACTTTAAGCCAGTATTTGATGGTTAATTTCCAAAAGATGGTCTCAACTTTGGCCATCCCTGCTTCTTGCCTTAAACTGTAATAAATAAAAAAAACCTAACCCAAACAAACAGAAACAGAGTGGAGAGTTTAACATCCTTTTCAGTCGGACAGGCAAGCTAAACTCCACTCTAAAGTAATAACAAGTAATAATTATCGGTAAATGGAGAAATAAAAAGCATAAAATATCGTCAGCAACTTTACCTACCAATTCCCCAACTGTTCCTTCCTCAAAACCAAAGCTAATTAAAGCACACACATATCTTATCAATTAAAGGTTGGGAAAACACCACAAAAACACCATCTTCACAAGAAGCAGCAGCTGTCCTGAGACCAAACAGTTCAAAATAGCTGGTCCGAATAAATAAAGAAAATAATAATCAAAAAAGGCACAACTCTTTGGAGTGCAGCAAAACTCCGCCACCCAGATAACTGGAAAACACAAGTCTCCTTTTGCTGCTGTGTTCCAGTAGTTAGTTTTGTTTTGGCTTTGTTTGATTTTGAGAGGCAGGAGGAGAATTTAAAGCACTTATATATGATCAAATAAATTATATAAAATAAAATAATCAAAAGGAAAAAAAGCTGTTTAGCAGTTCAGTGTAGTTAGTTCATAGCCTATTAACTAGGAGCTGCACCATTACAGAGAGAAAGAGTTATAACTGGTATCCTATCTCTTTGAATCCAGATCTTACATTTGATCTGGCAAATAATGGCCGTTTCCGCATGGCAGCGGAAACGGCTGGGTCGGCGCTTCTCGCGCCGACCCGAAGACGCTGGGACCGTCCGCACGGACGGTCCCGGGAAGAGGCGGGCAGCCGGGCGGCTCGCGGAGCGGCCCGGCGCCACTGCGATTTCAAAGCGAAATTGTCCCTGGAGCCTCCGGCGTGGCGCCGAGGCCTGGGGACACGCCCTGACCTCTCTTGCGCCTCGCTTTCGAGCTGGCGCCAGACGGCGGGGCGTGTCCCCAGGCCTCAACTTAACAGCAACGCCGGAGGCCCAGGGACAAGGTGAGTGCCAGTCAGGAGGCGCCGTGAAGCCGCTGCCGATTCGCTTCGGCAGCGGCTTCACGGGCGGCATGTATTCCAAAAAGAACGCTTCTTAGCGTTCTTGGAATGCACATGACTCGCCGGAGCCAACCAGAAGCCGGGCTGAAGGGGCGGCAGCGGCTGCGCTGCAATCTGCGCCGCCCGTCGCGGAATCGGCAGCCTGGAGACGGCGTTTTTACCGTCTCCAGGCCGTCATTTTCCGCCCGTGCGGAAACGGCCAATGTGTCTCCTTCTTTAGTAATCTGTCTTTTACAGTCAGCTCCACACATAAAATTGTTTTGGGTTCTTCTTTCCTTCAAGCTTCCTAAGGTTTTCTTTCCCATTTCTTCAAACCAAAGTTAAAATGCTATCATGCAAACAGCTGATCTTCCAATCTCACAAGGAGAACAAAGAACCATCAATTCCACTGGAAATTCTACTTTCCTCCCAATCAGTAAGAGCTACATGTTTTTATTCCCCTTGTTTTTCCTCAACTTCAGTCTATCAAACTGTATTTTTTAAAAAAATATCTCACCTGAATATAATAAACAATACTTGTCCAACAATATACTTGTCACCACATTCCTGCTTCTTTATATTCCGAATAACCTTAAATGCATCTCATTTTAACACCTATTTTTAACCCAGCCCTTTTAATCAGATATGACTTTGAGTCAGATACTTACCTTCACACCAGGAGATCCATCTCTGCCAGGAGGTCCATCTGAACCAGGGTTACCCTGAGAATGAGAAAAATGAAATGCAGTTATTCCATCTGAGCCACGAAAATGCTTTTTGAATAGTGACATAACAGAGCAGGCCAATTAGTAACAGTGATCCCAGAACAGTTACAACTCATATCCCCTATTCATTGGCTACCTAGAACATCAGGAGAGTCGGGTTGAATCAGTGGTCCGCCTAGTTCAGCATCCTATCTCACACACTGGCCAGCCAGCTACTCTGGAGGGCCAACAACAGGACATAGAATTCGAGGTCTTCCCCTGGTGTTGTCCCTTGGCATGTGTTCAGAGGTTTGTTGCCTTTGAACATGGAGGCTTCCTTCAGTCACCATGGCTAGCAGTCACTGATAGATCTCTCCTCCATCAGTCTGTCTAATCCATTTATAAAGTTGTCTACGCTTGAGGCCATCATCACATCCTCCGGTAGAAAATTCTACATTTTTAAAATACATACAAATTTTAATGAAATCAACAGCAAGTATGTTTATGCAGATAGTGTGACTTTTGACGGAAAGGAATTAAAAACCCTATGGAGAAAGTTGAGTCCATTCAACAGAAGAGTCAAACAAAGGAGGGAATCTTCTTCAACAGTCTTGGGGCATGTATCAAATATGTTCTCTAAAGGGAAAAAAACCATGTATCAAACACGTTCTCTATGGGGGAAAGAAACCTGAACATCTACCATAGTTTTGGTCCAAATTGTAGTTTTCCAGTTTTCTGATGGGAGTGGTCAAATAGCATTCTTCTTTGAGTTTCTTTTCTTTAAAAAAATGTGCCAGGTATCTTCTATGTTTATTCACATATTCAAAACGCTTCTGCCTTAAAAATCTTAATTTCTTTTATAACCTCCATTTTAAGCGTATCTAGTTGATTTATTAATTGCTTGATCTCTGTTAAAATTACTTCCTTACTTTTATGTTGTTCCTCCAGCATTTGATGAACTATTTCCTTAGTTTGCTCCAGTTTTTCTTTCTTTTTTTCCAAAGCTATGATTACTAAGGCCGTTTCCGCATGACAGCGGAAACGGCTGGGTCGGCGCTTCGCCGTAACCCGAAGACGCTTTCTTTCGGGGACCGGGGGTCTCGCGCACGGACGGTCCTTGGGAAGAGGGCGGGCAGCCGGGCGCTTCGCGGAGCGCCAGTGCCATGCGACGATTTACTGAAAGAAATTGACCCTGAAAGGCCTCCGGCGTTACGTCGCCGAAAGGAGCCTGGGGACACGCCCAGCCCTGCTGCCGCCTGCTCGAAAGCGGGCGCAGGGCGGGGGGCGGGTCCCCAGGCTCAGCGACGCGCCGAGGCCCAGGGCTGGAAACAAGGTGAGTGCTAATCGGAGGCGCCATGGAGCGAGCTGCTGCCGTTCGCCGCAGCGAGCTTCACGGGCGGCGTATTCCCCAAAAAAGAACGCTTCTTAGCTGCTCTTCGAATATCGCCGGCTGCAGGTTACAAGCCAAGCGGCCAGCTGGGCGGTCGCTGGCGCTGCCAGCCTCTTTGCTTGCGCTCCGATCGCGAATGGCAGCCTGGAGACGGCGTTTTTACCGTCTCCAGGCCGTCATTTTCCGCCCGTGCGGAAACGGCCTAAGTTTCCTCTCACATAAACCTTGCTGGTTTCCCAAAATGTTGTGGTGGGGATATTGGCTATGTTGTTTAGTCTGAAAAATTCTTCTATATCTTATCTATAATTCTTTACTTTGTACCGTCTTTTAATAAAAAATTATCATTTAATCTTCATCATCCCGTTCCAGCACTCTTTTGTTGCCAAGTTACTACTAACAGATTATGATCTGCAAAGAGCTTTGATTGTATCTTTACACCAGGGGTCTTCGAGCTACCAGCCCTCGGATGTTCATGAACTACAATTCCATAGATTCTACCACTTAGCCACCATGCTTGCGAGGGCCTTGATGGGAATTATGAACCTAATGAACATCGGAAGACCGCGGTTTAGGGCCCTGCTTCTCTAGATTGATAACAAAGGTTTTTGATACCTAATACATATCAATTGAATATTTGGTGTCTATCAGGAAAGAAAGTATAGCCTCCAGCATTCAGTTTTTTGAACCTTCAAGACTTTTCTAATTGTAAGAATTCCATGAAATGAAACACATTTTGGGGGAAGGTTTTAATTTTTTTTAGATTTATCATTTTGTGGATCTATTACCACAATTATTATTTCCTTCCTGAAAATCTAATACAGATTGGAAAAAGTTTTCATAAATTTTTCTCTTGCACTGTTTGGACCATATAGTGTTACTAAGTCCTTCTTTCTGGGAATCTGATTTGTAAAAAATATGTATCTTCTTTCAGAGTCTCTTAATTCTTCTGAGACCTTTATTTGTGAATTGTTTATATAGAACACAACTCCTTTTTTGTTGTTGTTCATAGATGCCGCATACATTTTAAACAACTTCTTGTTATTTAACAAGCATTCATGCTTTTTTAATGTAAGTTTCTTGCATACATAATATATCTGCAGTTTGGTTTTTTATTAAACTGAATGTTTGCTTTAAAGGAGAATTTAGACCATAATATTTATTTGTATAGTCTTCATTTTGTAAATTTTATTCTAATGCTGAGCTTGTGCTAGTTTATCCTTTATCTGGTACTCCTTCATTTCCCCATTCCTCACCAGTTTCTTACTTTCAGAGAATTTTCTGTTGATCTAACAGATTTTCTTTCAAATTCTCTTTCAGATTCTTTGAATATATTATCAGTTGATGATTCTTCTTCCAGTTGTTTAGCTTGTTCCATTGCAATAATTAATATTTTGCCCTTTTGTAGTGCCACTTCTATAGCAAATGGGTCTCTCCAACAATATTTTATTCCTTTCCTTTGTAGAATTTGTCTTAAGAAATACTAGTATTTCCTTTTTCTCAACAAACAGGTAGGCAAGCCTTGAAACATCTGTACTTCTTTCCCTGATTCTCTTGTTGTTTATTCAATATAGCATTTCTTGTTTTCTTATGCATAAACCTGACCAGTATATCTTATGGCAATTTATTCTTAAATGCGAAACTTGAATTTATTCTAAACATCTAGACAATATCTGGACAGTCTCCTTGAATCTTCGGGCAGACTTTGTAGTATCTTGTAAAAATTGTCTTCTAAATTTGTTTCACCAAAATTTTCTGAAATTCCTCTAAATCGTACATTATTGCCTCTGCACTGCACTTCCAATGTTTCAATCCTTCGTTTCACCCTTTGCATCAAAAAGTCTTCGCAATCTAAATGCAGTTCAGTTTCTTTCTGCCTTTCTTTGTTTCTTCCAATTTCATGTGTGTTTTCTTGTATTCTTTTTTTATTTTGACAGGCTTGCCAATATCTCTTGTTTCATGCTCTGAACTTCTTTTTATCGGCCCTTTCCGCACGGGCCAAAAACGACGGCCTGGGGGCGGTAAAAACGCCGCCCCCAGGCCACCGTTCGCACAGGTGGCGCTGCTACAACGCAGCAGCGCCAACCTGACTGCGCTCCCCCTCCCCCAGGGCGGTGTCAGGCCGCCCTAAAAAACAACCCTTTAAAGGGTTGTTTTTGAGGGGAAAGCGTGTTCCCGGCGGCGCGGTGCGAACAGCACCGCCGGGAACACGCTGTTTCCCCTCCCTGTCCCACTCACCGTGTCCCCGTCGTCGGCCTGCTGGCCGTCGCAGCCCCACCCACGCTGTCCTCCGACCCCGTGCGGAGCCGCCTGCCGCCTGCCGCCTCTCTGGAGGCCGCCCGCATGCTTGCATGCGAACGGCCTCCGCCTCCATGCCGGCGAGAATTCTGCCGGCGTGGAGGCGCCTCCACGGCCGTGCGGAAACGGCCATCCCTTCTTGCTTGTTTAACTTTTCCTTGAGTTTTTTCTTCTGATTGCTTAATTTGATTTGTAACAATCTGAATTTGCTGTATTAATATTTTTGAAAGCCTGTCTGATATCTTTGTAACATCCTGTTCATCCTCAATTCCTTTCCTTATCTTTTCGATGTGCCCCTAATAATACTATTTTTGTATCCTTTCTTCTATGCTTAAATCTATATATATAAAAATCTATCAGTGCGTTTTTCTGCTGACAGGTAATCTCCCAAATTACTGGACCGATTGCTTTGAAATTTTCACACAACGTCACATTCACGTGCGGCCGGGTTTCCATACTGTTTCCATACCTCCTGTTGTGTACATGTCACAACTGTGCCTGTTATTGTGTACATGCCACACCTGTGACAGTTGGAACCACTGTTCTGTTCCGCAACAGCGCCATCTGCTGGCTGTCAAAGCAACACCCTCTGATACAAGGAAAACAACCATGCCTTCCTTGAAAACCGCTGCCATCTGGAGTAAAACGGATGGGGCCCACCATCTGGACATGGCCCACCCACCCTAGCGGAGGAAGGGGAAGGTGAGGGAGGGTCTGGGGGTTTGCTGGACCAAATGCTCTGAAATTTGAACACAACGTAGCTCATGCCTCTCAGCGTGTTTTCAGCTACGTATTTCGCCTGCAAGGGAAGAGAGTGAAAGAGACAGCTCCAGCCACCTGGACATGGCCCACCCACCCTAGCAGAGGATGGGAAACTTTAGGGAGGGACGGGGTGGGTTGCCATGCAAGGGAACGGGAGAGAGGGAGGGGAGCAAGGGGCCCCTTGCCCCTCCCCTCCCTTGCAAGCATTGTGCAATGACACATGTTCGAACCATTTGCTTCCCCTTTTCTTTCTTTTCCACTTCACCAGACTTAGCCACAGAAATGCGTGGCCGGGCCCGCTAGTATTTTATACAATCTTTCTATAAGCTATTCCATAGACTAACAGTTCAATTCAGAGCTGAGGCGGACAGGGACAGCACTGCTTGAGCGCCACTGTGCCCACTTCACAGGGCTTTCCCACGATGTGTGCAGCCCAAAACAGTGTAACAAAAAAACCCTCCAACTCCCGCATAGTGGAGAATATAGATATGCCACGAAAATCACAGCATATCTCTGCCAGTAGCTCCGCTGGCATGTGCGGGCTAAGAGATGTCTGGAGGCCAACTAAGATTGACCCCACTTCTGCGAAAGCCCCCAGAACTCAAGCGTAGCTGGGGGCAGCATGCAAATGCAAGGCCAGGTGTCATGATCGGGCGTCACAGGGCGCCACAGTGATCAGACACCGGCGGATTTGCCCCTCCGTGGCACAAGTGCCCTAGAGAGGGCATTAATGCTGGCAGAAGCCTGTGCCACATCCAGAGGATGATTTGGCCCCCCTCCTCTGGATTGTGCTGGCCATATTCAACAATATTCAAAACTGTCTAACACCATCATTTTTCATCTGTTCCACATATAATCATTCAATGAATCAATCAAAATTTATAATCAAAACTTTTAAACAGTGTTTTCACGTAAGGAGTTCAAACAGTTCTGCCAACTATCAACTTAATTTCTGCTCAAGTTGTAAAAATTCAAAATAAAAAATTATAAAGGAAAAATAGGAAAAGGAAAAATATATTGTTTAAATAAAAAATCTAATAAAAGAAAATATATATGAATTAAAATAATAAATACTGATATTATTTTCCAAAATCCAAACTAATTAACTGAACTTTAAAAGTCTCTGAGAAGTGAGTTTTTCCTCCCTTTACCCCATTTCTAGAGGAAGATATAGATTCAGTTTTTTTATTGTACTTTCCCTTCTATATATCGCTAGGAATCAGTTGTAAATTCTTTGTTTCTTTGCTTTCATTTGCTTGGAAAACTAGCAGGTTAGCGATTCGTTGAGCACATTTGTAAATCTCAAATCTTTCTTGGCAAGTTTTTTGTCCACATGAGAAATTGTCTATGCTGCTCACCTCTCGTCCAGGTTCACCAGAGGGACCAGTCAGACCAGGTGGGCCAACCGGGCCAGGTGGGCCTCGGTCACCAGGCCCTCCAGAAGAACCTTGTTTGCCAGGCTCACCCTGAAAAGAAACGGAGACAAACACAACTAGGTTCAGAGGCAGATTTTTATACTTGAGGCAGAAATGTGTGTGTGTGTGGGGGGTGGGCGGGGTAGACAGACGGCTAGGTCCAGTGAGAATGTATCGACTATGAAAGTTTATCTTAAATCCTATGCCCTTAAAAGGGAAACTAGTCATGTTCTCTCCAAGTGTAAAAGAAACCTTTCCAACATTATTTGGTTTAAAAATAGCTTTAATTAACAATCCCCATATGTATCATGTAGGATACTGTGATATAGGCCTATACACCCAGTGTTAGACAAAAGAAAGGGAGTTTTCTTATACTACTGGAGTTGGTCTGATAATTCAGTGAGTCTAGTGCTGTCAATTCTGACTGCCAGTAACTTTTCAGATTCCCATGCAAATGTATTTTAAGTCTGAATTCCTTTAGCTGCTGTCAGGAACTGAACCTCAGCTTTTTCATGTTTGCAAAGCACATGATCTATCACTAAGTGAAGGTGCCCCAAATAAATATCTCAACGTTGAAGCCTACTGAGATAAAGTTTACCCTTTAAAGAAGACCCTCTCTCTTTTGTGGGTATGAAATTATTTGATGTATACTACTGGGATCAGTTTGTGCTCAGTCTATATCACAGCAAAATCTGATTTATACATTTGGCCCCAATATATCATACAAGGATGCTTTTTAAACATATAACTCTCCATGATCCCCAAGGGAGAAAAGCCTGTGTGGAAGGACTGTACCACTTCATGTTTTCATATGAGAATTGGTCATTTCTCTCTGCTGGCCTTTTACCATTTTGTAACAGGACCATACTCGCCAAAACGTTTCCATTTTCATACTTATCAATCTCAATTATGACAAACTGAGCAATATCATAAAATTATGTTAATTTGCAGAAAGAAATTGGACACCTTTCTTACGGAACGTCTGTGTTTCAGAATAAGTTATTTAAAGAGACAAATCCACAAGAGCTTGAATGTATGGAAGAAGTAAATGAGGGCTTATACTACTAAAAGTTCCCTTCAGCTGAAAGAAGGCCAGGTTACAAGCTCCTCAAATACTTGAGTATTGGCCTTTCTCCTGGAGCTTTAAACACAAGAGTAACAGTAACAAGCCTTTATTGGCATAAAATAAACATACACCCTGAAACAAGCATTACAAAACCTACCTTACCACCCATTGCTCTGCAGTCATAGACACTGGTACTAAAATATATACATGGTCCTTCTGTAACTATAAAACATTATTTCAGCTAAGTTGACTCACTTAAACGTCATTGGATACTGATAGAAGCTAGAAAAATTACTGCTGGCTATATGTGGTCATAATACACCCAGACATTCTGATTGGTATTCATCTAGACTTACGTCTATTATCGTTAGCAGAAATTTTGCTACATTCTCGCACACTGTGGGATCCATGTTGTTCAAAAGCATAGGTATCTTAAGAGCATCGGTTAGAATTTATTTATACAGAAATGGGATAAGTGCAGATTAGCTGACATTCTGATTTTTTACCAAAACCTTACACAATGAAGAGGGTATGATCGAGTGTCTCCACCTGACCCATGTTGCATGGACATAGCCTCCTCTGTTTATCAATTTGTTGATATCTGCCATAGAGCATCATAGAAGGCATTAGATTGAATCTGGCCAGCGTTAAAGCTCTTCTTAATTTAGGGTTGGTGATCCAATGTAAATAGT
This sequence comes from Sphaerodactylus townsendi, assembly GCF_021028975.2. Classification (NCBI taxonomy): domain Eukaryota; kingdom Metazoa; phylum Chordata; class Lepidosauria; order Squamata; family Sphaerodactylidae; genus Sphaerodactylus; species Sphaerodactylus townsendi. The sequence goes on along the minus strand of NC_059427.1, from coordinate 178,765,717 downwards.
TGGCCATGTAAACACAAGAGTAAAAAAACTTAACATTGCCTCCTGCAGAGGCAAACAAACCCTTCAGACATTGAAAAGTGAGCTAATCCTTTGGTGAAAACTGAAATTTTGATGCCTTTCAACATGCCGCAACTCAACATTTCTCCAACTCAAACTCCTCAAACTTACAGAAGGACCAGGTAGACCAGGGAATCCTCTCTCGCCACGCTGACCAGGGAGACCAACAATACCTCTCTGCCCTGCCAAACCTTGAGGACCAGAGGGACCATCAGCACCCTGCAGGAAGGAAAGAAAGACAGAGATGGCAGGTAATTTCCAGAAGCAGCAAGACCACGAGCTCAGATCAGTGGCAAATGGAACAGAACAAGGCAAATACACACAGGGGGGCCATCTTCTCCGGATTCTCCCTTCTCGCCTGGGGGACCAGCAGGGCCTTGGAGACCAGGATCACCAGCACGCCCAGGTGGGCCTCCATCGCCACGAGCACCCTTGGGACCATCTTTACCAGCAGAACCTGGAGGGCCTGGGGCGCCAGGATTGCCCTAGGAAGCAAAAACAAGGACAAAATGAGGTAAAAGTGCACTACTTGATCTAGCCTGATTTGAAGAACTAAACAACATACATGGGGGAGGGGGCAACCTCTTTTCAGGGCAACTAGAAGAGAAGAGGAAGAAGAGTTTGGATTTATATCCCACCTTTCTCTTCTGTGAGGAGACTCAAGGTGGCTTACAAGCTCCTTTCTCTTCCTCTCCCCATAACAGACACCTTGTCAGGTAGGTGGAACTGGGAGAGCTCTGAAGAATTGTGACTACCCCAAGATCTCCCAGCAGGAATGTAGGAGTGTGGAAACACATCTGGTTTACCAGATAAGCCTCTGATACTCAGGTGGAAGAGTGGGGAATCAAACCTGGTTCTCCAGATTAGAATCCACCTGCTCTTAACCACTACACCATGCTGGCTCTATTGAACTAGTGACTCCTTATTTAATTTCTGTACATCTGAGATTCCCCCCCACCCCCCAAATTATTTTCAGTTCTAATCCTACTGCCAACAAGTAGATGTAATTCCTTCCTGTTTTTTGTTTCACAGGCACTCCAAATGTGCATCAGGACTTTGGCTGGCAGGTTGATAAAGAAGCTGAAGCTAAGAAAAAACACATCCACTGAATACCTCTTCCCAGCTTGCCGGCAACCCAAACAAATCCATGCCTGATAATCAAGAACTTACGTTGGGGCCCGGGGGTCCAACTCGTCCTGCTGCACCAGGGAATCCAGTGGCACCCTGTGAAGAAAAAGGGAGAGAGCTTTACGAACACAGGTTTTAGAGAAGGTCCCATCTGACTATTAGACAACGGCAAGTGGCAGAGATATTGTACAACCATCCTCTTGTTCTCAAACATGCTGCAGGCTAACAAAGCCCTCAAAAGACACTTGTTGAAACTTCAGCCTGTAAGGAAAGAAGCCTCTTTGTGCTCCACAGGACCTGCTGAAATCAAGCCAAGGACAGAAGGAATGAGGTGTCCTTGCTATTTCTCCCCAGCCTTTTTCGAGTGCCTGAACGGTACAAGGTGCCTGACCAGAGGAAAAGTGTATCTATTCTTTGAGTACAAAATTATTTGAGAGCGTTATAATTTGAGCTACAAGTGAATAATAATCTATTTTGTTGTTTGACATGAGCTGGATATCATGCAAAAGATATTTTTTGAAATAATTAAAACATTTTTTTTTTATTAACACGCTTCTCTAACTTTCAGTATTGGGCCTAATTGAAGGGTTTCCGAGACCAAACCTACCGGAGTTTGGTTAGCCTCAGCCAAAATATACCTAAACCAAAATATGATTAATGATTTGATGACTGACAAATGTGCTTGTTTCATTGTTTAAATGATTAAAAAAAGACTGCCCAAGCCAAAATATGGTTGTTGACTGGGGGTCTACTTATGGGTTTTATCGCCATCTTTTACTGTTTTACTGTTTAAAGCCTTATATGATGTGGTGTTGTTCACACTGGCTTTATTGTATTGTTTTAATTGTTTTTATACTGATGTTTGCCGCCCTGAGCCCTATTGGGAAGGGCGGGATACAAGTCTACAAATAAATGAATGAATAAATGGACAAAAGTGACTATTAAGATTTCTTTGAGACAAATAAATGAATGAATAAATGGACAAAAGTGACTATTAAGATTTCTTTGTATTATAAACATCGTACGTTTGATCGATTCATTTTGGTGAATGATAAGAGAAGCATTTCTGCATGTACATTATATTATAAAGATTTGAAAATCATCACTGTCTTAGGACAAGTGAATTAGCCTTTTGGGTGCACAAGTGGATTGACTGTACCCATACTCTAAGCTATGGCTGGATATAAAAGCCAGAACTCTCAAGGTTGTTTAACAGCATCTGGCAAAAGAAGAGTTTGGATTTATACTCTTGTCTTTCTCCTAAAAGTGACTTACAAAATTGTTCTTTCTCTCCCCACAACAGACTCCTTGTGAGGCAGGTGGGACTGAGAGAGTTCTGAGAGAACTGTGACTAGCCCAGGTCACCCAGCAGGTTCACCTGATAAGAGTCTGCCGTTATTGTGGAGGAGTGGAAAATCAAACCCGGCTCTCCAGGTTAGAGTCCACCTGCTCTAAACCACTCCCCTGTGCTGGCAGTTAGGCCACATACAGGCTAGATGCTAAATGCTAGAAACTCTTTTCATACATGCAATGCAAACCTTGCTTGTTCACGAGAAAAATCAATTCACAAAGGCAGCATCTATACATATTATATAGGATTTAGTATTAGTTACTGAGTTAGGTTTGTATTGTGTTACATTGTTTTTAGGTTATTGGCTAGTTAGTGGGGTTTGTATTGTGATTTTGTGATTGTATTGTGTGAAAGCACACTAGTCACAAGAAAGCCATCTTTTAAGGACTGATGTTCCTAAATTTAACATATTGGTCTTCCTTTAAAAGAGGGATAAGATGCAGGAATAGTATTATGTTGTGGTGCTATGCCTTGCTGTTATTTCATGCTTATTACTATATGATTGCTGAGGTCATGCTGTTATCTTATTATATTATGTGTATGATGTAGTTATATTTTATGCTATGCTAATATGTTTTTGCTATTTGTTACTCCGTTAAGAAATGTTAATATTGTTGATATGCTGTGTGTAGTGATGTTTGATGATTGATAAGCTGGGGCTATGGTTTTGGGGTGCTTGCTGCCGTTCCTATTTATTTATTGTTCATATTTGACTCTGTTATTCTGTTTTGTTGGTTGTTAGCCGCTCTGAGCCCTATGAGGGAGAGCGGAGTACAAGTCCAATAAATGAAATGAATAAATGAAATGATAATATCCTGAAACTACAGCAGTCATTTGCAAACAGACTGACTTGTCCATACAGTCAAACCCAGCAGGGGTTTCAGGCGGTGTGGGAAGGGGGAAAAACAGAGAAACCTCTGGCCACCTGAAAAATCCCATAGGGAAGACTGACTTTTCAATTTCAATAAGCCTTTATTGGCATACAGAACATAAAATATAAATACAGTTAAAATTATTAGATAAAACTTCACATGGATCATAAGTTCAGCTCGCAAACCTCAGCCAGAAACTTTGCCACTGCGAGACAACAGTCAAGGTCATTGCAGTTTAAGAGCATATTTACTTTATCAAGCTCTGTCAGGGTTTTCATAGAGTCAATGATTGGTACTAATAAGCTGGATCTTGGTTTCTGGTAAAGTGGGCAGTGGAGGAGAATTTGCGCAATGGAATCCAACTGCCCTGGGCTGCAGGGGCAAAGCCTCTTATCGTTTGGTAGACCCTTGAGTCTTCCTCTACGGAGCGGGGATGGCATAATATTAAACCTAGCCAGCATGTAGGCTCTCCTATATATAGGGTTGGTAAGCGCTGCAATATAGTAGGCTGGGTTTCCCTGCACAAATGGAACTGCCACGTTCATTGGCGAGCAGGATTTGTTGGCCAAACTCTGCAGTTGTTGATAGTCCATTGCTAGTAGCCGCTCTTTGATGAGGGCAAATGTCTCAGTACTGGTTAGCATGTTCAGAGAGTCACTATCATAGCCCAATTCCGCAATCTTTGTTATAACTGGAAGACTGACTTATGCCATGCTTTTTGGTGGCTTAAGTCAGGTGCTGATGCAGGGAGCGTTCCTGGGCTGAAAAGGTGTTGGGAGCTGATTAAAATCGGCTCCATCTCCAGGAATACCTCCAGAACACTCCCCACAACACCAGTGCAGGCAGTTGCACTGCAGGCCCACTGCAGCTTCTGAGTTTGGTCTAACTCTGGCATCTGAGCCATTTTGCGCAGCACAGCACAGGACAGCAGGCATGGACATTGGCCACTTCCAATGTAGTTTCAGCCCTTTCCCCCATTGGATTGCAGTTACCCTGTGATCCTATCTCCTTCCTAAAGGTATAAGGAACTTAAAACTGAGTGAGTCTAGCGTTGGCGACATTAGCTAGCAGTGGCTTGATGTTTCAGGCACAGCCCACCTACCCAAGAGCCTCTCGCTGGTGATGCCTCCAATTTATTTATTTATTTATTCGATTTTAGAACCGCCCACCCCCGAAGGGCTCTGGGCGGTGTACAACAGGCCAGGATCATCAATACAACACAAGCCTTTATTGGCATATAAAACGGGACAAAGTTTTAAAACAAAACAAGGTTAAGAAATACAGTTAAAATTGCTAAAATTACTAATTTCCAGTATAAAATTTGCAACAGTTTCACAAAAGAGTACATCAGAGCTGTTCAGGAGATTGGGTATCTTATAACACTCATGCCACTGAGAACATTGCAAGAAAATGGAATTCATGTATTTCATGCGTATTCTTATTGTATTTAGGGCATAGAAACAAAGAATGGTCAAGTGTTTCAACCGTAGTCCTATCACATGAACAAACTCTTTTAGAACGTTCCATATTCTTAAATCTTCCCTCCAGCAGAGCTGATGGCAGCACATTACATCTTGCAGTAGCCAAGGCTCTCCTCTGGGTGGGATGTAATCCAACGAGACAAAGATATAAGCTGCCATAATTCCACTTTCGCATGGGATTAATAATGTAGTTGGAGAACAGACATGTCTTGGCAGTACGAGTCAAATTATGAAAATCAAGATCCAAGAGCCTATTCTTAACTAGTCTGAAGGCTTCCACCTTTGTGAGCATAAGGAGTGGTTCCAGGGGGAAACCAATAGCTTCAACCTTGCTGCAAAGATCAAAGTATACCATTCTGAAATAAAGTGATCTGATAACAGAGAGGGAATATAGCTATTGGATCGCACTAGAAAATGTATATGCAGCCAATATTCCAATATTTCTTAACACTAACAAGACAAAGGAGCTCATAGTGGACTATAGAAGGAATAGCTCAGAAATTCAGCCCTTGACTATAAATGGAGATCAAGTGGAGCGGGTGGCTAGTTTTAAATTTCTGGGCGTTATGATTAAAGAGGATTTGACCTGGGAATTACAGACTGCGGTGGTTAAGAAAGCAACAAAGAACTTTATTACTCTCGGGGCTTTGGGAAGCAACGCTGGATGGAAAGCTGGAATATACTTTTACGCTGTTAGCATAGAGTGTCTAACCTACTGCATCATTGTATGGTTCTGGTTGCACAGTGGCGAATGAAAGCTCAAGGGTGATCACCACTGCACAAGGATTATCGGCTGCCTACCACTCCTTGGAAGAAGGCTAATGCCAGAGCTAAATAAAGCTCAAATATTCCCCAGGGACCCGTCTCATCAACACTCTCTTTTTTAAACACTACCATCTGACAGGCGATACGGGGAGCCCCTCAGAACTAGGACAAAAGAGGCTTGGGAGACAGCTTCTACTCTAGAGCTGTGGCTATGCTAAACTCGCTTCGCCTGTACTAGTGTATTTGGGGCTGTGTAGGGATGGGTGGAGGATGATGATGTATGAGTCTGAAATTGTGTGCATCGAGGAATGCTGCTGTTCAATTTGGTTGATGGCGTTACTCGACGGCAACAAATGCTTGTATGCTTATGCTTATTTTATGTGCCCTTATCCGTACAAAGGTTTCTAGAGTTTGTTTGGCCCATCTCAATGTACAGCAGCATGAAAGTTTACATCTAGGGAGCCCCATTAGTTTCCGAAGGAATTTGGAATGTAATAAATTAAATGATTTATTTATTGCCGAAATCCAAATGGGGGAACCGTACAGTAGCAAGGAGCCAATCCTAGCCTCAAAAACCTTCAAAGCCGCAGGGATCATCAATACACACAATAAATAAGTTAAGTTAAAATCAATTTACAGACTCTATAAAAAACATAGCAGCATTACAAAAGTAGTACAATAAAAGTACAACCATAGTGCAATAAGGGTGGTGCCCGATCCCAAGGCCAGGAGGGGACAGCAGTGCTAATTAGGTGTTATATCAGGTGTGCCAATGATGGAATAGCACACAACACAGGGGCATCCTGGAGGGGGAATAGCACACAACACAGGGGCATCTTGGAGCAGCCGGCCTCACCAAAGGTCCGGTTGATCCCATGACTTTATACGTTTCAAACATGGGCTCATTAAGCTTCCAACTTCCTGCCACACTGACGAGGTAGGGTGTCTATAATAGGGTCTAAAACTTTTTTTTATTTCCTGGGTCCCACATTAACAGTTTCAAACATTGCCAGCCCAAAGAGGTTGGAAAGGGGCAAAATTCACAGGCAGCATCTGCCAGTTTCAAGGATGAGGTGGTGGAAAGAAGAGAAGAAGAGTTTGGATTGATATCTCACTTTTCTCTCCTATAAGGAGACTCAAAGTGGCTAACAAGCTCCTTTCCCTTCCTCTCCCCACAACAGACACCTCCAGATTAGAATCCACTTGCTCTTAACCACTACTACACCATGCTGGCAGGCAGATATTCCCCAACAATCATTTGCAAAGATCAGCGGCTACTGATTCAAGCCAGCTCATCCTTGACTGCTGCTTTCCAAGGTGCTGAACAAGACGTCTTGCGCAGCTGGTGTTCCGAGCTATTCTGGACAACTTAACTGCATGGTATTTTAAAATATATCCCGTTATCATAAAGGAGGGAAGACACAATGGCTTCATAGTCCTTCCTGGCAGACCTCCCTGCCCCACTTTTGGTGTTTAGCATTACCCATTTTTCTTATGCTTGTAAGGAAAATAAATAATAAGAAATAATTTGGAGCAAAAATTATTCTCAAAACACTTACTGGAGGTCCCTGTGCTCCACGTGCTCCTTTTGGACCATTTACACCAGTTGGACCCTAGGGACGAACAAAACAAAACCAGGGTTGCATGCAGATAAGCTTATCCGTGACCTTCCATCAGTGATCTGTGTAACACTGATTTCAGTGAAGCAACTTGCTTTCCTCTGGCTTCATAGTCCTTCTTGGCATTCCACAACTGGTGTCTAGAATCTCCCGTTCTTCTTACACGATGCTAACCTGATTGGTATGCACACACACACACACACACACACACACACACACACACACACACACACACAAGCACACAGAGCACACACACAAAGCACACAAAACTGCAAATTCTGCCTTCCAGAGACTTTCTTCATAAGGAGCAAGATCTTCACTGCTTGGTATAGAACACCAAAACAACTAGCACACGATAAAAGGACTTAGTACTAAATGCTGGCACTGTGGAGACCAAGAGGCATATTATAGCCATATGTGGATAGAATGTGCAGAAGTAAACAATTTTTGGACAATTGTACTGTTATATATCAAGAAACTGGTGAAGATAAATATTGATTTAAATAATGACTTAATTTTCATGGGTGTAATGGAAGACAGAAGGGTGGATAAACAATATAGATATATGTATAAAATAATGATTAAAGCAGCACATGCAACAATAGCCTTGGGCTGGAAAGAAAAGAAAAAATGGACACTTCTTGAGAAATGGATTGCAGAATATATCTAGGGAGACAAAGTGACACTTGATATTTTCGATACATTAACTCCAAAAAGCTCATAAGATGTGGCAAGATAAACAAGAGATGGAAATTTTGAGAGAATATGGATGAAAGAAGCTCGAGTCAATGAAGAAATATGGGAGAAGAGGCTACAGAGAATGAACTTACTGCTGTTTGTGTGACAAAACTATGAAGAAGTAATGGGGGAGGGAGAAAAGGGGGGGGAAAGTATTGTTTGAAAATGTATGAAGAAGGAAATTATTATAAACTGTAAAATTCAAATGATACAATAAAAAAATTATTAAAAAAAAGATTTTCACTGCTGAGATGCTTTGCAAATCTTGCAGTAAAGCTGCTCTTGGATATTTCATTTCCCTTCTAGAGCTGCCTCAAGAAAGCATGTGGACTTGCACATTACTGCATGTCTCGCTGGGAAATGAGTCCTGTTGGAGGACACTCTCATTTCCCAAAGTGGCCAACCAACACTTCTAGGAAGCCACCAAGTGAGGACCCCCCACCCCCATTATTTCTTCCTAGCATTTGTTATTCAGGGGTATACTGGCTGTGAACAGGGAGGTTCTATTTAATATAATGGGTAATCGTTCCCAGTAGATGTTCTCTCTGTGAATCTGTCAAATCCCAGTTGACTAACGAACAGGGTGGAAAACCCTTAATTTGGTGTAAATCAACAGATACCAACTTATTACTCTACTCTTGTAAACTTTAGGGTCCAACCCAGATGCTACGTTCTCCCTACAGTGCCCTGCCAGGGTTTCAAAGAGGCAGGATTTCTCTCCAGCATCTCAAATAGCTCCACCCATGTTCTTGCTTCTTGCTGGCTGCCAGCCGAGAATCAGGAGCCAGACCGACCAACCTGTGGGCCAGGAGCGCCAGAAGGTCCTTGTGGGCCTGGGGTCCCAGCATCTCCCTTCTGCCCTGATTCGCCTTGTTCGCCTTTAGCACCAGGCTGGCCATCAGCACCCTACACAGAGGAGGGAAAGTGAAAGAGTAAGACAGGCACCCAAGGGGTACACCATAACAGAAATGGGATAGAAGAGGCAGGAAACATCAGATGGTACTCACAGGAGGACCAGCAAACCCAGCAGGGCCGGGAGCACCTGGTTCGCCACGGTCGCCCTGAAACAAAAACCATGGTTATTTACAAAAAGGGCCAAAGAGACAAAAAAGAGACAGCTATTCTTCTGAGTGCCCTATCCTAGGAGTGACACCTTCTGTGTTTAATGGGGCCATTCTGTTCTCCAGATGCCAACCCAAGGGCCAGACTATCTGAGTTGCTCAGGTCCACAATAAAGACAGTCAGGTATACCATGAAGATTACCTGGCAACAGAAGCTTCTTCTTTACTGGCATGAAGTCCCAGATTTGAGGTAGGGGCTATGGAATGCATGTACTTCCCAAGAGACTGGCCAGTGAGTCCTCAGCTACCTTATCCTGAATCAGACCATTGGACCAGTATTGCCTACTCACAATGGCAGTGGCTTCCTAGGTTCTCAGGAACAGGTCTTTCATTATCGCCTACTGCTTGGTCCTTTTGACTGAAGATGCCAGGGATTGAGCCTGGGACCTTCAGATGGTCAAGCAGACCCTCTACTGCCAAACCACAGCACCTTTCCAGTCAGTGGTGGGATCCAACCAGTTCACATCACTTCGGCAGAACCTGGTTGTTAAAATGGTGCTTGTAAACAGCCAGTTGTTAAATTATTTGAATCCCACCACTGTTTCCAGCCCTTTCTCCAGAAAATGTATACGATGGCATTACGATAAAACATGCATGAAACACTTGGACAGATTTATGGGCTTGGACAGATTTATGGAGGAGAAGTCGATCTATGGCTACCAATCTTGATCCTCCTTGATCTGAGATTGCAAATGCCTTAGCAGACCAGTTGCTCGGGAGCAACAGCCGCAGAAGGCCATTGCTTTCACATCCTGCATGTGAGCTCCCAAAGGCACCTGGTGGGCCACTGCGAGTAGCAGAGAGCTGGACTAGATGGGCTTTGGTCTGATCCAGCTGGCTTGTTCTTATGTTCTTATGTTCTTAACACGTACTGCTTCTTTGCCTCAGAGGTAAAACTGTGAGCAGGATTTTCAAAATCCAAACTTCACTTAAAATTTCGTAGGTTCACCAGGGAGGGTGGCGGGCCGATGCTTCAGGAGTGTAATTTCGCCCATCAGGCTGCCAGCTATCCATTCCTAACATATGACAAAAGTCCCATTCCTCTACACTGCTGGAGCATGGGAGGGCCACGGGGGAGGAGGCGGGGTCTGTCTGTTCTGCACTCAGGATAAGGTCCAACTCTTCTAGTCCTGGGACTAGCCTCTGCTGGGCACTTGGCAATAACGAAAGATCAAAGCGTCAGTGACACCAATTTATGAAGCATTTCAAATAAGACTGCAATCCTAAACTAAGTCCAATTGATCTGTGTCTCAATTTGCTAGCTCTGGGCAAAGCAAGAATGGCCCTTGAGATGATCCCAAAAGAACTAGAGCAGCATACATCTCTCATTCAATATGAAACAATCCCAGGAGAGCATATGAAATTTTTTTGGCCATCAAGTCACAGCTGACTTATGGCGACCCCTAGTGGGGTTTTCAAGGGCAGAGACATTCAGAGGTGGTTTGCCATTGCCTGCCTCCATGTCATTACCCTAGGATTCCTTGGAGGTCTTCCATTCAAATAATTGCCAGGGTCAACCCTGCTTTACTCCTGAGATCCAATAGGTTCAGACTAGCCTGGATTATCTAAGACGTGGCATGATTGCATTATTAATGAGAAGAAGAGAAGGAGAGTCTGGATTTATATCCCTCCTTTCTCTCCTGTAAAGAGACTCAAGGGGGTTTACAATCTCCTTTCCCTTCCCCTCCCCCACAACAAACAACCTGTGAGGTGGGCTGAGAGAGCTCAGAAGAACTGTGACCAGCCCAGCTGGCGTGTGTGGGAGTGCATGAACTAATCTGATTCCCCAGATAAGCCTCCACAGCTCAAGTGGCAGAGCAGGGAATGAAACCCGGTCCTCCAGATTAGAGTGCATCTGCTCTTAACCACTACGCCACTGCTGCTCACAATCCTCATATGCAGTAGGACCTCCAGGAGTCCCCTGCTAAGATCCTCCAGGATAATATCAGCCAGCGTGGATTTCCTCCCCCTCCAACATCATTCTCCAGGAGAATTTATAATCACATCACACTTACAGGGGCACCGCGAGCACCTGCAGCACCGGACAGGCCAGGAGGGCCAGATTCACCCTGAAAAGGAAAGGAGAAAAGATAAAGAAGTGAATATAAGAGGTAGGGGATTTGGTGCCAGTACACAGTCTTCTGAGAATGAGAGTATTCTATTAGTGCAGGATAAGAGGAAGATTTAAAATGTAAGGCATTGGTGAGAAACCTTCTCCCCACCAACAGTGGGAGGAAAATTGGATTCTACAATGGTTTGGGGCACTGGTCTTGTCCATGTTAAAATCAGACAACAAATGGATAGCTAAAGGCTGAGGTCTAAGACATCTTGTCTAATATTACAGCCGGTTGGCTTAATTAATTTATAATAAACTAGCATGTTCCTGAAGAAGATGGATGATTGAAAACGCAAATACGCAATTGCGTTTGAATTGAATTATTGAACTATTCATATCACCATTAATCGAGGCTTGCATTGCCACAGCGGAGCAGCTTGTAAACAGTGACGCTTCAATCTCGCAGCAGCTGAGCAGCACTCGAACTCTTTGGCAAGATTTTGCTGGCACCGCATTTTGTTATGGACTTTTGCGGTTTGCTTTTGCTTTTGATATATAGCACTGAATAAGGAATCTAACTTATGAACTATACCTCTTTACATTTAGGATTTGTGATGCATTGTACATTATTATGTAAAATTATACCAAAAGTTTAAGAACTTATGTCAATAAGATACATTTGAGTTTTTGAAACAATAGTAGACTATTCAATTGATTATTATTGTTGACGTTTTCACTACCAGCCAGCCGGTGTGCTGCGCTTTTTCCTGGGTTAATTAATGACACAAGAACGCCATAAAAACAAATCACAGGTTAAAAACACACAGATTACTGAACAGTCCCCACCAAACAAGCTTCAGGCCCCTTCTGCACAGCAAATGTGTAACGGGTTGCAGTCGGGATAAAGTAACCCGTTTTCCTGTTTTTGCAATCACATGCATCCATGTAGGCAGCAATCAGAGCCCACAGAAACAATCCAGGTTGCTGTTGCGCCTTCGCAAGGAGACGTGCCTCTTTTTAAAAAATTTACTTCCCACCGATGCATAGCTACGCAGGCATGCACAAATGAACCCCTACAGCCATGCTGGTGTCTCACGATATGATTATCTGCACTTGCATAGCTGTGCAGATGTAAGCCATGAAATTAAAAAAAGGAAAACAGAGGCGAATAAAGCTCCTCCTGCCCAGCCGTTCGCTTGCGAGCGACTGCAACTCAGGGTTTTTTAAATGACTCACTAGTAGTGCAATTCTAAAAAAACCTGGTTTGGGGAAAATAACATGGGGCACTCATCTTAAGGGTGGGATCTGTGCGAATGTTAGGTCTTTGACCTCCTCTGTTTTGAGTTTTGGTATAGTCCCAAGCCACAAGGTTTGGTGGGAAGGAGTGTGTCTGATCCGCTCCCAGCAGAATTATTTTGATGGGGTTTTTTTAGTTGAGTTTTCTTGGTGTCATCTGGGGTACTGTTGGGGGCCCCTTCTCCAAGGGTCTTGGTGGATATTTCCAGTAGGGTGCTTGCCCACAGTTTGGCTTTCAGTGTTGTCGTCTGAATTATTGTCGGTAGTTTCCCCACCCCTAGCCCCATCCATGGTAGTAGGAATGGAAGCAGGTGTAAGGGTCCAGGAGAACTGGCTTAATATACCTGGAGCTGGAGCCAAGACCCAAAATCAACCAATACCCCAAACACCGACTAAACAAACAGGGCGCCGGAGGAAGAAGAAAAAACTAAAAACCACCTTCAATGGGGATCCTAAAAAACTCCCATACTTCCTAGTCCATATGAAATCCTACGTACAAATAATAAAAAATAAATTCAAAACCAACATCAAACAAATTTACAAGTTTGGAGCACTACTGGAAGGGGAAGCCACCACCTGGCTGGTGGGACTTAAAAAACACACCCTAAAATCACAAGACTTCGACCAATTCATACTATCTCCAAGACAGCAAATCAAAAACCCATCCCTGGAAGACAAGGCGCAAGCACAACTACAACAACTGCACCAAATACCTCAATCAATAACCAACTATACAAACGAATGTCAACAACTAACCGACAAAACCCACAAGTGACCCAAACAAATCTTCATTCACATATTCAAAGACAACCTAAACCCCAATATACTACACCAGACACTGGTAGCGGGGGGCTCAAGACACCCTAATAAAATAAATCTACTTGGTGGGAGACACAAAAATATCTTTAAAAAAATACAACCCTCCTGTCAATGAACTACAACCCTCCCTCAATCTATACCTCCAAAAAACAAAACCCCAAAACACAAATCATTAAACTTTATACTAACTACCAAAACCTCAACACACTCTCAATATACAACAAATACCCCTCACCTCTAATCAAAGACCTACTAAAAAAAATCTAACCCAAAACCAAATCTTCACCAAACTAAACTTACAAAAAGCATACTACCAAATCAAAATCACAAAAAACAAAACAATCACATTCAACAACCATTATAATCAATTTAAGTACCTAATTATACCATTTAAATTAAACTCCAAAATATTCATAAACTTAATAAACAAAATCATACACAACTTATCGTTTTTTTAAAAATTATCTTAATAATATATACAAAAACCATAAAAAACAAATAAAACTAATCCAAAAATATTAAAATAACTTATATCCAACCAATTATATATTAAATTATCCAAATATAAATTCCCCAGAAATAAATCTCACACAAAAAGCTATAAACCCCAACAAAATACAAAACATAATAAAATAAAAAACCCAAAAACAATTAAAATCATTCCTAAAATTTACTGTTACAAAAATTTCATAACAAAATTTACAAAAATCACCCTTCCCTTAACTAATCTACTTAAAACAAAAAACCCAAAACAATAAACCAAAAACCAAATTACTACAAAACAAAACTTACCTATCAACTTTTAACAAATTAAAAACAACTTTCACTTCCAAACCCATCCTTCACCGCACAAATCCAAACAAACCCTTAATTATTCACATAAATACCTCAAATGGAACAATAAAAACCACACTCCTCCAACCGGAGGAGGACAAAAAACTATACCCCTGCACTTATTTTTTCCAAAAAATTCA